>NC_133503.1:112118913-112429456 GCF_049354715.1 Callithrix jacchus | reverse complement strand
CTGGATATCCTTGTTGACTTTCTGATCTGTTCAATATTGTCAGATCAGTGGGAGTGTTAAAATCTCCCACTATTATTGTGCGGGAGAAGACAGAAAACTACCTTAACAGAGTCTTAGAACTTTGAATGGAAAGGAAAAAATTGTGACATTTGTTGGTATTGAGAATCTAGTTTAAAGATGAGACTTTCAATGCTGAGGGCCAGATAGGAGTTAGGATAAGGTTGTGATATGATAGTTTAAGATTAGTAAACACAGTGAAGAGTTGAAACAAAGCTTGAGTAGTAAAAAGTCATCCAAATTGGGCAAACTTTTGAAGAGTAGTCTATTGTTCAGATACCTGGATTTTCAGGAAGTAAGCCTGAAATAAATAATACAATATTTGCCACTTTATATTCCTGCGCAAAAAGCTGTTGGAATAATAAAGTCATTCATGTTTATATACAACAATGAGCTAGTAGCTAAACGATTTAAATTCTCACTATGTTAAGAGTCTTAGGAAGCTGACAGTATTATTAAGGACAACACTTGCAAGATCTTTGATTTTTTGTTGCAAATTTATAATTTTTCTATCTTTTTAAGCTTCCAGAAGTGAAGCATGGGATTGGCCACTGTCCATAGCATTTGACAAAGAGTGCAATGTATGCTGCTTCTTTGATGCTGATCCTGAGTGTTGGGAGAAATAAAATTCAAAATAAGCTGCCAGAAATTATCCATCCACAGTGTCTCTTACTTTAACACACTGCAACCCCAATTCATTATTTGTATAAGACTGAAATTGCACAGCACATTTTTAAAGCCATATGCTGACTGATAGAGGTGACATTTATTACTAATACTTCAGGTCTAATCCAACTTTGGCACGAGAACCACAATATCTGCAAACAAAAAGATTATTGTACTAAATAATAACCTCCATGATCAGAACCCTTTCTAAAGGAGGAAACCAAGATAAAAAAATTACAAGGTATACTTTTGACATTATTATATATCTTTTCATTAATAAATAAAAATTTATTTTCTATAAGAAAGACATACTGTTATAAAGAAATCCTTGTGAATCAATAAATCTCATTATACATAAAGATATATCTAAACTAACAGCTACAGGGAGACAGCATTTTATTGTGGAAAATACAGAAAAGATTTCTGAGTCCCAATCTAGATGTTGAACTTATAAGACCTTTAATAGTTCTAACCTCAGTTTACTTTCCCTTAAATAGAAAAAAATATAAACACAACATATTTCACAAATTAGTTATGATGATTAAATGAAATACTTGAAAGATACTTGAAAGTTATTTCAATAAAGAAATAAAAGGTTAATATTAAAATGAATTCTGTATAACTAGTCATTTAATATGTGGGAAAACTGTGTAAGCTTCTGTTTCTTCATCAGAACAATTTCTCTGCAAGAAGAAAGTCTAAGGTTATAACAATCATATCTCCTTGAGCTTAGTTTCTCACATTAAAAATAATGAATAATTACCTAAAAGTTATATAATTCTGATACATCAAAATAATAGACTTAACTCAGTAATCAATAAAATAGTCATTAATATAAAGCTTTTAAATTTCTATTCACTAAATCAAGTATATGCATAGTCTCCTTTACTTGATAAAACAAACTAAAGAAAACTAGTGCATCATCTTATTTTTGTAGTTCTTGTATTTCATAATAAAACTTTTATACATGAAATTTGACTTTTACTAAAGTTTTCTCATGAAAACTTAAGCACAACTGAAAATATGATTGTCATTTTCAAGAGAAACTTGAAAAGAGAAGAAATCAAATGTGTAAGATAGGAATGACTGAAAGCGAGTTAAATCAGAACAGTTTTTTAGTAAGGACACATTACTTGGGGTTCTGTTGATATTGATTGTGGCAGCCTACACACCACTAATTTATTATTTTGATTAAGACACTTAGTCTATGGTCATACCAAACTGAACATGCCAAGTCTCATTTGATCTCAAAAGATTCGTTAATTCTCTCTTAAAATTCTAAAAGTACACAGAGTTTGGGACCACAGTCAGCCCTATGCAAGTTAGAGCTGAGCACAGCCTAAAGTTTTCAGAAATTACAAATTAAGAGCCTTTCTGTAGAAGCTGGTTCATAGAAAGATGGAGAGGAGTAAAGGAGAGACTGACAGGTATGGTGGTTCATACCTATAATCTCAACACTTTGGGAGACCAAGGCAGAAGCATCACTTGAGGGCAGGAATTTCAGACCAGCCTCGGCAACATAGTGAGACTCTATACAAAATGATTATTTTTTAAAATTAACCACACATAGTGGTGAGCACCTGCAGTCCTAGTTACTCAGAAGGCTGAGGAAGGAAGAGTGCTTGAGGCCAGGAGTTCAAGACTGCAATTAGCTATGACTGAAACACTACAGTCCAGCCTAGGTGTTAAGGTGAGATCCCATCTCTCGAAAAAAAAAAAGAAAGAAAGAAAAAAAATCTATATGACAATAGTGTCATGCAGAAATTGCACTACATATTTGAATAATTATTTATACTTGTCAGATGGTTTTCAAGAAGATTGCGTCATGAGATCCTCATCAGTGCAGAAGTGAGATTCTTACACTTATTTCCATTCACAGACTTTTATTTAAAAAAAGATTCAAAAAGTTTAATACTTTTTGAGTTTAACAAACACAAAATGAGAATTAAAGTCTACTGCCAGCTAGAGTAAATTTAAAAGGCACCTTCTAGTGAAGAAAAATATGTTTCTACTTTTCAAAATTTTAGCCACAGATAATGAATATTTGTAAATAATGATCAATGTCACTTTATATAGTTTTGGCACCTCTAGAAGAACTCACTTCTTCTTTGTTCCTCACTATATCCCCAATAGCAAGCTTAATTTTGAGGATCAAGACCCAGGAGAACGTTAGGCCTCTGTGCAAGATAGGGAATTTTCTATTTGGTGAAGGAAGAAGATGCAAGGCCTTTGAGGCTATATTGCTTCTCTTCTCTTGGAATCCAACCTCCTTGCCTCATATCCCTTTCTTGACCAGCATAATTTATATAGTAAGAGAGATCTGGAACCATTTCACAGGTGGGGAAAGATCTCTCTTGCTTTCTTTTCTTAGAAAATTTAATGAAAAACTTCCAGGATATGGTGAGCTGGAAGAAGTGTTTCTCTTATCCTTATAATGAAAAAGAGTCAGATTAACTTAACAGTTATAATTTATTTTTCCCATTAGAGAGCTGAGTTCACAGAGCAAACAATGGCCCAAAATCTGAGAAGAGACTGGTCCCTGCAAAGAAAAGAGAAACACAAGCACATGCTTTCATGGGTAGACATGACCCACAAGCAGACCCCTGGGAGATGAATGATGAAGTCTAAGTGTGGGCTGGTGGGATACTGTGAAGCTCAGCAAAGAGACCTTGAGGGACATGACATGCTCTTGTAGTCTCTCTTCTAGGAACTCAAACAGATACAGAAAGTTCTGCGAGAGCTGTAAGAATATGCCTATTCTGATGAGAAAGAGCAGTCATGACCGAGGAGAAACTTTCATCCTTAGAGCACTGGAGAAAATGCAGGTCATCCTGAACAAGGAAATAGAGGGGGAAAAATACCTTCTCCTGGGCAAAGAGCAGGATTATCTACTGGGCTCACAATTGTGAGATGGGAGGAGAAGTGAATTGAGAGGACCACACCTCTGAGATCCAGGATTTGGTGCCTGTTTAAAACTGAAGTTTAATCAGAACAGCAGAGAATACTCTGCCATGTTGCCTTCCTCTAGCAAACAAACACCCTTCGAATTACAACTAAGAGCAGAATTTGCAAGAGGAGAACAGAAATGGAACGTAAGCATGTAGAAAAACCTTTTCAGAGGAAAAGTTTCAAGAGGCAACTGAAAGTACAGCACACAGATGAGACGTTACTCCGGCGTACAGAGTCCCATGCTAAGCACAAGGTACGACTTCAGAAATTTGAAATCCATGGTTACTGTAACCACAGTAGCAGCATCTCTCAAACACAGTCCAATGGCTAACCAGATTAACTAAAATAGAAACCATATAAAGCATGTCTTCAGATTGTAATGAAATTCATATAGAAATCAATAACACTAAGGTTTTGGAAAAATCTCCAACTATTTGAAAATTGAACAACAGAATTCTAAATAATCCATAGGTCAAAGATGAAATCTCAAGAGAAATTTAAAAATAATTTTAAATAAATGAATATGGAAATTCAATATATCAAAATTTGTGGTTTGCAGCAGAAATAGTACTTAGAGGGAAATTTATAGCATTAAATGTTTATATTGGAAAAGCAGAGAAATCTCAAAGCAGTAATTTAAGTTTCTGCCAAAAAAAAAAAAAAAAACACGAGAAAAAGAGCAAATTAAATCTAAGGTAACCAGAGAAAAAGGAAATAAAGATAATAAATTTGAAAACAGAAAAATAATAAATAAAAATTAGTGAAACTAAAAATTTATTTTTTGTGGCCAGGGGTGGTGGCTCATGCCTGTAATCCCAGCACTTTGGGAGGCAAAGGTGGGTGGATCACTTGAGGTCAGGAGTTCGAGATCAGCCTGACCAATATGGTAAAACCCCATCACTACTAAAAATACAAAAATTAGCCAGGTGCGGCAGCTCCTGCCTGTAGTCCCAGCTACTTGGGAGGCTGAGGCAGGAGAATCGCTTGAACCAGGGAGGCAGAGGTTGCAGAATTTGCTGAGCTGGGATTGCACCACAGCACTCCAGCCTGGACAACAGAGGGAGACTCCATCTCAAAATAAATAAATAAATAAATTTTTTGGAAAGATAAATAAAATTGATAAAACTTTGGCTAGATTAGCCAAAATGGAGGGGAGAAACAAATATAATGAGGCCTACCAGTATTAGGAATGGTAAGAGAAGATTACTGCTGACCCCACAGACATTATTAGGATATTACAGAAATACTATCAACAATTCTTAAACTTCAGCAAAATAAACCAATCCCTCAAAAGACACAGACTGCAAAAAGTTAAGAAGAAACAGCTAGATGCAATAATCCTATAGCCATTAAATAAATTAAATTTTAGTTAAAATTCTCTCCAAAAGAACCCTCCAGGCCCAAGTGATTTTATTAGTGAATTCAATCAAATATATAAGGAAGAAATACCACCCTGTCCACAAAATCCTCTCCAGAAAATAGAAGACTTCCTTGCTCATTTCATGTGGTCAATATTATTCTAACGTCAAAACCAGACAAATATTTATAAGAAAAGTACTGAGAAATATCTCTCATCAACATAAACACAAAAGTCCTCAAAAAAAGTTTAACTAATTGAATATAGCAATATAAAAAGAAGAATCTATCTTAATCAATTCGAGTTTATTTCAAGAATGCAAACTGATTTATCATTTGAAAATTAATCAATATAATTAATTCACTAAGTAAACAACAAAAAAATGATAATTTTAATAGATGAGAAAAAGACATTTGTCAAAATTCGACATCAATTCATGATTTTAAAAGACTCAGCAAACTTGGAATAGGGAAGAATATCTACAATTAGATAAAAGGCTTCAAAAAATTAAAACCATAAACTGACATAATACTTAATGAGGGAAGATTGAAATCTTTCCCTTTAAAAATCAAGAGCAAGAAAAAAATTTCCTTTCACACCACTTTCATACAAATCATACTAGCAGCCTTAATCAGTATAGTAAGATAAGGAAAAGGAAGGGGAAAAAGTGTCTATTCACAGATGGTGTGATTTTCTATGCAGAAAATTTCAAAGAATATACAAAAAAACTTCTAAGAACTAATAAGTAAATCCATCAAAATTACAGAATGTAAGGAGATTGCATAATGGTCAATCATATTTCTATATACTAGCGATAAACAATAAGAATTTGAAATTAAAAATTATAATAGCACAAAAATAATAAAACCTGTGTGTGTATGTGTTCATGAAAACAATATATATAAAGGATCTATATGCTTAGAACTACAAAACCCTGATGAAGGAAGTGAATAAATAATTGAAAAGATATACTGTGCTTGTGGATTGAAAGACTCATTACTGTTAAGATTTCAGTTTTTCCCAATTTGATCTATAGAGTTAATGCAATTCCAGTTAAAATACCAGCAATGATTTTTGTTGATACAAACATGTTTATTCTAAAATTTATATGGAAAGATAAAGGAAATAAAATAACTTATATGTTTTTGAAACAAAAGAACAAAGTTGGAAGACTCCCAATATCTGTTTTCAAGACTTACTGTTATAAGAGAGGCACACAGATGAAAGGTACAAAATATAAAGCCAAGAAGTATATCCATTCTAACATGTTCAAATGATTTTGACAAAGGTACAAGGGCAAACTGAGAGAAGGGATAGCCTTTTCAGCAAATTATAAAACAATTCAATCTCCATGTGGAAAAATTGAACCTTGGCAGAAAACTCATACCTTATATGAAAATTAATTAAAAATGGACCATATATATTAATGTAAATCCTAAAACTATAAGATATCTAGAAATAAATAGGAAAAAATCTGTGTCAATTTGGATTTTTCTAGTAGTTTTCAGACTTGACTGCAAAAGCAAGATTCACAAAAAGAATTATAACTTGGATAAATTATCAAATTTAAATTATCAAAATTAAAATATTTTGCCTGTAAAAGATACTGTTAACATAATTTAAAAGACAGGTCACATCCTGGAAATTAATAGATGCAACTTACATATCTGATAATGTGCTTTTATGCAAATATATGAAGAATCCTCAAAAGCCTTCAAATATCAGCAATAAAAAATGTCCATTTTAAAAAGTGGGGGACGGGATACATCTTTAAACAGATGCTTTACTAAAGAAGACATGCAAATGAAAAGTAAGCATATGAAAAAGTACACAGCCACATTAGTCATTAAGGAAATGCAAATTAATCTCAAGGATATACCACTATTACAAGTACTAGAATGGTTAAAATGAAAAAAAAATAAGTGACAACACCAAGTGTGAGAAGGATGAACTTGGTAGGAAGCAGATATGTGTATTGTGTAATTGTAAATGTACATTTACCGCATAACTCAGTAGTCCCACACTTAGACATTGACCCTAGAAAATTCCGAGAATACACCTAGAAACACTCGTGCGTGCATGTTTATAGCAACCTTGTTTATCAGGTCTAAAAATTGGAAACAATGAAAATGTCCCTCAACATATAATTGTAAAAACAAACAGTGGTACATTTCTACGAAGAACTCTACTCCGCAATAAAAATGAAAAGATTATGGGTTCACCCAGTAGTACAAAAGAAGCTTAAGTGATTTTTGTAACTGAAAGAAGCCAGACTAAAAAGAGCTTTGTATTGCATAATTCCAATTATATAGCATTCTGGGAACAATGCAAAATGATAGTCAGAAAGGTGCCAGAGTTGCATCTGAGGGGAGGGGTTGGCCACTAAGGAGTAGCATGAGGGAATTTGGGGGTGATAGAACTTTGCAAGTGACTACATGACTATGCTTTTGTCAACACCCATAGAAGTGTGTACTGCAAAAAAAGAATTTTACCATATGGAAAATTTAAAATAAATAACTTGAATATCAAGAGAACCCAAGATGAAATGTAGACTCTGGCAATTGATTCTAACTGTATTATAAATGAGAAACATCCACACTAACAGATTATCTCTATATCTAGAAAAAATCTGAATAACCCTAAAAAAACCTTACATTGACTGGATGATGAAACTAGCTGAATAGAAACTATAAAAAGAAGAATAAAAATAAAAATAAATGGAATCCAAAGAAAAGCTGCTAAGAGTAGATGACTCATTCCTTATGATCTCTAGGCATAGGCAGAGCCTACACTTAACTTGACAAGTTCTTCCTGGAATTAACCTTCCCTGCCCCTTCTCATCACTGGAATGGTGAGGTCAGAAATGTGTAAACCCACGTGAAGAGTAAAGGGTTCAATATGCCACATGGAGTTCTGAGATGCAAGTATAGGCTGGCCTCTGGCATTGTCAAAATGATTCCCTGTGGCTTCATTGCCACTTCACACATAACCCAAAACCCCACTTAGTTTAGTTTATGGACTGACTTTGTCTCTATATCTAGATCCCTTTCTGGGGACACAGTGATGGCTAGTTAAGGAAACTCAAAGTTTATAATTCTATGATTTCACAAATTAATTTTCTTTTTTTACCACTCCTTCCTGCATTTAAAGACACAGTAGACATTTCAAAAATAAAACAAAACTACATAAAAGAATAAAAATTAAACGGACATGTCTTTCTACTTAAGCTGGGCTGAGGCCAATATGAAAATTTAGACTTAGAAAATGCTATACCCATTGAAAGAGCTAGAGGAGCAAGATAAAAAAAAATCTCAAAACCTAGCAGAAGACAAGAAATAACTAAGATCAGAGCTGAACTGAAGGAGATTGAGATACGAAAAACCCTTCAAAAAATTAACAAATCCAAGAGCTGGTTTTTTGAAAAGATCAACAAAATAGACAAACCACTAGCCAGATTGATGAAAAAGAAAAGAGAGAACAACCAAATAGATACAATAAAAAATGATAAAGGGGAAATCACCACAGATTCCACAGAAATTCAAACCATCATCGGAGAATATTACAAACAACTCTATGCACATAAACTAGTAAACCTTGATGAAATGGATAATTTCCTGGACACTTGTGTCCTCTCAAGCCTAAACCAGGAGGAAGCCGAAACTATGAATAGACCAATAACAAGGTCTGAAGTCGAGGCAGCAATTAAGAGCCTACCACACAAAAAAAGCCCAGGTCCAGATGGGTTCACAGCTGAATTCTACCAGACACACAAAGAGGAGCTGGTACCATTCTTTCTGAAACTATTCCAAATAATCCAAAAAGAGGGAATCCTTCCCAAATCATTTTATGAGACCAACATCATCCTGATACCAAAACCCGGCAGAGACCCAACAAGAAAAGAAAACTTCAGGCCAATATCCATGATGAACATAGATGCAAAAATCTTCAATAAAATATTGGCAAGCCAATAGCAGCAGCAAATCAAAAAGCTTATCCATCATGATCAAGTAGGATTCATCCCAGGGATGCAAGGCTGGTTCAACATACGCAAGTCTATAAACGTAATTCACCACATAAACAGAACCAAAAACAAAAACCACATGATTATCTCAATTAACACAGAGAAGGCATTCGACAAAATTCAACAGCCCTTTATGCTAAAAACCCTCAATAAACTCGGTATCGATGGAACGTATCTCAAAGTAATAAAAGCTATTTATGACAAACCAACAGCCAATATCATACTGAATGGGCAAAAACTGGAAGCATTCCCTTTGAAATCCGGCACTAGACAAGGATGCCCTCTTTCACCACTCCTATTCAATATAGTACTGGAAGTTCTAGCCAGAGCAATCAGGCAAGAAAAAGAAATAAAGGGCATTCAGATAGGAAAGGTGGAAGCCAAATTGTCTCTATTTGCAGACGACATGATAGTATACCTAGAAGACCCCATTGCCTCAGCCCAAAAACTCCTGAAACGGATAAGCAACTTCAGCAAAGTCTCAGGATATAAAATCAATGTTCAAAAATTACAAGCATTCTATACACCAATAAGAGGCTTAAAGAGAGCCAAATCAGGAATGAACTGCCATTCACAATTGCTACAAAGAGAATAAAATACCTTGGAATACAACTCACAAGGAACGTAAGAGACCTCTTCAAGGAAAACAACAAACCACTGCTCAACAAAATAAGAGAGGACACAAACAGATGGAGAAACATTCCACGTTCATGGTTAGGAAGAATTAATATCATGAAAATGGCTATACTGCCCAAAGTAATTTACAGAATCAACGCTATCCCCATCAAGCTACCATTGACTTTCTTCACAGAACTGGAAAAAACCACCATGAACTTTATATGGAACCAAAAGAGAGCCCGCATAGCCAAGTCAATTCTAAGCAAAAAGAATACAGTACTGGACAGTAGGGGGCATCACACTATTGGACTTCAAACTATACTACAAGGCTACAGTAATCAAAACAGCATGGTACTGGTACCAAAACAGAGATATAGACCAATGGAACAAAACAGAGGCATTGGAGGCAACACAACATATCTACAACCATACAATCTTTGATAAACCTGACAAAAACAAGCAATGGGGAAAGGATTCCCTGTTTAATAAATGGTGTTGGGAAAACTGGCTAGCCATGTGCAGAAAGCAGAAACTGGACCCCTTCCTGACACCTTACACTAAAATTAACTCCAGATGGATTAAAGACTTAAACATAAGACCTGGCACCATAAAAACCCTAGAAGAAAATCTAGAGAAAACCATCCAGGACATAGGAGTAGGCAAGGACTTCATGACCAAAACACCAAAAGCATTGGCAACAAAAGCCAAAATAGAAAATGGGACCTAATGAAACTCCACAGCTTCTGCATGGCAAAAGAAACAGTCACTAGAGTGAATCAGCAACCAACAGAATGGGAAAAAATTTTGCAGTTTACCCATCTGACAAAGAGCTGATATCCAGAATTTACAAAGAACTCAAACAGATTTACAGGAAAAAAACAAACAAGCCCATTCAAAAATGGGCAAAGGATACGAACAGACACTTTACAAAAGAAGACATACATGAGGCCAACAATCATATGAAAAAATGCTCATCATCACTGGTCATCAGAGAGATGCAAATCAAAACCACCTTGAGATACCATCTCACACCAGTTAGAATGGCAATCATTAAAAAATCTGGAGACAACAGATGCTGGAGAGGATGTGGAGAAAAAGGAACACTTTTACACTGTTGGTGGGAGTGTAAATTAGTCCAACCATTGTGGAAGACAGTGTGGCAATTCCTCAAGGCCTTAGAAATAGAAATTCCATTTGACCCAGCAATCCCATTACTGGGTATATATCCAAAGGACTATAAATCGTTCTACTATAAGGACACATGCACACGAATGTTCATTGCAGCACTGTTTACAATAGCAAAGACCTGGAATCAACCCAAATGCCCATCGATGATAGACTGGATTGGGAAAATGTGGCACATATACACCATGGAATATTATGCAGCAATCAGAAATGATGAGTTCGTGTCGTTTGTAGGGACATGGATGAATCTGGAGAACATCATTCTCAGCAAACTGACACAAGAACAGAAAATGAAATACCACATATTCTCACTCATAGGCGGGTGATGACAAATTAGAACACATGGACACAGGGAGGGGAGTACTAAACACTGGGGTCTATGGGGTAAAAGGGGAGGGCCAGTGGAGGGCGGGGAGCTGGGGAGGGATAGCCTGGGGAGAAATGCCAAATGTGGGTGAAGGGGAGAAAGGAAGCAAAACACACTGCCATGTGTATACCTATTCAACTGTCTTGCATGTTCTGCACATGTACCCCAAAACCTAAAATGCAATAAAAAATTAAAAAAAAAAATGCTACACCTGATCTATGTTGCTTCAATATTGACTTTTTATAAATCAATTCTATTCAAGCCATGTGAAAAATGCAACAGTATCATTGCAGTCCTTTTTTTCTAGGTAAAATTTATACAAATTCACAAGTATTTCTAGGGAAAGCATATAGTACAAAAAAGATTATATGTGGCATGCTTGGCATTTTGTGCATATAAGAAATTTGTAGGAAATTACTTTTCCAGCAATATGTCCTAAAGGTTTCACTTGCAAGTTTTGAAATCATAGTATTTCTACTCTCTTTTTCATGGAGATGTCAGAACACTTCAGCAAAGTGATTTAGTAATTATCTTTATATCTTGCTGTAAACTCTCAATTCAGAAGCTTAAAAAATGTTCAAAAATTAACACATACCATTGCTTAAATAAGAAAAAAAGTAAATTACTAGAGAAAAAGATTGTAGATACTTCTAAGATTGTTTCTACTAATGCAATGAGTACTTACTATAGCAACAATACTTACTATAGCAACTGTTTGTTATTATATTTAGCAATAAGTACTTCAAAATCATGTCTGCATATATGCGTTTGTGTGTGTGAGAGAGACAATTTATTGATACTCAGAAAGAACACAGATATACTGTATATTTTAATAAGAACATGTAGAAATTCATTGCAACAGCACACTTAAGCAACCAAATCTTAAGTTCTCTGTAATATTATTTCCAAGCACTTTCTTAATTTTCTGCATTGTAATTTCTCTAGAAAAGCAATTTCTCTAGGAAGATTGAAATAATTTTCATTTTAAGGACTATATATGCAGTTTGTTTTGATTGAGGCACAAAAACCTGTGAAGTTTACAGCACGCAATGGTCCTTCAATACATATCATATGACTGAATTAGAGAAGCAATCAAGTAGAGCTTATCTTATGCGGAGAGGAAAGGAGGCCATGTTAGGGCAAGAATCTACTATCCAGTGATGAGAGATGGTAAAGACACACTGGAATCTTAGCATAAACATCACAAAAAGCTGGTTTAGTGGGGAGAACATGGGAACTTTTTTCCATTGAATGGTGATATAGTTTGGATATTTGTTCCCGCCCAAATCTCATCTTGAATTGTAATCCCTAGTATTAGAAGGGGGCCTGTGGGAGGTGATTGGATCGTGAGATGGATTTCTCCTGAATGGTTTAGCACCCTCCCCTTAGTGATAAGTGAGCTCTTGCTCTGAGTTCACATGATCTCTGATCGTTTAAAAGTGTGTGACACCTCCCCCCACCCCAATCTTTCTCTCTCTCTCTCTCTCTCTCTCTCTCTGTCTCTCTCTCTCTGTCTCCTGCTTTCACCAAGTGACTTGCCCGTTTCCCCTTCACCTTCCAGTATGATGGAAAGTTCCCCAAGGCTTCACCAGAAGCAAGCAGATACCAGCACCATGCTTCCTGTAATGACTGCTGAACCCTGAACTAATTACACCTGTTTTCTTCATAAACCACCCAGCATAAAGTACTTCTTTATGGCCATGCAATAACAGCCTAATACAAGTGGTATTTATGGGCCCTGAGCTACGACTTAATTGCTTTCTGATTTTAAGCTCCAACTTCCAAAAATTTTAGTAGCTCCTTTCTATCTCTGTATTTATGCCTGTCTGTGTCACTGAACACCAGTTCTCTTAATCGGTAATGCGTCTTGTTCACGCTGGTTCCACTATGGCCCTAGCCCAGTGACTTTCAAACAACAGACATGTCATAAGTAATTATCATTTGGGTTTGATTACATTTTGCTGATGGTTCATATTTTCCTTGCATGTCTGGTCTCTTTTCTACTAAGAACATCTCTAGACATTTGAGTTTTATCTCTTCTTTTCCTGCTTCCAATCATTTTTGCTAAACGTTCTGATACTTTTGGTGACAATTTCAGGTTGACTAATTTGGGACATGGGAGGTGCAAAATTCTGCCAAGGCTAGGTCTGATGCATGAAACTGTACTTTGGTACAGAACAAATCAGAAATTTAATTTCATTTTGAGCTGATGGAAGCTTTCTGTTTATCGCCTCTGGTTTCTCTCCTCAGCATTCTGTAGAGAAAGCCTACCCCTGTCTTTCATCTCTTCTGAAGAGGTCTTTTTCTTTGGCTACAGGTAGGAATTTTTTGACAAATAAGATATTTTCGTACTTGTTTCTGTCTACTATGAACTTCTACTAACAAGCCTTAGCAAACTCTACCCCCTTCAGAAGACTCACCATGGGCTACTTCTTTGATTTGAATAATTTATTGTGCTGTCTCTTTTTCTCATCCACTTTTGAAGAACTTGGATGAGCCAATCTCAGTTCTACAGCTAAATCAGCTGTCATTCAGGCAGACCTTCAAGAGATACCACAATTCCAGCAGTTTCAAGGCTGTGGAGACTTTGAGGTTCCAGTTAACTAAACACCTGAGGGCATTGGAGAAAGACCCTTAAAGGTAGCAGTAGTCCTTGCACAAATGGTTATTTCAGTATGTCTGTCTGTTTACACCTCACAGAGCAGACCCTTGTAGTTCTCCTTTTCAGCTAAGTTTAGTCATTGATATTGAAGAGTTAAGAGGATGAATCAGAAATAAATAAAAAAAAAAAGAAACTAAATTTGAGGAGATAAAGATTAAGTGCAGTGCTGGTAAAATTTCCCAACATGAATCACACATTCCTTTAAATCCATTTTTGGTTGAAGCTGAATAGGGTAACTAAATAGGGGTTTAAGAATGATCTTGATGAAAATAGAAGTTTTTGTCCCAGAGGTTACCATCCTGCAGTCATGTTTTACTGTGGCTATGAACAAATGGAGAACCCCTACCCAGGGAAAGTAAAATAAAAGTAGACAAGACTTAATCTTGTGTAGTTCCATGGATTCTTAGTTTACTCTTCCATCTCAGCATAAGGTAAAACAATACTTACTCAAAGAGTTCTTTTTATTTACTCCCTTCAGCTAGAGTTGTGTGTACCAGAATATGGACAGTTCCCCTCAGGATAAATGCTTCTATTTTACAGATTCGCCAATAATCTACAAGTAAACCCAACACATTATTAGTTTTTCTGAGAAGCAGCAAAGCAGGAAGCTTTACAAAACAGAAAAGCAGAAAGGACCCTCTGGGAGGCTTGGTGTGCTCACTCTAGCAGATTCAAGTTGATTGCTTAACAACAGAAAGCCACAAAGGAATTTGCTGGAGAGAGGTTTCTGCCTTATCTATGTAGCTTAATTGACACCACATATGAACACATCCCAGGAAGGCCACATTTAATCATGAAAATATTCTATGGATAACTCATCTTTGTTTTCATATCACCAAGTCTTACTAACTTAGCAAACAAGCATAATTTCCAGAGATTGGCTAGGTGCAGTGGCTCACCCCATAACCAGCACTTTGGGAGGCCAAGGCGGATGGATCACCTGAGGTTGGCAGTTCAAGACCAGCCTGAACAACATGGAGAAAACCTGTCTCTATTAAAAATATAAAATTAGCTGGGTGTGGCGGCGCATGCCTGTAAAATCTGAGCTACTAGAGAGGCTAAGGCAGGAGAATTGCCTGAACCCGGGAGGCAGAGTTTGCAGTTAGCTGAGATCACGCCATTACACTCCAGCCTGGGCAACAAGAGAGAGACTCCATCTCAAAAAGAAAAAGAGAAAAAAAGAAAAAATTTCCAGAGATTAAAAAGCATGTTTACTATTTATAGTGATACCAGAGGGCACTGTTAACTAAAGAAGAAAAAAATCCCAATCTCCTGAGCCATCCATCTTTCGGAGCCATTAAACTTATTTTACCATATTGCATATAGGAATGACAGAAAGTAAAGCTACTTGGTTGAAAAATAATATATATGAAAAGCACAGAACAAACCCAAAAAGGAAATTAATCAATTACTTTCTCACCTTCAAGTGATTGTTTCAGATGTTTCACAACTCTCGACATCTGTTGTTCGTCAACTCTAACAAATACATGATGTCACTATAAATCCAAAGCATTCGTCTCATATTTACTACCCGAAAGTTTTCTACTTCTTTTTTTCCTGCTTTGCTTCTGCAAGTTAGAATTCACAAATAAATATTCTAGGTGGCTTTTATTCTACAGTAGTAGAGGTAGGCTCCCTTAATTCAAGGCATCCAAAATAGTGAAATCCATGATCTGTAATCAGCAAAAGAAACAGCAGAAGATAATAGATTTTTGTTAATCATCTACTTTGTTTTTCTTTTTTTAATCTGGAATTTATTTCCCAAAGACAAATTAAGCCCATGTCAATTACCTTTCACTCCATAATTGTGCTTACAGAAAGCAATTTAAGGGACATAAAATTATTTGCTAAATCAATCCCCAGTTTATTAGCTGTTTTGACTTTGAGCAAGTTTAAGAATACTCTTTATAGTAATTCCATCTTTGGATTGCTTAATATTCAGATATAAAAATATTTTGAATAGAAGATATTTTAGTTAATAATAATTAAATTTGTAGATCCTGAAAAATTATATATGTGGATTTTCATAGGCAATTTGTACTTAATTCCAGAAACTTAAAATATTATATAGGGACAGTTAAAAAATCTGAGTGCAAGAAACAAAAGTTATTTACACAAGGGATGTAACTATAAAAACTGACATTTTTACCTTTTCTTTTCATGAATTAAGTAAAGGAAGAAGAAGAAGAAAAGAAATGTCTATGTGTTGATATATAAATAAAAACACAAATATGTTTGCTGTTCTTTAAATTACCCATTATGAATATGTGCTTTTGTTTTCCATGTTTCTGTGGGATATATCAGGTCAAATGTCGGTTCTGTCCTCAAAATGGCCTCTTAAAATCCTGTCTTTCCTTCCTCCAAGAGCAGGTGCATGAAATAAACCAGCAGGCAGTCAAAGTTGAAATTACATTTGTGAGTCCTAAATCATGATATTCAGTCTTAAAGAGAAAGAAGAAAGCACAGATGTCTTTTCACCAAAGGACCTATCTCTGTGGAGAAGACAGTGGGAGGGAGGGGGACAGGAAATCTCAGAGACACAACACATTCCTGTTTGCTCCAACCGAGCACTTCCACAGACCTCCTTTGTATTAGACAGAATGGAGATCAGACTCTCACATGTGTCCAGGCCAAGACCAGTGCTGCAGATTCTCAGCAGTTCTCCGTGTTTACTCTGCTCTCCCGAATTAACATCATTTTATATTTGATCATTTTGAATCTCAGTTCCTGCATAAGCAGGGAAAGAAATTAAGGTTATTAAGAGAGGGAGGGGACAACCCAGCTGAGACACACATGTGAGCTACTTTTAGACCATCCCTTTGAATACCGTATCCAATGCCATGGTTCTTCCATAAATATGAATTTCAACTCTCAAATAAGCTCAGCAACTTTCCTAGAAAAAACATTTGAACAACTTTTAAAAGAACCTATTTAGAGATTTAGAAATGTAATTTGAACATTAAAATTAAATTGTGCACCTGCATTTTCTTTCATCTTCATATGTAAAATCCAGGATATTTCTCAAATGAAGCTGCTAATGTATGTTTTGTTTTAGCTTTTTTAATGTTTCAGACGTATTTCTAGCCTTTTGAATAATGAAATTAAAAACGGAGAAATAAAATAAAAATTAAGTTGACATATAACCTATCTTCTTTTTAAACAATGCAATCAAGAAGAGAAAACCCTACTCTAATCCCATTGCCCAAATTTATGATTTGGTTCTTAGCTTTCCAGACTTTTTATTTCTTGATACATAAACATATGTGCTTTGTATATATACATATTAATAAATATTTATGCTCATATATGCTTCACACAATTTGATCATATTTTATCTAGAATTTTGGTTTTAAATCATTTAACAAAATACCCTAAAAATATTTTCAGCCAAGCGAGGTGGCTCACGCCTGTAATCCAGCACTTTGGGAGGCTGAGGCAGGCGAATCATGAGGTCAGGAGTTTGAGACCATCCTGGCCAACCTGGTGAAACCCTGTCTCTACTAAAAATACAAAAAATTAGCTGGGCATGGTGTTGGGGGCCTGTAATTCCAGCTACTCGGGAGGCTGAGGCAGGACAATCGCTTGAACCCAGGAGGCAGAGGTTGCAGTGAGCTGAGATCGTGCCACTGCACTCCAATCCAGAGTGCAGCGATGAAATTTTTTTTTTTTCTAAAAAAAAAAAAAAAAAAAAAAAAGAAGTCCTAGCTCCTACACTGGGCACTAAATAGTTTTAGGCTAATTTTTTAACAAGTAGGTATAGATTTGAATTCCTAATTTCTTAATACAGTGCTTTAGACATTTAGCTTTCTATTTCTAGTATTTGAAAGAGTTAAAAAAAAAGAGATTGTATTACAGAAAAATACATACAGCATTAGAGAAGCAAGCAAAACTTTAAAGGCCAGTGGGTTTGCTGACTGCCAATACCTGCTGAATCCCTAGAAAAACCTGTGTTCGTATAACTGATTTCTATACAAAACACACTTCACTATACTGTGTGAATTCCATGAACGTTTTCACAAGGGAATATGTTTAAATACCATCCTAAGAAGGAAGATGCAATTTAAATGATCCAGCATCTTCTACACTAAATCTTGTCAGGCAGACACTTAGGGGTCACCATATCGAATTGTTTCATTTGATGACATTTCATGACTTTCTGTTTTCTCGAAACCAAAAAACGAAAATCAACCATTTGTTAAAAAATATATTATATTTGTTTTCCTTAATTTAAAAAAGTAGATAAACAAATTCTGGTACCTTCCCTCATGCAATGTATTTATTCAGTGATAAAAAGAAATGAGCTGTCAAGGCATGAAAATACATATTGCTAAGTGGAAGATGCCAGTCTGGAATGTTATATACTCTATGAGTACAACTACATGACATTCTGGAAAAGACAAAACTATAGAGACAGTAAAACAATTAGTGGATGCTGGAGTTCAGGAGGGATATGAGAGAATAAAAGGTACAAAACATGAGAATGTTTAGGACTGTGAAACTATTCCATATGATACTATGATAGTAGATATGGGACATTATGTATGTATCAAAACCTATTGAATGTACAAGACAAAGACTAAACCCGTAGGTAAACTGTGAACTAGAGTTAACAATCTATCAATATTGGTTCTCCAATTGTAAAAATATACCACACTAATGCAAGATGGTAATGATAGGAGAAACAGGGTGGGGTGTAGGGGATGTGTAATATGGGAAATTTTGTTTTTTGCCTATGTTTACTGAAATCTAAATCTGTCCTGAAAAATAAAGTTATATTAATTGAAAAAAGGAAAGGGAAATGAAGAAGACAGCTTGAGGGTGAAGTGCTGCACTCCCCCCAAGCATATTGTTCACTAGCATTTGTGATAAATTCATGCCTATGTTCCAAATTCTCCAATTGAATGTACTGACGATATGTTTCTTATTACGTTTTCTACAATAATTTATTAAATAATTTTCTTATGGATTATTTTTAAAGAAAAATAGGAAAAGCAGAAGAAAAATATGTCTGCACCAATTCCCAAGTTGGCTAACGTTTGGGAGGACATAAAGAGAAAGGAGCGACTATTAATTGTTCCTGACATAAATTGCCTTGAGTTAAGGTTTGTTCTTATTTCAGGGTATTCTGGCTTGTTTGCATCAGCTTTGTCCCATTTATAATGTAGACATTAAACCATATTGTCCAGTTTAAAGTCTGCTAGTTGCAGGCAAAACACCTCAGGCAGACTGCATATAGGTAATCTCTTTGCCTCTCAAGTGTTAGTGCTAAAATCCGGATTTTAATGACTGGCTCAAGCATGTTTGAACTGGTGTCACAAAAACAGATCCAGATTTCTACATGCACCTTTATATAAATAAACATCACAGTAGATGTGATCCAGGGGTAAGATACTGGGAGACGAAGTGCAGCACAGGTTGCACTTCAATTTAAGAGAGTTGTCAAGCTGGGGATTGAGTCTATGCAGTCCTGGGACATACATTCAGGAAAATGTCCCCTGCTATAAACCATGTAAAAATAATGAGGAGAATCTTCTCATAGATTTCTGCAAGTGGCAGAGCTCAAAAAGAACTTGCCTTTAAAAATATATTTTTCCATTCACACAGTTTCCATACAAAAATATGCCATATTCCAGAGGTTTTTATCTTCATAAAATCACCCTCTGTGCAATTCCTAGCAGAGTGAACAAATACAGCAAAATATTTTTTAATAAGCAAATAAATCCTTGCAATTTAATTTTGTTGAAAATAAAATTTTAATTTAACTGGTATAGTATTTTGCTGTCTTGTCTAAGTTTATTTTAGATTATGAAATGCCAAGATTTGGAAACAAACTAAATGTCAATCATCAATGAATAAACAGACAAAGCAAGTATAGTATATCATGGGAAAATAATTCATTATATAAAATAGATACCTCCACACATTATATTTATCACAGAGACATTCACAATTGCAAAGATTTAGAATAAACCTAAGTTCTCATCAACTGATAAGTGGATAAAGAAAATGTGGCATGCATATATATTAACACACACACACACACACACACACACACACAATGAAATAATATTCAGCCACAAAAAAGAACAAACAAAGTACTAATGTATTTTGCAATAACTTGGTTGGAACTATAGGCCATTATCATAAGTGAAGTAACTCAGAAATGAAAAGCCAAAGATCTCAGGTTCTCAGTTATAACTGGGAGCTAAGCTGTGGATAAAGGCATGTGGAGCAGTATAGTGGACATTGAAGACTCAGAATGGGGAAAGGTAAGAGGGGAGTGAGGGATGACAAATTACCTATCAGGTATAATGTAACCCAGACTTCACCAGTATACACGTCATCCATGTAACCAAAAACTACTTGTACCCCTCAACACTATTGAAATATTTTCTTAAATCGGTGAAACACCTGAATAGACATCTGTCAAAAAAGACTGACAATGGCCAATAGGTAAATGACCAAATTCTCACCATCAGTAATCACCAGGGAAATGCAAATCAAAACGACCATAAGATATTACCTCATTCAAATTAGAACAGCTATTATCAAAAACACAAAACATAACAGGTGTTGGTGAGAATTTGGAGAAAAGGAAACCCTTACACACTGTTGGCTGGAATGTATATTACTACAGCCATTATGAAAAAGGTATGGATGTTCCTCATAAAATGAAAAATATGATACAGTAATCCCACTACTTGATACATATCCAAAGGACATGAAATTAATATATTAAAGTGATATCTGAACTCCCCAGTTTATTGCAGCAGTATTCACTATAGCCAAATACAGAATAAATCTAAATGGCCATTAAAATGAATGAGTAGACAAAGAAAATGTGATATATAAATATACACACAATGGAATACTATTCAACCATAAAAAGAAAATCCTATCATTTATAGTAACCTGGGAGACATTAGGTTATGTAAAATAAGCCAGGCACATATCACTCATATTTGAAATCTTAAAAAGTCAGTCTCGTTGTAGAGAGTACAATGATGGTTACCAGAACCTCGGGTGTTTATGGAATAGGGGGATGGGAGGGATGTTGGTCAAAGGATTTGTAATTATAGTTAGAAGAAATAAACTCAAGAGATCCGTTATAAAGCAAGGTGACTATAGTTGATAACAAATACATTGTCTTTTTGAAAAATACAAAGAGAGTGGTAGTTAAGTGTTCTTACCACAAAAATGATACCTATATAAGGTAACGCGTTTGTTACTTCAGTAGATTTAACCACTCCATGATGTATATATACACGTTGTACACAATAACTACATGCAATGTTATCTGTCAATTTTTTAAAAAATTCTTAAAATTAAAATCATTTTAAAATTTAAAGAAAAAAGTGTGGTGTGTATACCACATTTGTGTGTGTGTGCATGCATGTGTGTGTAGAATCAATCTAACTAGTCATCAGTGAAAGAATGGACACAGAAAATGTGGTATATGTACACAATGGATAAAGGACATACACACACAAAGTGGACTATTATTTAGCCCTTAAAAAGAAGGAAATTCTGCAATATATGACAAAATGAGCAACTCTTGGGGATATTGTACTAACTGAAATAAGCCAGTTACAGATAGACAAATACTGTATTATTTCATTTACATTAGGTATATAGACAGAATAGTCAAATATGTAGAAGCAGCAAGCAGAACAGTGGTTACCGGGGCTGAAAGAAAGGGGAAATGGGGAGTTGTTCAACTGGTATAATGTTTCAGTTATGTAAGATGAATTAGTTCTAGAGATTTTCTGTGCATCATAGTGCCTATAGTCAACAATACAAAATGCTATACACTTTAAAAGTTCTTACAAGAGTAGGTGTCATGTTAAATGTTCTTACCACAATAAAATACTTTTAAATATAAACATGAAACGACTTTGTAAATATTAGAATTGTGCTGTCTTAGCACTTGGGACATGGGATGAAAAAGTGATGCTGTCCACACTCCTAGTAATCATGATGACTAGATATTATACTAATTACAGTAGCAATGGCAACTAAGTTTCTGTCCACTAACTTGGTTAACTCCCATTAACTCCCATTAAACTGTAATTTTAGGATAGCTATTTTTTCCTAAATATTCCAGGATCAGTGCAGAAACAATGCTATCATTTTGATTTGTCCCCCAGAATTCATGTGTTGAAAACTTAATCCTCAGCATGTCAGTGTTGGGAGCTGGCCTTGTAGGTAGTGTTTAGGTCATAGCTCTCATGTATAGATTAATGCCATAATAAAAAGGGCTCTTGGAAATGGGTTTGTTCTCTTGCTCTCTTTGCCCTTCCAACTTTTGCCCTGTGATGACACAGCAAGAATGCCCCTACAAGATGACAACACCTTGATCTTTGACTTTCCAGCCTCCAGAACTGTAAGCCAATCCATTTCTGTTTACTATAAATTACTCAGCTTCAGGTGTTCTGTTACAGAAGCCCAAAACAGACCTACAGAAAAACATTAAGCCTGATGTACTACATTAGTCTAATGCACAGTAGTTCCACCTTATTCACTGTTTTGCCTTCCACAGTTTTAGTTACCCTGAGTAGCCTGAAGAAATCACTCAGTGCCCCACTCTACCCCCAACATGATGTGAATCATTCCTTTATTCAGTGTAACCACATTGTATTTGCTACTTGCCCATTAGTCACTTAGTAACCATCTCAGTTATCAGATCAAAACCAAACATAATATAGGATTTGCCATGATCTGTGGTTTAAGACATCCACTGGAGGTCTTAGAATATATTCCCTGAAGACAAGGAGGATTACTGGACTCTGTGAAAATAATATTCAAAAAAGCTAACGCATACTTTGAAGGACATTCAGATTTGTTTCGATCATAAAAAATGTGCCCTTAATTATTCTGTATACCTCCGATGAAATTATTTTAAAACAAATCCTACTAAAAACAATCTCAGACTCAGTGTTGGCACAGACTTTAGAGCTTAGTCTCAATTTCGCTAATTCTCTTTAAATCAGAGTTTCTCATCTGTGTCACAATTAACATTTTGAGCTAGATGAGTCTATGTTTGGGGCACTGTCTCGTGCAATGTGGGATGTTCAGTAATATCTCTGGCCTCTGTCTACTTGATGCCAATAGAACTCTCTCTCAGTGTGACAACCAAAAATGTCTCAGACACTTCAGAATCTCCCTGGGGGCACAAAATCACCTGAGCTGAGAACTACAACTCTAAACCTTTCTCAGGCATTTTCCTCCAGAATCTGATTGAACATATATAGTGATAGAAAAATTTCTATTCAGTGAGGGTTCCAATTAAACATTTATAAATTTGATCTGTACTCAAATAAAGGTGATTGATATGTCATTTGGATTACTGCCTTTATTTATTCAATACCCTCTACTACCATCTAAAACACCAACCACTCACCTTTCAAGGCTCAGATCAAAGGTAAGATCTTCACAGAGCCTTTCCTGACCTCACCTCAAATGTAAAAGTGACTCTTCTCCTGGGTATTTCCCCTGAGCCCCTTCCCCCTCCTTTTCCTTCTTTTCACAATAAATAAATAAATAAACAAACAAACAAATAAATAAAATAATTCCTGCTATGTGTCAGGTACTCCTCTAAGTTGTAGAGTTAGGTACTATACAAAAAAAACAAACAAAAAAAAACTTTCCAGGGAGTTTGTATTCTGTAATGAAGGCAGAGAATGAAAATTATTTTTTAATAAACAATAAATTATATGAAAAATAAATAAACAGAAAGTGGTAGGATTAAAATGTTATAAAGAATCATCAAGGGCTCAGTGAACAGGTGCTGTTTGAGAAGAGACAGGAGAGCAATAAAGGATGAGTCTTATGGTGACCGGATGGGAGAGCGTGTGGGACTGAGGGAACGGCAGCTGCAACCGGAAGGCTTCACTGTGCTTCATTCTTTACATGTCCTTCTCACTTATTCATACATAAAGAGAAGTAAAGCTGCTTGTTTTGGTTATTCATACAATGCTCAGCATATACTCAGCACTTAATATATTTTTTCCATAAATGGAAACATGTTTTAAATACCTACTGCAAATATAAGTACCCTAACTAGAAAGGTCAGTGAGTTTTACCCAATTTATACTTCTTTAATTTGGGACTGTCTAAACATATGTTATGGAATTCTCTATTGATCTAACTATTCATCTATCATCCACCTCCATATCTATTTAAAGCAAATGCCCATATATCAAACCAAAATGACATAGAGTAGAACTCTGGTATTCAGTTCAAGGTTTTTGCTTTTTTGTATTTTGCTTTTTCTACTATAACTGATGAGAACTCTTAGTCAGATGCTAAAAAGTCTGGTCTTTTCCCTTCTGCTCCAAGTTTCTCTCCCCTCTAAGCTATTCAGTTCTGCTAAGAAACTGGATCTTGCCAATTAGAAAACAGGCTGGCCGAGTATGGATTTTTTCTTCTTTTTATCAATGGATTTGTAGCTTTTGTGAAAAATCCCCAACCTCTTCCTCTCTGACTACACAGAGTTCATGCTGCAAACAGGCAATCTTTCTGAGATGATTAACTCTTACGAGTTCTCGGCACAAAATAATGTTTTCTCCTGGAGACTGGCTTTCCTTTCACTCTGCAAGAGCCTGTGAGAGACACTCTCCCTCTGCCTGCAGTGCTTGTGTGTCACTGTTTCCCATTGGCCTGTCCCACAGCAATGAGACTGCTGTGGTTTCCTGTGTCTCTGGTGAGAGAGAGGAAGTGTCTGGTTGATGACTGAGACAGAGGGAGTAACTCCATTATTTATTCCATGCAACACAATAACCAACCTCCCACCTGCAACCACCCAGGGGTTTGTATTCCTAGCCAGTCAGGACCTCAGCAGGAAAGTGATGCCACATTCAGCTTGGTAGAATTTGTAATGACTTCCACCAAGAAAATATTTGCAAAGATGTGATCAGAGAATAAGAAATTCACAAAGAGGACTGTAGTACAAAAGGGCTAAGAACATGGCACTGGGTAGGCCTCAGGAAGCAAGGAGCGGGAGGAGTCACTGTAATCTGACAGAAGCCTTGAGTCACACAGTCTGCCTGCAGTAATGACTCTCAGAAAAGAAGCAACGGAATACACACTCCAACCTCACTCTTCATCCTTCCCTTTTTTTCTTCCCATCCTCCAAGTTGAAGGGACTGTACTAATGTAATCCACAAAGATCCTGCAGCCTAGGAGTACAAAGAATGGAGTGTGAGGAGCAAGTGGAATGTGCCCCGCACATATCATCTTGGTATTTCACTCCCATTATCCTTTGGTTGACAATCGCATATTAGAGAGGTGAGATTTTACCAATCCAAAATATTCATAAGATTGTGATATTATAAGCTATTGAAGTTAGATAGGACATTAGTAATTATTTAATCAGAAAAATTCTCAAGCATATGAAGAATGTAAATGCTTGCCTCCCATTGTACTATGCCAGATCTGGGACAAGAAATCAGATCTCCTAACTTGCAACCCACTATGAAGTGTTCTCATTTTAGAGGCAAATAGCGATTTAAAATGGCAAATGCAATTTAGGCCTTCTAGTAATATGTGATATGTGTTTGTGTTTCCCTCATTATACATACATATACATATAACTACATAGAGGGAAATATATAAATATCACTATTTATCAAAGCTAGAATAATTGGAAAGCATACTTGACATGTCAAAAGGTGCCTCAGAAATAAACAGACAGAATTTCAAGTTTAGTCTGATTTCACCTAATTGGCCATAGGCATTGGACTTGACAAACACATATAAGGGATTTCAAAATAAAATTATTTTCTTTTGCTCAGTTGAATATCTTTCTGCTTCAAATTCAATGCATGCTTCTAATAAGACCCTCTCCATTACATTTAAAGCATTATTATCATATTCCTATTTCTGTCCCAATCTCAGAAAGATTTGATTTGAATATAATGTGAATACAATTTTTAGAAGTCTGACTTGTTTGCAAAATTAGAATAAGGTTTTATTCATTTACTACTATGGGGGAACAAATATTACCATGTAAATATATTTTATGATATCTTAAAAATACACTTTAAATGATAGAAACTTTCCTCAGTAACACACAGTTGTTATAAATATCAGTTATCATATTAAACTGTATCTTATTCTCCTCAAAGTAGAAGGGTGAAGGACCGTTTGCCTCTACAGAAAATAATCCCAGGGTATTCTTTTTTTCAGATTCTTATATCAATTTTCTGAAGATTTCTGGCACCCTTAATCACTGCCAGTCTGTGAACTGCCAAGTCTTATTGTCAGGATACCTGTTTCTTATGTCATCTTCCTTGTAAATTAATTTTACCCATTCCTATCATGCATTTATCCAGTCAATATTGTTTAATGAATATCTTCTAAGTAAATTTCAAAGAGACAGACTGAGTCAATATAAGTGAGTTTTCTAACAAAATTGCCCAAAGATAAACTACCTAAAAATGTTGTAAAATTCTCATCATTGAGTATGTTTAACTATATGTTGGATGAACATGAAAAATTGATGCCAGAGAAGAGATTGTAGTATCATAAATGTGTGGTATCATAAACTCAAATTTGTGGTACTTTACAAATATGAGATGCCCTAATTCTAACCAGCAATTGTCACCAGATTCACCCTTTTTTTGCTGTCATAGCTTTAGCTCACTCTAATTGGACTTAACACTGCCTGAAACAGAACGCTGAAATTACTTATTTCTTAGTTTTCAGCTATTTCAAGGAAGAATGATTCACAGGTAAACCTTGCATTCAGAAGTGAGTGATAATTTGTCTCATTTCTTCAATAAACATTTTAAATTCCTTTACCCTCCTAATAGTTTTTGACTGACTTACTCAATATTCAATTCTGTGAAAAAGAATCAAGAGCAACAATGTATTTCTGTTTGACTCAAATGTTTTTAAACTCTTCAATTCAGTCCCCAATTAGTTTAATGACAGCCGAACTTCTCCTCCATAATGCTTTAACTATGAGAATGTCATTAATCTCCATTTTCTTTGCTTGTGGACAGATGCAACTTCTTCTCCCCCAAATTTCCTTATTCCATAACTTGCTAAACTTACTAAGATTGAGAATAAGACATCATGTAAAATTGGAGCATGATTTAGTATAAAAGGCTATAAGGCCATGTTTTAAACTCAGAATAAATTCATTCACTTCAGAAATATGTATGAAGAATCTGTCATGTCCTGAGCACTCTGCTAACACAGGAGATTCATCTATGAACAAAACAGGTAAAAATAAGATTATGTTTAAATTTACGATGTGTTATATCCTAATAAGTGCTAGGGAGAAAAATGTAAAGCAGGGGAAGATGATGACAGTGGGGTTAGGCAGGGATGTGCTAAGATTTTGGTGAGGCTAGCCAGGGAAGGATTCATGTAAAACCTGAGTTTGGAATACAAACTTAATTAAAGAAAGGAGTTAACTTTGTGGATATCTGGGAAAGAGCATTTGAGGCATAATGAAGATGAAGTGTGAAGCCCCTAAGGCAGGGCTGCCCAGGTATTTGAGAATGAGTGAGGAGGCCAGGGTGGCTGGGGCTCAGGGAGTGAAGGAGTATGGTGGAACACATGGCCCATCACATAGATTTCAAAGTCATGGCACAAATATTTGCCTTTCCACAGTGTGTGACTGGGGACCTTTGAATAGAGGAATGACATGATCTAGTTTTTGTTTTCATGAGATCGCTCTGGCTGTTCCATTAAGAACAGACTGAAAGTGGTCTAGATGGAAGAAGGAATACCAGTCAGGAGATAGAGGTATGACTCATGAGCAAAATGATGGCATTTGGGCCAGGGGATGGCAGTGGAGATGGCAAGAAGTGTGATATGGTTTACATCTGCATCCCCCGCCAAATCTCATGTTCAATTGTAATCCTCAGTGTTGGAAATGGAGCCTGGTGAGAGGTGACTGGATCATGGGGGCAGTTTCTAATGTTTAGCACCATCCCCCTCGGGGCTGTTCTTATGATATCGAGGAAGGCGTTCTCATCAGATCTGATTATTTAAAAGTATGTAGCCCCTCCCCACTTTCTCTGTCTTGCTCCTGCTCCCAGCCATGTGAAATACCAGTCCCTCTTCACCTTCCTCCATGAATAAAAGTTTCCTGAGGCCTCCCCAGCCATGCTATCTGTATAGTCTGAGAAACTGTGAGCCAATTAAACCTCTTTTCTTTATAAATCACCCACTCTCAGGCATTTCTCTACAGCAATGCAAGAACCAGACATAGTTTGTAGGCACCGATGACACATCCAATATGAAAAATGAGTGCCAGATAGAGTTCAAGAATGACAGCAAGATTATCTGAGAATACATGGGAACCAAAACTTGTTTTGATTGACATTAAATTATCGATTATCTGCTCAGGCCCAAGGATCTCACTAAACAGAGTCATCCGAAATACATGTGAGCATGTTACATGTTTTAATTTATGAAGAAGCACAAAGCAGGACCATGGAATGCTATGGGCAGTACGTACTCAATGGACAGAAATAAAGAGGATAACAGCTACAGAGAGATTCATGAAAAGTGTGATTGGTAATCTTTGCCTATAAATGCAATTTTCAACACTGCCACCTTGCCAGGCTAAAAAATCTTGCTAAAGTTAACTCTTTTATTTCTAATTATTTCCCCACAGATTGGACTTTTTCTACTGTCCTCTTCCCAGCAGTCCATAACTATGCCTAGAAATTATTTACAAAATATGCTTTACTGAGCTCTTGTACGTTTCAGCCCATATTATGTAAAAAAAAAAAAATCTCACTATGCTTGTTCTAGACCAAGTGTTAACTTTAAGGAAAACTTATAACTAAAATAGTCACTTTTTCATTTGTATAATTTAGGCCATTCATTTAAATAGTATGTGTAAAATAAAATTAAATGATTTTCAAATTGGTGTAGACTATAACTGAGTGGTTGCAAGTATTCAGTAGGGTTGGGTTTAAAGTATTGTAGGGGGGCAAATTTTATGTTCCTTTTATCCTAACTGCTTGAGTAAACTCACTAACATCTTATAATAACATTCTATTTCCTGTCTCCATGTGAAGATTTATCACAATGAACCTGGTTGAGATAATCCTTGTAATAGTAGAAGTCATTACGAAGTAATTGCATTGAAATGTGCTATAGAATGATGAGCACTTACTCCTCTTTCTTGCCAACAAGTATATGAGCCTTTCATTGACTGAAAGACAGTAACACAATTCTCCTTTCTCCCCTCAACACAGCCTTTTTAATTGGGAAAAAAAAAAATTACAAAAAATAAAATTTGGTTCAACTTCCCTGGAACACAGCGTTGGCAGAATTGAGATGCAGAACTCTTTACCATAGTGGGAGAGGTACCATCACCTTTACACTACTGTTGCCCCTTTAACACTGCTGGTTCTTAATGACACACTTGAGATCATAGTGACCTCTTTCAGCCTCCTGAAGCAGATGTAGCCTGGCTGTGATAAAAATAAAATATCAAGTACAGCAGTATAATTCTATTTTGCATACAAAATAGCTGGGTGTTAACTATTTCAAAAGATTCTGTAGCCAGAATCCTCTCTATGAAAAAAAAAAGTGCCTTCATGTGGTATGATTAGTGAAATAGTAGCACTGCTCTAAATGAGATTAATTTCTAATTTCAACATCATTCACAACTTGCTCTTCAACCTTCCTGAGGCCTGAAGTTTTGTTAGTTTTTCTATATTACTCTGTTGTTACTTTTTATTATTATTTTTGAATGTTCACTCCTGAAGCCACAATTACATTTATGTCTTTGGAGGTTAAAATTGATTCACCTTTTCTACCATTTCTTGGCATGTTTTACTAAAACACTATATTAATATTCTCCTTGGTGGTATTGAATCTCTCCTCTCCAAATTAAAGTGAAAATGGGGAATGGGATTGATGTTGACCCGCTGATTGTCCTTAATGTCCATCTGTCTCATTTTTTTAAAACATAAATCATGAATCAAAACCTTTTTTGAAATAACAGTTTCTATATATATTCCCTGGTTTGAAGTTCCCAAAGAAAATATTTAATAGATATGCACTGGGCTCTTATTAAATATGTGACATTATGCTAGATACTCTGGTGAGTGCTAAAAATTATTAAACTGTCTCCTGTCTCCTGCCAATCTGCTGGGAAGCCTGAGAAAAGTAAGTCAACAGTTACATTATAAAAGGTATCTATAAGTAAAAGTGAGAAGAAATCCAGATAAAATGTTAGAAGGGTGCTTTCATTATGCTGCATTAATGTATATTCATTCATGAAGATTATGGTGGCAGTGGCGGTGGCGGTCGTGATGATGATGATGATGATATTAAAGCATCATTATTATTCTAACCCAGTAAAATCATTGCTTATTTAGGAAGCATTATAATATTTGATGCACTTTCACATGTGATGCACAAAACAGCTCTTTGCTCCCCTTAGCACATATGTTACTGTCTTTATTTGGCAGATGAAGAAACTGAGTCACAGTAAATTATTTGAGAAATGTCTACTAGCAAAAACTAAGTTTCCTGAATCTTAGTGTCTATATTTTTTAGGCGGATGGCTACATGATTCCCCCAGGACTCAAACTGCTCTCCTTTTACATTTCTTCTGTAAATTTTTAATTTCTGTTCTGGTTCCCTGAAAAAGACTGAGGCAGATATACACATGCAAAAGGGTTGGTGAGAGGTGCCCTTGGGAACAACATCTATAAGGGAAGGAGAGAAACAGAATTAGGGAGGGGGAAATACAGAATTTAAATGCAGTTGATATTCTTTCTTCAGCTATCCCTGTTCAAGCAAGAGGATTGTACCTTGAATACAGCATGCCTTATACACACAGTGTAACCATGGGCCAGGAAACTCCCTTTAGCTACTCCAATTCCCAAAGTGGTATTCAGCTGTCTGTAGCATGCAGCCAGTTAGCAACTTAGCTGAGAAGTGAATAAACTTTCCAAAGTGGTAGCCTAGGTGGTACCTCACAGCCTCTGATACATATGTCTTTACCATTTTCACACATGGCCTCCATAGTTACGCAAGGGCCTTTCATTGCCTCAGTCTAAAAGTGAAAAATCATTTCCACTCACAGCTAATTGGCCAGAATTAGTCACATGTCTTTAAACTGGGAAGTATGTGCTCCCATGTGCCCAGGAAAGAGAGAACTTTTCATCACTACCAGAAGTATGCTGCTTACTGTTTTAGAATACCAGGATAAATTAAAGCATAAAACTTCAGCCAATCAATCAGAAAGTACTTGCTGATTACATTCTATATAACAGTGTTACATTAAAAGTTTTGATAAGTAGTATTTAGCAGAATGACAAAGCATTAAAAATCCAGATGGGAGAAAAGAAGATTAAATCTGTAATCCAAGGTAGTTCATAATTGAGAGTCAAATTGTGACCATTGATGCTAAATCCTATAAAAATGCAGGCAAGAAGTGTCAAAATGGGGAGAAGTTGGACCAGACTTCATGAAAAAATTGAAAATTGAGTTGTGTCCTGAAATTTTAAAAACCCATGGCAAGAAGAGAAATTTGCCTCCACAGTTACAATCAGATATACATCATGATCACTCTAGGAACTTTTTAGAAGGTCCTTCTTTCTGAAAGTCTCACATTCTCGAGAACATGCTGCCATAATTAGTGCAAAGTAGCTCTTTAACATGAGGGAGGGCTAATAAATCATATAAAATTCTCTCACAAACAGAAACAGTTTGTTGAATAGTACAGGTCAGTGAGGTGAAAATGTGCCCAGGGAAAAAGCACTGTGACAGAATGGCCTGCTTCATGTGGCCATTCTACATAAAGACTCTACACTCCTCCTATCTCAAGACCTAAACTAAAAGGCCTAACTTCATCACTGCCTACAGCACACCTCCCAACACCACCTAATTTTAACTCTGGTGTAATTTTTGATGTTGTTAAAATTCCTCCTTTCTACTTCCCCCAAAACCCCAAAAGAATGAGCAATTTGATCTTTTTAATATAATTGACTCAGTATACGTAGTAAAAGTTCACTTACCTACATTTCTTAATGAAAGAAGTGAAGATCTAAACCTGCTGTTTCAGGTGTGTCACCTGTTCTCTAACTTTATCTTCACAGTCATCAAAGGTAGACAATTTTAGATATTAGGACATAGAGGTTTAGTGAGGTTCAATCACTTTTCCCAAAGTTACATTTTGTTAAATTGCTTGCCCTAAGTTTCATTCAAACCTCATCTGTCTGATTCTAAAATTCATTAAATTTTCACTATAACTTTTCACTTTGCTTATTAATTATAATTAATAAGCAAAGTCAATAAGTATATTAAAGTCAGCCTACATAGAATTCCCACTTTATTTTTCACATAAAGTGAGTCTCTTTTGAAATTTTAAAGTAATATAATTGCCAAAGTTTCTTACACAGAATTTCCTAGTATGTCTGCACTATATGGTCCTAAACCACAGACTCTCAGAAACTGTATTATGGAAGCTCAAACATAATTCACTCTGTGGTTGTCAACATTTGCTCCACACTGGTAATCTGTAAGAAATTAAGCCAAGACCACCCAATTTGTTGAACTGATCCTTCAGTTATTTCTGACCTGGACCATCTCCGCACTAAGGGCCATAAAGTAAAAAACATGTTGTGTTCCATTCTCACCCTGCTAGACAATGCTGTGCCTTTTGAACATTTTGAAAAGCATGTGTTCTAAAAGTATCTGTCGGCATTGCTATGCAACAGCAGTTTCCAATGGACCATGCTTGAGATGAATGGAAACTCAGGATATGTCTATCACATATACCAAGCCACTAGAGATTAATGAGACCAGATGTTCCTAAGTCATGGGGAAGAAACAATGGAATGCTTCTCTGCTCTTGGAATTGGTTTATTTTTTCCTTCTCATGTTTTCTGGAGCAAACTACATAACATAATCTAGCACATAAGCAAAGCTACAATATATAATTCACAATGTGTTACATCTGAGTTGCTAGGTGCCCATATAAACACTCTAGGACCCTAGTGGGAAATTTCAATTTTCTCTTTTATCAGTTCAATAAATAGATAAATAAATAAAATAAATACTGAACAATAAATAAAAGAGTTTAAGACGACAAATAACACATGCTTTACTCCGCAAAAACGTAAAATTTTAGATGTTTTCTGTTTTTAAACAGAAAGTATTTAAAGTATTTTTAAAAAGGACTGCAAAGAAATTTTAATTTTAACCTAAAGTAAAAAATTATCAACTTAAGTCCTGACCTTTATTTTTGCTTGGAGAGCTGCTTTGGTAAATGTAAATGCCCTTGGATGTGATCTTGTCCTTGAGAAGATGGCATTTCGTAAAATCAGTGAGAAGCATCTCGTTCCTAAAGCCCCAGTTCTATCCAAAGTAAAGAGGTACCCAAAGGACTGAGTCAGGGAAGCCATCACTTCACTTGCCTTTCTGTCCTCTGCTTATCTCAAAAGCCAAAGGAAAGACTGAGTGCATGCGGAGGAAATGCAATCACTCCTCTCACCATGCTGATCGAAATCCCCTCTGTGGTAATCACCGGGTAGCTGCTGGGAAAAAGAACATTTAATCTAAATGTAAAACAGAAGATACTGCTGATGGTCCAGGCTTCAGTCCACTGATGGGAAACATATCATCTTCTCACCTTTTTCTTTCCTGGGAATGAATCAATGTGTTCAGCTTTGAAACTCATCAGCACACCCCTCTTTTCACTTTCCCCACAAATAGATAAGAAGTCTGTAATTTTGACTGAGAATGAAAACTCTGCTGACATGATGATTTGTGGCAGATAATGCAATTGATTCCACAGAGATCTCCTGAGATCACAAGTGATGTGAACAACTAACCTGAAAAATAAAATTTCTTCAGGTACAGTACGACTAATCAAATGCATACTCAAAACAGCTCATGCGTAAGAGACTCTAACCACAGGTGACCAGTTCAAACAATGTGGCCCTTTGTTGATAGTGTCATTATGATAGTTGCATCAAAATGGAGAAGTGGGCCTAGGAAAAAACTAACTTTTCAATGCAAAAAAGTTTTGGAGAATTATTAGATATTCAGAAGAGAAACTTAATTTGTGATTCAGAAAGCAGCTTCATAGAGACTCCATGTTCACAACAGTGCTAGGAAATTAATGTACTTTTTCTGGAAAATTGACTTTATATCTAAAATGTTGCTTTATCATGATATCATGAGAATTAAGCCACTAGAAACCTTTTATATTCCCTCTCTTCTTAATAACTGCAGTTTTCTTTGAAGGAACTCTTCTCTAGTCCAGACACTTCCTCTCACAGAGCTTCATTGCTACACATCTGGCCCTTTTCTATCTGTTTGAGTTGTACTGACTGGTACAGTTGAAAAGAATAAACTAGGCACACTATGCTCAGTACCTGCTTTCTCTTGAGCTGACTGGCCTACGGATGGCTGATGATTTCTTCTGATTCTCATGCTAGTACTCTTACTTGGCTCAAACCTTCTCAGTGCAGGGAATTAACCTGAACAAAAATCGTTTGCATGATTGTGAAAACATTCCTTTCTGTGCATCATGTTGTCTCTCTCTCTCTCTCCCTCTCTCTGTCTCTGTGTGTGTGTGTGTCTCTCTGTCTCTCTCTCTCTCACACACACACACACAAACACACACACACAGAGAGACAGAGAGAGAGACCCAGAAAGACTCTCAAACATTTCCTGGATTGAATTAAGTGGCCATTCCATTTAAAAGTCATTAGGTCCAGAACCTATTCATAGTGTTGGAGAGAGATAGAGAGAGAGAGAGAGGAGACATCTCTATGTCTATTATCTCTATTTCTCTCTATATATTCAGCCCTGACCTCACTGGTTTTCCCACAGGCAGCTGGAATACTCTGAAATGCCTCCTGGGTGAGGAATGTAAACTGGAGAATGCTGTCCTGATCCAGCAATTCTGTGACTAATGAGAGCTATCCAGTCCTGGGGATTCGTATTAGAAAGCTCATTTTTTTTTTTCACATTAAGGTACATAATATAACTTGCCTTTATCAATTATCTAGGTGGTATTTAGATTTCTTGTCTGTCTTATTTTCTGCCTTATTTCCCAATTCATTACCCTGTTAGAATACTTTTTATTAAAAACTCTAAACTTTGATTTTTAAAAATTTATATAAAAATGCTCAGTAAGAAATTTGAGCTTTTGATTAATGATATTCTATTATGTGTGGTCACATGCAATAATTCTCTCGATTTGCTTCATTTTTCTGCACTTCAGGCCATCACATTAGGAGAACACTATGAATAGGTGCTGGACCTAATGACCTTTAAATGGAATGCCCACTTAATTCAATCCAGGAAACGTTTGAGAGTTAAGTAGATCAAGAAAGACAGTTAATGACATGGGGACAAGTAAGGTACCCCAGGGATATTCCAGGAATTGAGACCCTATTGTACTTTGCTTATATAGAACCTTCAAACCTGAGATTGTACAAATTCTCCACTATTTGTTGCTTTTTTTTTTCTCTCCTCCTAATAAAGTTCTAAACCATGTGCATAGCTGAAATGAGAAGCTCTATTAGCAAAGCTTGTAATTAACTCTTAAAGCTTTTTCAAGTAGATTAAAATATCTGAACTGTGTCTATGACCTTGCTTTTGTTTATGTCTCTGACTTTTCTTTATAAAAATTCCTAAAAGTGAGTATTTTACTTGCTAGGGGGAGCATTTGAAAGGTTGGAGTCCCGATGCAACATCAAGATAATTGAGGCCCAAAGTGCCCTGTGATCAACACTATCTGGAAAGCTGCCTCAGTTCTCCAGTTTCTTTGGAAGTTGACATCACCGCTGTGTGTGGTATTTGGAACATCTGTTCCCATGATTCCCAAGGAATGAGTGTCATGAATCACTGCTTCCCAAAAGAGTTACATTTTGCTGAAAGTTGACTTCAATTTTAATTGAGGTCTTAGAAGTCCCAGAAGATATATTAAAAATTCACTTCCAGAGTGTATGTAGTAAACAATTATTATTTGTTTTGTGGTGCAAGACTGATATGCTACTTCAGGGAAGCAAAAGCAATAGGGATTTCCTAGGGCAGTGGCATATTCTTTTACTCTCTCTTCCCTCCCGCAACACTCAATATTTCTTGGAAAATTCCCATGGAGTCTGAAACTCATAAATGTTATCTTCTAATATCAATGGGGATACAATTATCCCCTCTAAAAAAGTAACATATCTTTAAAAAAGAAAAACTCATTATATTTTCATGTCCCTGAGAAAGGTTACCTCATTTCATGAAAATTAAGAGTTACAACCTTACCTAAAGGTTGAGAATCTAATAATGTCCTCTATTTTTTGAGGGAGACAGAAATATCTTGGATTAAAATGCTGTCTTCAGATTGAATTAAAGTAGCAAAACCAATGGACCAAGTTATGTTGCTTAGGTTCCAAGGACCTGAAATGGTATGGGAAGGAAAAGCAACGTGTTCTTTAAGATTGTATCCCTTTTCTCTGAAATAATTTACATTAGAGATAAATTATAGGCAATATCATTTAAACTACCTAGCATTAAACTGTTATCTGATGTGTGAGTACATCAAAATTAAAAATAAGACATTGCAAAATTTGTTTCTGCTCATTGCTTTCCATATTTCTCTCTGGAACAAGATTATTGCTTTTATTTTCTCTACTCATTGATACCACTTCATATTTTTCCTAATTTTTAAGGATAATTATAATTAGAAAGTAAAACTTACCAACTTAAGTTTCACATAACCCTTTTTATTTTAGAATAGTTTTATATTTATATACAAGATGTAAAGATAGGACAAAGAATTCCTGTATATGCTCACTCAGTTTCCTCTGGTGTGATCATCTTACATTATTATGGTCCATTTGACAATAACAACCAATATTAGCACACCATTATTAACTAAACTCCAAATTTCACTTAAACTTCATTAATTTTTCTCTAATGCCCTTTATATCTGTTCCAGAATCTCATCTAGGATACCACATGGCATTTGGTCCTCATGTTTCCTTATCCTCCTCTGGTCTGTGACAGTTTCTTAGACAGTTTCCTTGATTTTGATAATGTTGATGGTTTGGAAGGGTATTGGTCACATACTTTGTAGAATGTTCCTTAATTTGGGATTTGTCTCATGTTTTTATTGACTATAGTTTTGGGTTTTTGAAAGGAAGACCACAAAAGTGAAATGCCATTCTCATCACGTCATATCAATATACATACCATTACCATGAGTTATCACTGGCAACATGAGCCTTGATTATCATGCTGAGATAGTATTTGTAAGGCTTCTATGCTATGAAGTTACCACTTCCTCTTTTCATACTGTACACTTTGAAAGTAAGTCACTAAGCACAGCCCCCACTCAAGGGATGGAGAGTTAAGGTCCTGCTTCTTGCAGGGTGGTGTATATACACAAATTATTTGAGGTTCCTTCCTGGAGATTTGTCTCTTTGCTTCATTTATTTATTCTTCAGTCATTTATTTATATAAATATGGACACAGCCAAATTTATTTTATAATTTGGGTTATAATCCAATAAAATATTACTTACTCCTTTTTGCTCAAATTGTTTATTTTTTGCCATTGTAAGCTCCATCAGTTGTCTCTTGTGTCCCTTTGCCAGATCCTCATCATTTTGTTTCGAGCACTTTCTTATTTTCTCACACAACAAGACACATCAGGCTCATCTTGTACATTTCCTACCACAGCCCTGGAATCAGCCACTTCTCCAAAAGCCCTTATGGCTATGTAACTGTTACATAGTTGATTCATTTCAGTATACATGTATGGCAGTTTCAGAATGGTTAACCTATAACTCTTAAGAATGAAATTTTATCAACTACAGCACAGTCTTCATATACATTTTCTTTTGTATTTAGCCATAAGGTTTTCAGTCAAACCACTGGTTTCCAAAATTAGGCCAGAGTCTTTTTCCTCTCCTTCAGTGCAATTACATATATATATAATACATCGGTCACGCCATTAGTCTTCTGTTACAGTCTGCATTGCAACTTGGAATCCTTGGTAAATTTTGTTTCTGTTTCTGACTGTAAATATTCAAGTGCATTCTGTAAGGTTCCGTAAAGTTCTAAGGGTCTTGAGAAATGCACAGTGGCATTTAGCTATCACAACGTTACCATAAAAATTAGTTGCCTACCCTTTAAAAAAACTCCTGTCCTTCCTAATTATAAACAAAAAGTAAAATTTTTACCTGTTTACATTTTTTAACTTTATTTTTTCATTGATCATAAGCTCTTTATCTGTAACTAAATCAAATTAAAAGCAATTTGTTTATACTCTTAAGAGCTTTTATTACTCAATTTTCTTTCTTTTTGTTTTGTTTTGTTTTTTGTTTTTGACTTTAAGTTCTGGGACACAAGTGCAGAATGTACTTATTTTACATAGGTATACGCATGCCATAGTGGTTTGCTACACTTATCAACCTATCATCCAGGTTTTAAGCCCCACATACATTAGGTATTTGTCCTAATTCTCTCCCTTCCCTTTCCCTCTACCCCCCAACAGGCCCCCTTGTGTGATGTTCCCCTCCCTGTGTCCATATGTTCTCATTGTTCAACTCCCACTTGTGAGTGAGAACATGCAGCGTTTGGTTTTCTGTTCCTGTTTTAGTTTTCATCCATGTGCCTACAAAGGACATGAGCTTATTCTTTTTTACAGCTGCATAGTATTCCATGGTGAATATGTGTGACATTTTCTTTATCCAATCTATCATTGATAGGCATTTGGGTTGGTTCTAAGTCTTTGCTATTATAAATAGTGTTACAATAAACATGTGTGTCCATATGTCTTTATAGTAGAATGATTTATAATCCTTTGAGTATATACCCAGTAATGGAATTGCTGGGTCAAATGGTATTTCTGGTTTTAGGTCCTTGAGGAATCACCACACTGTCTTCCACGGTGGTTGAACTAATTTACACTCCTACCAACAGTGTAAAAAGCATTCCTATTTCTCTACATCCTTGCCAGTATCTGTTTCATGACTTTTTAATGATTGTAATTCTAACTGGCATGAGATGGTATCTCATTGTGGTTTTGATTTGCATTTCTCTAATGGCCAGTGATGCTGAGCTTTTTTTTTTTTTAATGTTTGTTGGCCACATAAATATCTTGTTTTGAGAAATGTCCATTTATATCCTTCACCCACTTTTTGATGGTTTTTTTTTCTTGCAAATGTGTTTAAGTTCCCTATAGATTCTAGATATTAGACTATTCCCATCAAGCTGCCATTGACTTTCTTGACAGAATTAGAAAAAACTACTTTAAATTTCATATGGAACCAAAAAAGAGCTCATATAGCCAAGACAATCCTAAGCCAAAAGAACAAAGCTGGAGGCATCATGTTACCTCGACTTCAAAGTATACTATAAGGCTACAGCAACCAAAAAAGCATGGTACTGATACCAAAACAGATATATAGACCAAGGAAACAGATCCAAGGCCTCAGAAATAACACCACATATATACAACCATCTGATTTTGACAAACCTAACAAAAACAAACAATGGAGATAGGATTTCCTATTTAATAAATGGTGCTGTGAAAACTGGCTAGCCATAAGCAGAAAACTGAAAGTGGACCCCTCCTTACCCCTTATACAAAAATTAACTAGGATGAATTAAAGACTTAAATATAAAATCCAAAACCATAAAAACCATAGAAGAAAACCTAGGCAATGCCATTCAGGACACAGACATAGGTAAAAACTTTGTGACTAAAATACCTAAAGCAATTGCAAAAAAAAGCCAAAATTTACAAATGGGTTCTAATTAAACTAACAAGCTTCAAGCTTCTGCACAGCAAAAGAAACTATTATCAGAGTGAACAGGCAACCTACAGAATGGAAGAAAACTTTTGCAATCTACACATATTACTCAATTTTCATACTGCTATAAAGAAATCTCTGAGATTGGAGAAATTATAAAGAAAAAGAAGTTTAATGGCCTCACAGTTCCACATAGGTGGGAAGACCTTACAATCATTGTGGAAGATGAAGGTGGAGTGAAGGCACATCTTACATGACACCAGGCAAGTGAGCATGTACAGGGGAACTGCTCCCTTTATAAAATTATCAGATCTCGTGAGACTTAGTCACTATCACAAAACATCATGAGAAAAATCTGCCCCGTGATTCAATTACCTCCCACCAGGTCCCTCTCACAACACTTGGGGATTGTGGTAGCTACAATTCAAAATGAGATTGGTGTGGTAACTCTATCAAATGATATTAAAGATATAAAAATGTCATTGAAGCCAAGTACAGTGGCTCATGCCTATAATCCCAGCACTTTGGGAGGCCGAGGACAGATCACAAGGTCAGGAGATTAAGACCACCCTGGCCAATGTTGTGAAACCCCATCCCTAATAAAAATATTAAAAAATTAGCTGAGCCTGGTGGCACACACCTGTAATCCCAGCTACTCAGGAGGCTGAGGCAGGAGAATTGCTGGAACCCAGGAGATTGCAGTGAGCCGAGATCACGCCACTGCATTCCAGCCTGGCAACAGAGCAAGACCGCATCTCAAAAAAATAAATAAATAAAAAAGAGTCATTTATATTTCCCTGAAGAAAACAATGGGAAATATTCCAAAAATAAATCAAAGATACACTAACAAATGTATCTTGTTCTCTCCAACCTAACAAGAATGGAAAATAACTACAAGTAAAAATTGAGAGCTGTCATCTCAATTTCCCATCTTTGTATCTTTGTCTTGCTTTTCATATATTTTTGACAGGGTCAAACCCTTGCCCAGGCTGGATACAGTGGCGTTATCAATGGCTGACTGCAGCCTCAGCTTCCCAGACTCAAACTAGCCTCCCACCCTCTGTCTTTGAGTAGCTGGGACTACAGGCATCTACCACCACACCTGACAAGTTTTTGTAATTTTTGTATGTGTTTCATCATGTTACCCAGGCTGGTCTTAAATTCCTGTGCTCAAGTGATCTGTCCACCTTGGCCTCCTAAATAACTGGGATTATAGGCATGAACCACAAGTGCTGAAATTACAGACATGGGCCATGTGCCCCATTGCCTTCTGTGTGTCTAATGCCAATCTTTCTTTATCTTCTTTACTATTAGAAAGCAGGCCATTAATCTAATGGAGGTAGAGGCAGAAAGGAGTCAATATTTCTATAGATCTTTAGGCAGGAAAAGAAATGAGGCTGAAAAGATCATATGGTTTGGCTTTGTGTCCCTGCCTAAATCTCATCTCAAAGTGTAATCCCCATAATCCCCAAGTGTCGAGGGTCCTACTCTTGAAACATGGGATGATTGAATAACAGGGGCAGTTTCTCCCATACTGTTCTTGTGATAGTGAGTGAGTTCTCAAAAGACCTGATTGTTTTATAAGGGGCTCTTTCCCCTTTGCTTATTTGCGCGCTCTCAGTGTCTCTCTCTCTCTCTCTCTCTCTCTCTCTCTTTCTCTCTCTCTCTCTCTCTCAGCTGCCATCATTGTAAGACATGCCTTTGCTTCTCTCTCTCTTTCCACCATGATTGTAAGTTTTCTAAGGCTTCCCTAGCCATGTGAAACTGTGAGTCAATTAAATCTCTTTTCTTTATTAATTACCCAATCTCAGGTACATCTTTATAGCAGTGTGAGAACTTAGTAATACAAACTGAGTATAGGCATTGGGATAGATTCTCTCATCTTCTGTTAAAGTCATCTGAAAACAAGAGAAACAAATATCACTTTGTACAATACTATTGACTTATCCAATTATGAATTTGCATCCCAAAGAGAATTGGAAACTAAACTGAAACAACTTGCTTAATTTCTTCATCATCCTTACGGTCATGTTCCTAGCAAAAAGTCTTCTGTGTATAGGTGTAACAACGCTTTCACAGATTCAGTGAAATTTGCTTTGGAGAACTGGAATTATTTACATTTACCACTGAGAAAGTTAGAGGAATAGCCCATTTTACAATCAGTCTTTCAGTTCTCAGAGAAAGTCTTATCCTAAAAATGTTCCTATGACTGACTCTAAACATGTTTTAAAAAAAAATTTACCTCTATATATGGCTGTGGTCACGTACTTGATTTTTTTTAGATTAAAAACACATAAACACAGTAGTCAAGCAGACTGATTTATATTGCTGTTTGTATTCCCACCAGCAATGCCTGAAAGTTCAAGTTGCTCCATATCCTCATCCACACTTTTTATTATTAGCCTTTTTTATTTTAGCCATTCCAGTGAGTGTGTAGTGATAACTCACATTTTAAAATTTGAATTTCTCTGATGACTAATCATGCTAAACACTTTTCTATGCTATTGGTCACTTATGTATCTTCTTTCTGAAGTTTCTATTTAAACATTTCTTAACTTTTAATTGACTTGACTTTCTATTAATGAGTTGTAAGAGTACTTTATATATTTTGAATATGAATAATTTATCAAATATGTGTTTTGCAAATATCTTCTCCCAATTTATGACTTTTCTTTTCATATTGTTAATGGTGCTTTTGAGAGCAAAAGCCTTTTATTTTTATATTCCACAACATTTTGTAAAAGACAAAGGCATAGAAACAAGAAAACAGACAAGTGTTTGCAAGAAGTTGTGGCAAGGGATAGGAAATTCATTGCGCATGGACATAATGGAACTTATTATGGTGATAAAAATATTTCAAGTCTTAATTATGGTAGTGGTCACACAACTATATATATTTATCAAAACTTCTCACCTGTCTCCTCTAAAAAAGTGATATTTGTTGTATGTAAAGTGTATCTCTATAAGCCTAATTTTAAAATATAATAAAATCTGTTCAAAATTCTCACATTTAAATAGAATAGTCTCCTCTAATGTGCTCCTTACATTTGGGAAAAAAAAACCAGAAACATTTAAAAAATAAGAGTGGGGCAGGAATTTATTATCGCAATCTAAGTACTGCCTTCCAAACACAGGACTCTAAGATAGAGACAAGCAATTGAGGTCAGAGGATCCAGTTTGAAGAAATTGAAAAAAAAAAGGAAGAAGGAGAGAGACAGAAAGAAGAAAGGAAAAGAAAAAGAGAGGCAGGATGGAAGGAAGGAAGGAAGGCAGAGAGGGAGGGAGGGAGAAAGGGAAAGATAAGAAAAGAAAGGCTGACCATTTAAGTTAGCTGTTTAAATTCACAATATTATCACATTAAGTCACTTACATTAAGTCACTTAACTCAGACACGTCAACTGGGTAAATTCATTGTATGCTTTTTCATGTCCTGTGGTCCTAAGGTATGTCTTTACCTTAGGATAAAGATTCTAGCCCAAATAAATCCAAATGTTAAATGCATTGTTTCTCTTATTTAGTGCCAGCCTTGGATAAACTGTATTTTCGACAAATGAAATTTTGTGCAAACTGTCACTTCAGGGTCCAAAGAGATTTGTCTCTTTTAGAATATAATTTCTGACCTAAAGATTACAGTTTATATTGTTTACATCCTTTTTTTCCTAAAACAAAGAAGGCATCTGGGAGCATGAGAGAAGGTATTTTGTGTATACTGCTCAAACCAATCATTTTGGGTTATCAGCTTCTCATGTACAGCATAGCCTACTGCATCTGAGCTAAGAATTTGAAGAGATCAGCCCGTATTCTTATAGAAACTTTGAAATGACAGCGATAAGATAAAGAGCATACCATGTACTGTATAGGGAAAATATCTTTGGACAAAAGAAAATTAGAAGTACAATATGGTAAAAATAGTGCTAGTACTTAGTTATATCATCTTTACTTTTATACTGAATGCACCTGAAGACATTTTACCAACAAAGTTCTAACAGAAAAACAAAGACATGGATGATTATTTAGGTGAATCTGTCAGGCAATTACATATGTAAAAGCTAGCACATAGCCTTGCTTATAAATGTTATTTTACTCAGAGAAGTGCCTGTGAGCCATAAACACTCCCTTTTCACTTGGGCAGCTATCTCAGATAATTCCCTGTGATGAATGAGAAAGATAAGATTAATCTGTTTCACTAAACATAGACAGATTCTCTCTCCAAAAAGCTATACTCCTATTCTAAGCATGAGAGTGGCTCTTGTCATTAGCCTCTTTCATTTCTGGCATTTCCTCTTCATACTAATGCACACAGTCAGTACTCCCATTCCACTGCCCCAGCCCTTCCAAACTTTACATTGCAGATATGGCACAGGAAACATGGTGATAAATCAGGAGTACTTTGCAGGGTAACTATCTTTTTCCTGCTAGAGAAATAGCTGAAAAAAAGAATACAATTTTTTTCCTTTTTATCTCTTCTTTAAAAAAAGGGATAAATGTGCAGAATGTGTAGATTTGTTACATAGGTATACATGTGCCATGGTGGTTTGCTGCACCTATTGACCCATCCTCTAAGTTCCCCCTCCCCTCACTCCTCCCCTTCCAACAGGCTTGGTGTGTTTTGTTCCCCTCTCTGTGTCCATGTATTTTCAATGTTCAGTTCCTATTTATGAGTGAAAACAGGCAGTATTTGCTTTTCTGTGTTAGTTTGCTGAGGATGATGGCTTCTAGCTTTATCCACGTCTCTGCAGAGGATATGATCTCATTCCATTTTATGGCTGCATAGTATTCCATGGTTTATATATACCACATTTTCTTTACCCTGTCTATAATTGATGGGCATTTGGGTTGGTTCCATGTCTTTACTATTATAAATAGTGCCCCAATAAACATAGGTGTACAGGTGTCTTTATAGTGAATGATTTATATTCCTTTGGCTATATACCCAGTAATGGGATTGCTGGGTCAAATGACATTTCTAGTTCTAGATCTTTGAGGAATCATTATACTGTCTTCCACAATGGTTGAACAACTAATTTACACTCCCACCAACAGTGTAAAAGCATTCCTATTTCTCCATAGCCTCACCAGCATCTATTGTTTCCTAACTTGATAATAATCACCATTCTGACTGGCATGAGGTGGTATCTCATTGTGGTTTTGATTTGCAATTTTCTGATGATCAGTGATGTTGAGCTGTTTTTTATATGTTTGTTGATCACATAAATGTCTTCTTTTGAGAAGCATCTGTTCATATCCTTTGCCCACTTTATGATGGGGTTGTTTGTCTTTTTCTTGTAAATATGTTTAAGTTCCTTATAAATTCTGGAAATTAGTCCTTTGTCAGATGGACAGATTGCAAAAATTTTCTCCCATTCTGTAGGTTGCTTGTTCACTCTGATGATAGTTTCTTTATCTGTGCAGAAGCTCTTTCATTTAATTAGATCTCATTTGTCTATTTTGGATTTTGTTTCTATTGATTTTGGTGTTTTAGTCACGAAGTCTTACCCACGCCTATGTCCTGAATCGCATTGCCTAGGTTTTCTTCTGAGGTTTTTATGGTTTTGGGTTTTACCCTTAAGTCTTTAATTGTCTGGAGATAATCTTTATATAAGGTATAAGGAAGGGGTCAGTTTTAGTTTTCTTCATATGGATAGCCAGTTTTCACAGCATCATTTACTGATTAGCAGATCCTTTCCCCGTTGTTCATTTTTGTCAGGTTCATCAAAGATCAGATGGTTGTAGATGTGTGGTGTTATTTCCAAGATCTCAGTTCTGTTCCATTGGATTATATGTCTGTTTTGGTACCAGTACCATGCTGCTTTGGTTACTGTACGCTTGTAGTATAGTTTGAAGTCAGGTAGCATGATGCCTCCAGCTTCGTTCCTTTTGCTTAGGTTGGTTTGGCTAAATGGGATCTTCCTTGATTCCATATGAAATTTGAAATAGTTTTGTCTAACCTGTGAAGAAAGTCCATGGCAGTTTGATGAAAATAGCATTGAGTATATAAATTACTTTGAGCAGTATGGCCATTTTCACAATACTGATTCTTCCTATCCATGGAAGGACAGGAATGCTTTTCAATCTTTTTGTGTTCTCCCTTATTTCCTTGAATAGTAATTTGTAGTTCTCCTTGAAGAGGTCCCTCACATCCCTTGTTAGCTGTAGTCCAAGGAATTTGATACTCTTTGTAGCTATTGTAAATGGGAGTTCATTCATGATTTGGCTCTCTGCTTGCCTATCCTTGGTAATGCTTGTGATTTTTGTACACTGATTTTGTATCCGGAGACTTTGCTGAAGTTGCTTCTAAGTTCTAGAAGTTTGGGGCTGAAAAAATTACTAATTTAAACACAAAAGAACATTTCACTGAATATTATAAGGCTTTGATTCAAGAACTCACTCTGCCCAAATTTTGTTAAGGAACTTGCAGCTAGTCATGTAGCCTGGATGTATACTTTTTATCTTAAAAATGTATAAATCATACTAAATGATTATTAACTTCCTTTCAGCTCCAACATTATAATATTCTAATGTTTTTATATTATCAAAGTATGAGAACTGCATAAGTTCAGAAGATATTTTCTCTAAATGTGTTATTTGTTGAAATTAACACATGAGCCGTGTTAACCTAATGAATTCCTAGTATTCATAAAGTGAAAAGCATTTGCCTTGCCTGTGTTTCTACTTTCCCATCATCTTCATTACAGCATGACCCAAAGTATGCCCATTGCTCAGCAAACAGTGATGAAGTGAGCACATTTGGTTAATAATTCATTTCTTGAAATCCCACCTAGAGTCATTTCCTTCTGCTCTGAATCCTTCTAAAGATAAGTTTGGCGCTTTGCATTTTAATTTTCTAGAATTGAAAGTTTTTCTTAACTTGATTCACATAAAAATGTGAAAATATTACTGTTCCTTTGGAAATAACATCTTCTATAATGTTCAATATTCAAAAATTACTTATTAGCAAATAATTTCAAGACATCCTCTGCAAGTTTAAAGTAGTAGGCTACTGTCTTCATGTGTCAGACATGGGGAACTGCACATACTGGAAAGCAATTATCCTAGATGACTCTGAAACATGTCATAGACTGGCTCTAAATATTGAGCTTAGAGTAGTATAGCAATTCACCAGACATCCTGAACTACTGGAAGCTATGAGGTTAAATGGGACTACCTACCTCATCTTACATTGGTCATTTTCAGTATGACCTCAGTGTACAAGGAGCCTTTCTTCCCAAATTGTACAGGTCACCACATAATATTTTATGACCACTCCTGGTCCTTACTGAGAAGGTCAAAAAGAATAAAGAAAAAAGAGTTGGGGACCAGTATCTCCCAATTCCTCCTTCCCTGCTAACCACACCAGTCTCTGTTAATAACCATCCTACTCCACATATGAGTTCAATTTTTTTAGAATCCACATATAGGTGAAATCATGTGGTGTTTTTCTTTCTGTGACTGGCTTATTTCACTTAATATGTCCTCCAGCTTCATCTATGTTGTCACAGGTGGCAGGATTGTCTTCTTTTTATGGATGAATAGTATTCCACTGTGTATATATACTCCATTTTCATTCATACTTCGTTGGATACTTATGTTGATTCAGTATCTTGACCATTATGAGTACTGTTACAATAAATGCTGCAGTGCAGATATCTCTTTGACATACTGATTTTATTTCCTTTGTATCTGTACTTAATTAGGTAGGAAAAGTAAGTTCAAGAAATCTATTTTAGAGCATGGTGACTACAGTCATCATATTTCATCAATATATGATGACATATTATATTCTTGAAAAACAGTGGATATTAAGTGCTCTCACCATGGAAATAAAAACTCTGTAAGGTAATGTATTTGCTAATTAGCTAGATTTAACTGTTCCACTACACTCACATATACAGTTCAAAACATCATGCTGTACATAATAAATATAATTTTATCTGTCAATTAAAACTATAAATTTAAAAAGAGTTGAGGAGCAAGTAAGCAGGAAGACAACTAGTAGAAGATAGTCATTGCAGTGTTAATAAATATAACTTCCATGTCTTCCAGAAAGAAGACAATGGGGTGATAGGCAGCCAGAGTATAAATAGGGACCACTTGGCTGTTCAGCTCAAATGGATGGCTGAGACAAAAAGCTACCGAAGGCAATGGCCTTTGCAACTTGCTTGAGATAGGATTATGCCCTGCATGAATCTGAAAAGAAAGACAGTTCTATATATTAAAAAGCCAAATAGCATTGTGAAAAATGTAAAACTTTCCTTCCACAAACTAATAATGTGTCATCACACGCAAGATTCTTTCAAACTATCAAAAATGATTTGGAAATAAATTATTTTAGCAAGAGAAGTGAGATTACCAAGTTTAATATAGCTATCAGTAAATTGTTTTTTATTATCTCAACATTAAATTCTGCATGACACAAACTTACAGTGAATGAAAATATATCAAATGTACAATCAAATGAAAATGGTATAGCTTCACAGAATATTCTTGTTGATATACATATCTTTTGCATCCTGCATTCAATCAGCCAGAATTATTTTTAAGGGAATAATTTATTTCAGTGAATGAGTCTCTTAAAAGTTTAAATCTCATGGTTTGATTGAAGATATTTGTTCCTGGGCATCAGCTTTTAAAATTAATGCGTAACCCACCAATGAGGCCTGCTTAACACTAATACCACTCCTCTTCCATTAGTGGTTTCCCTCTCCATTGCATTCATCGAGATCCTCCTTTGAGTGAAAAGACATGATTTCCTAATCTCCTTCTTGTCTTCTTTGTCTAAAGCAAGCCACAAGTTGCCCTATACTTTTAAAGATGTTTCTTAAAGTTCCAAAAGCAAAAAACAAAACAAAACAAAAAAGATAAAATAAAAATAAGCAATAAATAAATTAAGTGTTATAACCAATCTTTAAACTCCTAGTGGTAATTGCCCCTGGATTCCATACAAATAAGAATGAAGCATGGTGGACTCTTGAATTTGCTTTACCATCTTCTTGACCATCTATTTATTTCCTTTGTAGATGTTGCTGCTCAGATTTTAACACAATCCAGACTGAAATTGGTACCAGCTGAAGGCACTGACTCAACTCAGAGGGTTCCAGTCTTTCGACCTAGTCTTCTTCTTCTTCTTTTTTTTTTTTTTTTTTTGTTTCAGTCCAAGGAAACCTCCTCTGGCCTGGGTTATGCGGCTTGTTTATTATACAAGCTCTTTGTGGCTCTTAACTCCTGCTTTATTTCTTGAGTTCTTGAGGGAAAAACAGTAGTTCCTCAGGAGTCAACTAGCCAAGTAAGTTTTCCACCTTGATTTTGAAATCCCCTCCTCTGTCCTTTCTGAGAATCAGTAGGATCCTGGAAACCCTAGCTCTTCCCTGGTCCAATGTATTCCAGCCCCATTCAGTTTACTTGAGTCACCAGCCAGTTATTAAGATAGCACATTTGCCTATTTAACATTTGTTTATTTCCCAAATGCAGTCCTTATTGAGCTGTTAGTGTGCCAGGCACTATGCTAGGCATGGAACACACTATAGTGAATAAAAAGTTATCATGCCTGTCCTGGTGTAGACTAATATGAAAAAAAAAATTAATGATATTATGTAATTAGTATAATGAAAGATTAAAAATTCCTATGAGAGAGAATATAAGGGATCTACTCTAAATTAAATGATTACAGGACATCTACCTGAAAAGATAAGGTTCTAACTAAAATATTAAGGACAAGAGTGAGGAGTGAAAGTATTAGAGACACAGTGATGATCTGAGATAGTCCTAAACTGTATCAGGTTATTAGCCTTATAGAGTTGTTCAGGGTATGCAGTAGCACAAGTTACTGGGGTCCACACTGAGATTTGACATAGCTTACTCTGTATAGCAGTCCTCTTATCAGGGAGGATCAAAGATGGCTGAAGAGGAACAGCTCTAGATTGCAGTTCCCAGCAAAAATGCAGAGGGTAAATGATCACCATGTTTCCAAATGAATTTATACTGCCCACAGACCAGGAGATTCCCAGGCAGAAAAGCACCATGAGTCTCCAGCGCAGCACAGCCAGTCTCCACACAAAAACTTACACAAATCAGGATGCTGTTTCAACTGGTAACTGGAAGCCTGGGAGACAGAGTTGCCCATTCAACTGAAAAAAAGGGGGCTAAAACAGGGAGCCAGGTAATCTGGCTCAGCTGGTCCCACCACTACAAAGATCAGCAGTCTGAAACACTTTGGATTGAGAGTTTCACAGCAAACACAGCTGGACCTGGGACAGTCCAGCTCTGTGAGGGGAAGCGTATCCACCATTACTGAGGGAGTCCACCATTACTGAGTCAGTCAGCTATTATTGAGGGAGTCCACCATTACCAAGGCAGTCCACCATTACTGAGGGAGTCCACCATTACCAAGGCAGTCCACCATTACTGAGGGAGTCCACCATTACTGAGGCAGTCCACCATTACTGAGGGAGTCCACCATTACTGAGGCAATCTGTCATTACCAAAGCAACCCACCATTAAAGAGACAGTCTGCCATTACGGAGGCAGACCACCATTACTGAGGCAGTTCTAACTATACCCCTATAAACAATACTGCAAGGAAGTTCACACAGTAGCTGGCCAGATCCCATGGCAGCCCAGCAATGCCTCTGCTGGCAGACTGTGACTAGGCTACCTCCCCGCTGGGCAGGGCAGCTCTGAAAAAGGTCAACAGAATGACAGAAACTTATAAATAAAGCCCTACCTTCCTAGGACAGAGAACCTGGGGAAAAAAGGGCAGTTAAGAGTTCCACTGCAGCAGACTTAAATGTAGCTGCCCAGCAGCTCCAAACAGAGCAACAGAGCTCACAGCTCAGCACCTAAGCTCCTATAAGGGACAGACTGTCTTCTTAAGCAGCTTCCCAACCCCTATATAACCAAAGAGACCCCTAATAAAGGACAGCACAGGCTGACAACTGGCGGGTATTTTTCTGGGACAAAGATAACAGAAGAAGAAACTGGCAGCAACCCTTACTGTCTGCAGCAGCTGCAGGTAATCTCCAGGCAAGCAGGAGCTGGAGTGGACCTCCAGCAGTCCTACAGCAGGGGGGCCTGATTGTTAGAAAGAAAGCTAAGAAACAGACAGAAATAACTTCATCAGCAACAAAAAGGACATCCACTCAGAGATCTCATCTGAAAGTCAAAAACCAAAAATACCACAGGTAGATAAATCAACAAAGATGGGAAGAAACCAGTGCAAAAAGGATGAAAACACCCAAACCAGAATGCCTCTCCTCCTACAAGGGATCAGAACTCCTCACCAGCAAGGGAACAAAGCTGGATGGAGAATGAGTCTGATGATTTGTCAGAAACAGGCTTCAGAAGGTGGATGATAACAAACTTCTGTGAGCTAAAAGATCATGTTCTAACCCAATGCAAAGAAACTACGAACCTTGAAAAAGTTTGAAGAAATGATAATGAGAATAAACAGCTTAGAGAGGAATATAAATGAATTGATGGAACTGAAAAGCACAATATGAGAACTTCACAAAGCATACAGAAGTTTCAATAGCCAAATTGAAAAAGCAGAAGAAAGGATATCAAACATTGAAGATCAACTCAATGAAAAAATGAGAAAGCAAGATTAGAGAAAAAAGGGTAAAAAGAAATGAACAAAGCCTCAAAGAAATGTGGGATTATGTGAAAAGACCTAATCTACATTTGATAGGTATAACTGGATGTGACAGAGAGAATGATTCCAAGATAGAAAACACTCTTCAGGATATTATCCAGAAGAAATTCCCCAACCTAGCAAGGCAGGACAACATTCAAGTCCAGGAAATACAGAGACCACCAAAAAGATATTCCTCAAGAAGAGCAACCCAAGGCATATAATCGTCAGATTCACCAGGGTTGAAATGAAGGAAAAAGTGCAGCCAGAGAGAAAGGTCAGGTTATCCACAAATAGAAGCCCATCAGACTCACAGCAGATCTCTCAGCAGAAACCCTATAAGCCAGAAGAGAGTGGGGGCCACTATTCAACATCGTTAAAGAAAAGAATTTTCAACCCAGAATTTCATATCAAGCCAAACTAAGCTTCACAAGCAAAGGACAAATAAAATTTTTCATCAAAAAGCAATTGCTCAGAGATTTCATCACCACCAGACCTGCTTTACAAGGGCTCCTGAAAGAAGAACTAGAACATAGAAAGGAACAACCAGTACCAACCACTCCAAAAACATACCAAATTATAAAAAGCATCAACACAATGAAGAAACCGCATCAACAAATGGGTAAAACAACCAGCTAGCATCAAAACTGCGTATCAAATTCACACATAACAATATTAACCCTAAATGTAAATCGACTAAATGCTGCAATCAAAAGACATAAACGGGCAAATTGGATAAAAAGTCAAAACACATCAGTGTGCTGAATCCAGGAAACCAATCTCACATGCAAGGATACACAAAGACTCAAAATAAAGGGATGGAGGAAGATTTACTGAGCAAATGGAGAGCAAAGAAAAGCAGAAGCTGCAATTCTCATCTCTGATAAAATAGACTTTAAACCAGCAAAGAACAAAAGAGACAAAGAAGGGCATTACATAACAGTAAAAGGGTCAATACAAGAAGAAGAGCTAAAGATTCTAAATATATATGCACCCAATACAGAAGCATCCAGTTACATAAAGCAAGTTCTTAATGACTTACAAAGAGACTTAGACTCCCACACAATAATAGTGGAGACTTTAATATTCCACTCTCAATATCAAACAGATAAATGAGACAGAAATTAAAAAAATATCCAGGACTTGAACACAGACCTGGACCAAGCAAACCTAACAGAGATTTACAGAACTCTCCACCCAAAATCCACAGAACACATATTCTTCTCAGCACCATGTCATACCTACCCTAAAATTAACCACATAATCAGAAGTAAATCACTCCTCAGCAAATGCAAAAGGATGGAAATTATAGCAAACAGTCTCTCAGACTGCAGTGCAAGCAAATTAGAACTCAGAATTAAGAAACTAACTCAGAACCACACCACTTCATGAAAACTGAACAACTGACTCTTGAATGTTGACTGGATAAACAATGAAATTAAGGCAGAAATAAAGATGTTCTTTGAAACCAAAAAGAATGAAGGCACAACGTACCAGAATCTCTGAGACACATTTAAAGCAGTGTCTAGAGGAAAATATATAGCAATAAATTCCCACATGAGAAGAAAGGAAAGATCTAAAATCAACACACTATCATCAAAATTGAAAGAGCTTCAGAAGCAAGATTTTTAAAACCTCAAAAGATAGCAGAACACAAGAAATAACTAAGATCAGAGCAGAACTGAAGGAGATAGAGAGACACAAAAACCCTTTAAAAAAATCAGTAAATCCAGGAGCTGTTTTTTTGTAAAGATCATCAAAATAGACCACTAGCTAGATTAATGAAAAAGAAAAGAAAGAAGAATCAAATAGATTGAATAATAAACAATAAAGGAGATATAACCACAGACTCCACAGAAATACAAACCACCATCAGAGATTACTACAAACAACGCTATGCACATAAACCAGTAAATCTGGAAGAAATGAATAAATTCCTGGACACTTGCACCCTCCCAAGCCTAAATAAGGAAGAAGTTAAAAGTCTGAATAGACCAATAACAAGGGCTAATGTTGAGGCAGGAATTAATACCTTACCAACCAAAAAAAAGCCCAGATCCAGATGGGTGTACAGCTGAATGCTACCAGACATACAAAGAGGAGCTGGTACCACTCCTTCTGAAACTCTTTCAAACAATCCAAAAAGAGGGAATCCTCCCCAAATCATTTTATGAGACCAACATCAATCTGATACCAAAACCACACAGAGACTCAACAAGATAAGAAAACTTTAGGTCAATATCCACGATGAACATAGATTCAAAAATCTTCAATAAAATACTGGCAAACCGATTGCCAAAAGCACATCAAAAAGCTTATCCATCATAATGAAGTAGGCTTCATCCCAGAGATGCAAGGCTGGTTCAACATACGCAAGTCTATAAAAGTAATTCACCACATAAACAGAACCAAAGATAAAAACCACAGGATTATCTCAATAGATGCAGAGAAGGCTTTAACTAAAATTAACTCCAGGTGGATTAACGACTTAAACATAAGACCTAACACCATAAAAACCCTATAAGAAAATCTAGGCAAAACCATTTAGGACATAGGAGTAGGCAAGGACTTCATGACCAAAACACCAAGAGCATTGGCAACAAAAGCCAAAATAGACAAATGGGACCTAATCAAACTCCACAGCTTCCGCACAGCAAAAGAAACAGTCATTAGAGTGAACAACCAAAAGAATGGGAAAAAGATTTTGCAATCTACCCATCTGATAAAGAACTTATATGCAGAATCTACAAAGAACTAAAACAGATTTACAAGAAAAAAACAAACAAGCCCATTCAAAAGTAGGTGAAGGATATGAACAGACACTTTACAAAAGAAGACATACATGAGGCCAACAAACAAATGAAAAAATGCTGATCATCACTGGTCATTAGAGAAAGGCAAATCAAAACTACATTGAGATACCATCTCATGACAGAATCGCGACCATTAAAAAATCTGGAGACAATAGATGATGGAGAGGATGTGGAGAAATAGGAACACTTTTACACTGTTGGTGGGAGTGTAAATTAGTTCAGCCATTGTAAAAGACAGTGTGGCAATTCCTCAAGGGCCTAGAAATAGAAATTCCATTTGACTCAGAAAAACCATTACTGGGTATACATCCAAAGGATTATAAATCGTTCTACTATAAGGACACATGCACACAAATGTTCATTGCAGCACAGTTTACAATAGCAAAGACCGGGAATCAACCCAAATGCCCATCGATGATAGACTGGACAGGGAAAATGTGGCACATATACACCATGGATTATTATGCAGCCATCAAAAATGATGAGTTCATGTCCTTTGTAGGGACATGGATGAACCTGGAGACCATCATTCTTAGCAAACTGACACAAGAAGAGAAAATGAAATACTGCATGTTCTCACTCATAGGCAAGTGTTGAACAATGAGAATACATGGACACAGGGAGGGGAGCACTACACACTGGGGTCTGGGGGGGAATAGGGGAGGGACAGCAGGGGATGGGGAGATGGGGAGAGATAGCATGGGGAGAAAAGCCAGATATAGGTGAAGAGGAGGAAGGCAGCAAATCACACTGCCACATGTGTACCTATGCAACAATCTTGCATGTTCTTCACATGTACCCCAAAACCTAAAATGCAATAAAAAAAAAGAAAAAAAAATCAAAAGTCCTTTATGCTAAGAACTCTCAATAAAGTAGATATAGATGGAATTTATTTCAAAATAATAAAAGCAATTTATGAAAAACCCACAGCCAATATCATACTGAATGGGCAAAAACTGGAAGCATTCCCTTTGAAATCTGGCACTAGACAAGGATGCCCTCTCTCACCACTCCTATTCAACATAGCACTGGAAGTTCTAGCCAGAGCAATCAGGCAAGAATAAGAAATAAATTCAATTAGAAAAGGAGGAAGTCAAATTGTCTCTATTTGCAGATGACGTGATTGTATATTTAGAAGACCCTATTGTCTCAGCCCAAAATCTCCTTAAACAGATAAGTTACTTCAGCAAAATCTCAGGATATAAAATCACTGTGCAAAAATCACAAGCATTCCTATACACCAATAACAGACTTAAAGAGAGCCAAATCAAGAACCACTGCCATTCACAATTGCTACAAAGAGAATAAAATATCTAGGAATGCAACTAACAAAGGATGTAAAGGACTTCTTCGAGGAGAACTACAAACCACTGCTCAATGAAATAAGAGAGGACACAAACAGATGGAGAAACATTCCATGCTCATGATTAGGAAGAATCAATATCGTGAAAATGGCCATACTTTCCAAAGTAATTTATAGATTCAATGCTATCCATCAAACTATCAATGACCTTCTTCACAGAACTGGATAAAACCACCTGAAACTTCATATGAAACCAAAAGAGAGCCCACATAGCCAAAACGGTCCTAAGCAAAAAGAACAAAACTGGAGGCATCATGCTACCTGATGTCAAACTATACTACAAGGTTACAGTAATCAAAACAGCATGGTACTCATACCAAAACAGAGATATAGACCAACAGAACAGAACAGAGGCCTCAGAGGCAATGCCATACATCTACCACCATCTGATCTTTGATAAACCTGAAAAAAACAAGCAATGGGAAAAAGGATTCCCTGTTTAATAAATGGTGTTGGGAAAACTGGCTAGCCATGTGCAGAAAGCAGAAACTGGACCACTTCCTGACAACTTACACTAAAATTAACTCCAGAAGGATTAAAGACTTAAACCTAAGACCTAACACCATAAAAACCCTAGAAGAAAACCTAGGCAAAACCATTCAGAACATAGGTATAGGCAAGGTCTTCATGACTAAAACACAAAAAGCATTGGCAACTGAAGCCAAAATAGACAAATGGGATCTCATTAAAGTCCAGAGCTTCTGTACAGCAAAAGAAACAATCATTAGAGTGAACTGGCAACCACCAGAATGGGAAAAAGTTTTTGCAATCTCCCCATCTGACAAAGGGCTAATATCCAGAATCTACAAAGAACTAAAACAGATTTACAAGAAAAAAAAAAAATTCAAAAGTGGGCAAAGGATATGAACAGACCCTTTTCAGAAGAAGACATATATGAGACCAACAAACATATGAAAAAATGCTCATGCTCACTGGTCATTAGAGAAATGCAAATCAAAATTACATTGAGATACCATCTCATGCCAATTAGAATGGCGATCATTAAAAAATCTAGAGACAACAGATACTGGAGAGGATGTGCAGAAATAGCAACACTTTACACTGTTGGTGAGAGTGTAAATTAGTTCAACCATCGTGGAAGACAGTGTGGCGATTCCTCAAGGACCTAGAAATAGAAATTCCATTTGACCCAACAATTCCATTGCTGGGTATACATCCAAAGGATTTTAAATTGTTCTATTATAAGGACACATGCACACGTATGTTCATTGCAACACTGTTTACAATAGCAAAGACTTGAAACCAACCCATATGTCCCTCAATGATAGACTAGACAGGGAAAATGTGGCACATATACTCCATGGAATCTATGCAGCCATAAAAAACGATGAGTTCATGTCCTTTGTAGGGACGTGGATGAACCTGGTAACCCTCATTCTCAGCGAACTGACACAAGAACAGAAAATCAAACGCCATATGTTCTCACTCATAGGCAGGTGTTGAACAATAAAAACACATGGACACAGGGATGGGAGCATCACACACTGAGGTCTCTTGGAGGGGACTAGGAGAGGGGCGGTGGAGGATAGGGAGTTGGGGAGGAATACATGGAAAGAAAGGCCAGATATAGGTGATGGGGATGAAGGCAGCAAACCACATTTCCATGTATGTACCTATGCAACAATCCTGCATGTTCTTCACATGTACCCCAGAACATAAAGTGCAATAAAATATATATAAAGGGCCAAATATCATAAATCTCTTGGCAATAACTTATAACCACAGAATGACAGGAGAAAAAGTATTTTACTAAGTATAAGCAATACCTTAAAAAGTGAAATATTTATTGGAAACTTGCATATTATCTTTTTAAAGGCTAGTTTTCATTACTCCTTTATGCAAAGTCTTTTTTAATCTCACATGCTTGTAACATACTAAGAGATTTTAAAGGACAGCAGCCACATTTCAGAAACAATAATCTGAGGACCCAGTTTTAAACATATGCAGACATAATTATCTTCCTTTAAAATAAAAATGTCATAATAATATTTTGAGTGTCAAAAAGAGAATTTCAGATTGATAGATAAGCTTAGAAAAAAAATAGAATGAGCAGTTAGTATAATTAGTTGTTGGTCCAGCTTGAAAATACAAAAGACCAAAAGATTTAAATGATAAAAAGGCACAATGAAGTACTTTTCTGATTCTTGCTTGTTTGTGAGACTTTAAAGAATATTTCAAATATATAGAATATAAAATTTGAAATTAAAAAATAATAAAAGTATACTTATACATTTGTTCTAGAAGCAGAAGTGAATCTCTTATCTGAAACTACCGGTGGATTGCTTAAAAATCCTGTTAATTTTAATGTCAATAAAGCTGCTATATTTGCAATTAGAAACGACACTTCTCAGCACAAAACCATAAATTTCCACATTTCATGTTTATGAGTATTAATTGTGCTATTCCCTCATGCTACACCATGATGAATATATAGGTGTTGTCAAAACATGCAGTAATACGCTAAGAAGCTTATTGATTAATTCGCTTTTCCAGATAATCTGGAAATAAAAATTTTGTTTCCAAAAGAGAATTAGATTTAGTATGTTTGCTAAGTCTCTGAAATAGAGAAATATATTTTATAAAATATCTGTCATTGTATACATACTTATTTTTTAATTCCATTCTTGAAATATTTATTTCCTACAAAGTTGAGCTAAATATAAGTATTTAAGTAGAATATTCATTTTTATTTAAAAAAATGTTCTATCTCAACAAGACCATAAAGTTATTTTAAATGAGTTAACAATGGGAAAGCAACACATTCGGAATGGGACAGGTGTAACACTGATTGCTAAAGCAAAAAAAATGGTATTTTTGTCAAAGCTATAATGAGAAAACTTTCTCAGCATGTTAAGCTATTAATGTATTAATCCATTTTGATGCTGCTGATAAAGATACACCCAAGACTGGGAAGAAGAATAGATTTAATGGACTGCGAATATCACCTCTGTCCACAAGCACAGAGCCTCACCCTCGTAGCTCTGCCACCCGTCCAGTCTGCCGGCCTTCCACACCCGCCAGCAGCTCACCATGGATGATGATATCACTGTGATCCTCCTCAACAATGGCTCCGGCATGTGCAAGGCAGGCTTCTAATGCAGAGTGCAAGGATGCCTGCCAGGCTGTCTTCCCCTCCAACGTGGGGCATCCCAGGCACAAGGGCATGATCATGGGCATTAGTCAGAAGGACTCCTATGTGGGTGATGAGGCCCAGAGCAAGAGAGGCATTCTGACCCAGAAGAACCCCATTGAGCACAGCATCATCACCAACTGAGATGACATGGAGAAGATCTGGCACCACACCTTCTACGACAAACTGCATCTGGCTCCTGAGGAGCACACTATGCTGGTGACTGAGGCCTCTCTGAACTCCAAGACCAACCACAAGAAGATAACCCAGATCACGTTTGAGAGTTTCAACACCCCAGCCATGTACATGGCCATCCATGCCATGCTGTCCCTGTATGCCTCTTGCCATACCACTGGCATCGTGATGGACTCCAGCAATGGGGTCACCCATACTGTGCCCATCTACGAGGGGTATACCCTCTCCCACAACATCATGCGCCTGGCCCTGGCTCTGGCTGGGACCTGACTGACTACCTCACGAAGATCCTCACCAAGCAGCTACAGCTTCACCACCACAGTTGAAGGGGAAATTGTGTGTGACATACAGGAGAAGCTACTCTACATTGCCCTGGACTTCAAGAAGGAGTTGGCCATGGCAGCCTTCAGCAGCTCCCTGAAGAAGAGCTATGAGCTGTCCCACAGGTGGTCATCACCATCAGCAAGGAGAGATTCCACTGCCCAAAGGTGCTCTTCCAGCATTCCTTCCTGGGCATGGAATCCTGTGGCATCCACAAAACTACCTTCAACTCCATCACAAAGTGTGACATGGACTTCTGCAAAGACCTGTAGGCCAACACAGTGCTTTTGGCAGCACCACCGTGTACCAAGGGGATGCAGAAGGAGATCACTGCCAAGGCACCCAGCACGATGAAGATCAAGATCATTGCTCCTCCTGAGCCCAAGTTCTCCATGTGGATATGTGACTCCATCCTGGCCTCACTGTCCACCTTCCAGAAGATGTGGATCAGCAAGCAGGAGTATGATTAGTCTGGCCCCTCTGTCATCTACCGCAAATGCTTCTAGGCGGACTGTGACTTAGTTGCACTACGCCCTTTCTTGATAAAACCTAACTCGTGCAGAAAACAAGATGAGATTGGCATGGCTTTGGCTTTTTTGTTTGAGTCTGGCTTTCTTTTCTTTTCTTTTTTTCCTTTTTTTTTTTGGCTTGACCCAGAATTTAAAACTGGAATGGTGAAGGTAACAGCAGTCAGTTGAAGTGAGTATCCCCCAAAGTTCTATCATTTGGCCAAGTATTTTGATTGTACACTGTTCTTGTCTTCAATAGTCATTCCAAATATCATGAGATGAATTGTTACAGGAAGTCCCTTGCCCTGCTAAAAGCCACCCCACTTCTCTCTAAGAAGAATGGCCCAGTCCTCTCCCAAGTCCCTACAGGGGAGGTGATAGCATTGCTTTGGTGTAAATAATGTAGTGCAAAATTGTTTCAATCTTTGCCTTAGTACTTTTTTATTTTGTTCTATTTTGAATGATCGGCCTTTATGGCCCCCCCTTTTTTTGTCCCAAACATGAGAAGGATGAAGGCTTTTGGTCTTCCTGGGAGTTGGTAGAGGCAGCCAGGGCTTACCTGTACAGTGACTTGAGACCAGTTGAATAAAAGTTCACACCTTAAAAAAAAAGATAAAGAAAAAGAGGCTTGATGGCTGGGGAGGCCCCATAATCATAATAAAAGGCACTTCTTACATGGCAGTGGCAGGAGAGAATGAGAGAGAAGTGAAAGTGGAAACCCCTTATGAGACTTATGCACTACCACAAGAACATTATGTGAGAAACTGCCCCCGTGATTTAACTATCTTCCACAGAGTCCCTCCCACAACACATGGGAATCATGAGAGAATAATTCAAGATGAGATTGTGTGGGGACACAGAGCCAAACCATATCACTAAGTAACCATCTCTTGTATGCATCTAAGCTTCATTCAACTGTATGTTTATCTCCTGTATGTGTTTCTCTGGAAGCCCAAGTCTTAAAACTGGAAGCCTTGCCTTGGATTTGAGAAACTCATGGACCATCTCAAGGACTGGTGCTAACCCTAAATGACATTAGAGGTGATTTCTATCTTTACAAGTTACCATCTGAGCTGTTATCATCTTGGGCTACTTTCTCTTCTGGTTTTCACTTCCTTGTTTGTTTCCTTTGCCCCATACATCATTCCTTTAAATTTTTCTTAATTCTAAAGGTCTGGACAGAAAACAGAAATGCATAAGACTTGACAACTTACTAGGAGCTCTAATTTTACCCTTATAACATCTGGACATAGAAAACAGGGAGGAAGTGAACACGATGCAAATTGCACTCTTCTCCCCACCCAAAGCCATGAGCCCTTCTCTGGATCCCACTCACATTCCTGAAGCCGACAGACTGCATGCTCAAGAGGTTTAGGCCTTGAGAACTTCGCAGGGGCCAGCCAAGGAGAATGATGCTGGTGAAGCTGATACAGCACATCTGCTTGCCTCATGGCATTAGTCATTGGATTTCTAAAGCACTAAATCATAACTCACAAATTCAAAGCAATTTATTCATTAAATGAACTTTGCACAAAGATAAACAAATAGATTAATGAAGATTCTAATGTACAAGTTTTCAAATTAATTGCATGATTGAGACTGATTAGCAATTAAATCGTTAGTTAGAAAAGCAAGTCACACCCTCTAAGGTGAAGGGTTCTACTCATTGTCTACTTTCAGAATGGTGAGAAGACTATACCAGTGAACTGCACCAGAGCAAAGTACTAGCATTAACAGAGCCTAGACTTGTCTTTGCAGCTGCTGTCAAATGAGTGGATATCCACAGTAACTATTCTGGATCTTCATTCTGGTCGTAGCTTCACAGCCAGACTTGATTATCAGTGGCACAATCATCTCTGATCCAAGAACTCAACAGCTTTCTCACTTTCCTCCATACAAGCATTATTTACCAATTATATAATCATCATACAAGTACTGGGTCACAGATTCTAACATTGTCTAACGTACAATTTGGGGAATTAGAAATAGTTACAACAGCTCTGGAGACTAGGTTTTGGACTCCATACTATTTTAGATGTGTTGTAACAAGTCCTTAAAAATTGAGAGTGCTTATTCTCAGGTTGAATCAGTAAAAATGTATGCCACTCAGTAATAGCACTGTAATTATAGACCGATTATATTTGATATGATTACAACTTACATTACTTCCAGCATTATAAATTTTAAAGACTTATAATAAAAATTGGTTAATTTCATCAATTAGATTTTTTATACTGCTCCTTTTGTTTTTGCTCCTAGTTTTTTGTTTTTTGTTTTTTTTTGGTGGGGAGAGGATAAATATTTGTGAAACCTCCAGGATATCATTCTATGCTAGGTTGCTCCAGAGCCAGATTGCCCTTGTGGGAAAATAGGCTTCATCATATATTAACTGAATAACTTAAGTATTGAATCTTGCATTCTTTGGCTTTCTCATATATAAAACAAGAATAATAAGGATGTTTATGTGACAAAGTTTCTAGAAATTTTAATTAGTTAATACATGTAGAAAACTTAGAAGAATACTAGGCTCGTACCATACACTCAACAAATATTAGATGTTATTAGTGTCAGTATCTGGAAATACACAATGCTATATTTCAGCTTTTAAATGGCAAAATCGTGTAAGAAGCAGGTAAATTTAAAAATGACAAATGTGACTGCTATCTGTAAGAATAAATTAAAGATAGGAATCAGGAATATCAGACTTTAAATAATTTTTATGAAAATTTCTAATTCATAGCAATAGTTAGAGTATATAGTACAGAATTTAACAAATGAGGGGCATGTTACTGTTGAGAAAAGAAACATTTTGCAAATCTCTAACCTTAATTTTCCTGCATTAAAGACATTTTGACTTTTATATAACCTTTTTATTCAAAAGAAACTTGCTAAAATGTTTGTCCAATGCATCTTCACTTTTTAAATTATAGGACCTGGTGGTATCACCATCATACCTTTCGCCTTGCCTTGAGCTGCCTGTCATCTCTCCTTCTGAATTAAAATTCCACAGTGAAGTATATACTCTGCTTGATTAGCAAGTTTCTCACATTTTAAATTCAGGAACTTTTTACACTCTTAAAAATTATTGACTGAGCACAGTGGCATGAGACTGTAGTCCCAGCTACGTGGAAGGCTGAAACAAGAAGATCACTTGGGCCCAGGAGTTCAAGACTGTGGTGCCCTATAGTCACATTTCCAATTTGAAAATGGTGGCATAAAAACAAGCTGGCCTCTTTCCCTTCCACAGAAATCCAAAAACAAATATATAGCACCAAGATGATCACCAGCAATATCCCAGAACACAAATATGAGGATGAGTTAGTTCCTGGAGCCACAGAGAAGTAAAAAAAATCCAGCAGACAGTAAGAGATTTAGATATTCATGTCCATGACACCCTCCCTGGAATCTGCCCAGCACCAAGTATGTGGAACATTTTCATTGACTCTCAGTTTCTACTCTAGAAAAAGTGAGACTTAGATTGACAGTCAGCTTCTGTACTGTCTTAGTTTCCCTGACAGGAGACCTGTCCCTACATCAAACTATGGGAAGCATTGTGAGTGCCTAAAAAGAGGAATATTTCTGAGGACAGCCAAAGACAAAATAGAGAGGGGGACTCTCATTCCAAATGCTAGCAATTGCTCTGTAATTCAGCCAAACAACATGTCAAATTGGAGTGGCTGTTCAGCAACACCATGCTGTAGGAGGTACATTTCACAGGGCCCCTGAGGACAAACTACAGTCAGCCTTCCACATTGCCCGGATATCTACTTTGGTACCTCCCCTATTTCTGATAATCAGTCACTGATAATTTGCTACAACCAAGGCAAACATGAGATTAACGTGCCATCTATTTCTGAACAGAAGGCATTGACTTAGAAGAAAAAAGTATCAGAAACTCAAACGATAAATTATGAAGAATCTCGAAGCAAACATACCCAGTAAAAAACAAAATAACCAGGCAGAGAAAACTGGAATGAATAGGAAATTGTTCAATGCAAAGACATAGATGTACATCCACAAAAAAATAATAGCAAACAGGAAACCATGACCTCTCCAAATGGGCAAAGCAAGGAACCAGTGGCTGAGGCTAACAAGACTGACACATGAGCTCTCTGTCCAATAATTCAAAATAGAAGTTTGAAAGAAACTTAATGATCTCCAAGATAACAACAACAAAAAAAAGCAATTCAAAAATTTATCAGAGATATTTAACAAAGACAATAACAAACAACTATTGGAACTGAAAAACACATTAGCTGAACTCAAAACTTCATTGAAGGCTCTTTACAGAAGAATGGACCAAGCATAGGAAAGAATCAGTGCTCTCAAAGACAGGCTGTTTAGAAGTACACAGTCAGAGGAGAAATAAGAAAAATATGTATATCAAAAGGAATAAAAACTTCCTAAAAGATATAGAAAATTACCTCAAAAGACAAAATCTAAGAATAACTAATATTTAAAAGGGAGCTGAGCAAAAGAACGGGGTAGAATACTTACTCAAAAAATAATAACAGAAAAGTTTCCAAAAATAGACTAAAAAAAATAAAAGTTTGGGTATAGGAAGGACAGAGAACATCAAATAAGACTACGCCAAGATATACAGCAATTAAATTCTCAAAGGTCAAAGGCAATGAGAGGATCCTAAAAGCAGCAAGAGAAAAAAATCAAATAACATTTAAAGAAATGCCAATCATCTGACGACAGACTTCTCAATAGAAACCACATAGGCCAGGAAAGAACAGAGTATTTTCAAAGTGTTGAAAGGAAAAAAAAAAACTACCATTAATAAATAATTTATCCAGCAAGGCTATCATTCAAATAAGAAGCCATAAAGCCTTTCCTAGGCAAACAAAACCTAAGAGTTTCATCACCACCAGACTATCTCACAAGAAATGTTAAAGGGAGCTCTTCAGTCTAAATGAAAAAACACTAATATGGAAAAAGAAAATATTTAAAGGTACAAAATTTATTGGTAAAATTAAGTACAAAATTATCCCCAGAATACTCTAATTCTGTAATTCTAGTGTGCAATCCACCCATAATTCTAGTATGAAGCCTAAAAGATAAATACATATAAAATATTAGCTACAGAAACTTTTTACAAGGTTGGCAAAAAAAATGTAAACTGAGACAACCAAAATTCAAAATGTGGGGTAATGGAATTAAAATATAAAGATTGTTTTTAGTTTTTTCTTTGTTTGCTTGGTTTTGCTCTTTTTCTGTGCGTTTTCTAATACAAGTTGTAATCTTGTTCAAAGAATCTGGCATATCTATAAGATATTTCACATAAACTTCATGGTAACCACAATGCAAAAACCTGCAATAGATATATTAAAAGTAAAAATCAACAAATTAAAACATACTACCAGCAAAAAACACTTAACTACAAAAAAAATGACAGGAAGAGAGAGAGGGAGGAGCTACAAAACAACCAAAAACCAAGCAACAAAATGGCAGTGGCCTTATCAATAATAATGCTGAAAGTAAATGGACTCAGTTTGTCAATTAAAAATATAAAGTGACTAGATGAATAAGAAAACAAGATTTAACTAAAATCTGCCTATAAGAAACCTCACCTATAGAATCACACCTAGATTGAAAGTGTGGGGAAAAAAATATTTTATGTGAATGGAAACCAAAAAGAGGAGCAGTGGCTATACTTACAGGAGATAAAATAGACTATCAGTTAAAGACTGCAAAAAGGACTAAGAAGGTCTTATAAAGACAAAGGAGTCAATACAGAATGGGATATAACAATTGTAAATATCTGCACCCAACAATAGAGCACCCAAGTATATAAAACAAACATTAATAGATCTAAAGAGATAGATCAACTGCAATATAACAATATACTTGTAGGAAACTTTAACATCATACTCTTAGTAATGGACAGATCATCTAGAAAGAAAATCCAAAAAACCACTGACAATAAACTATATACTAAACCAAAAATGCCTAACTGACATTTATAGAACAGTTGATCCAAGTGCTGAAGAATATGCATTCTTTTCATCAGCACATGAGACATTCTCCAGAATAGGTGATATCTTAGGCCACAAAACAAGTTTCAACACAAAAAGTTAGAAACAAAATCAAGTGTATTTTCTGACCACAATGGAATAATACTAGAAATCAATAAAAAGAGGAAGCTAAGAAAGTACACAAACACATGGATATTAACATGCTTGTGAATGATGAATATAGTCAGTGAATAAAGAAGAAAATATAAAATTTTTTTGAAACAAATAAAAATGGAAGTACAACATTTTAAAATCTATGGGATATAGTAAAAGCAGTACTAAGAGCAAAGTTTGTAGTGATAAATGCCTATATTAAAAACAAGTTGAAAAACCTCAAAAACAGAAGATGGATGAAAGAATAGTTTTTTGGAAAAAAAAAAAGACAAGCCTTTAGCTCCATTAAGAATAAAAGAAAAAAGACCCAAATAAATAAAATTAGAAATGAAAAGAAGACCTAACAACCGAGATTACTGAAATGCAAAGAATTATTAGAGACTCTTACGAAAATCAGTATACCAATAAATTGGGAAAACCTAGAAGAAATGAATATATTTCTGGACACATACAATCTACCAAAACTAAATCATGAATAAATAGAAAACCTCAACAAATCAATAAACTGAAGCCATAAGAGAGAGTCTCCCATCAAAGAAAAGCCCAGGACTTGTCTTCACTGCTGAACTCTACCAAATGTTTAAAAAAGAACTAATAGCATTCTACTCAAATTCTTAAAAAAAAAAAAATCAAGGAGGAATGAATACTTTCAGACTCATTCTGTAAGGCCAGCATTACCCTGATACCAAAACCAGACAAAGACACAACAAAAGGAATAGTACAGGCCAATATCACTGATGAACACAGATGCAAAAATCCTCAGTAAACTACTAGCTAACTGAATTCAGCAATGCATTACAAAGATCTTTCACTATGATCAAATAGGATTCCTCCCAGGGATGCGAGGATGTTTCAAATAGGTAAATCAATAAATATGATACATTGCATTAAAAGAACAAAAACTATCTGATCACTTCTGTAGATGCTGAGAAAACATTTGATAAAATTCAGCATTCCTTTATGACAAAAACCATCAACAAAGGAATATACCTTATAAGGAATAAATTAGACTGGTGCAAAAGTAATTGATATCTTGCAATTACTTACCTTTAATGGTAGAAACCACAATTACTTTCACACCAAACTAATACCTTAAAATAATATAGCTATAGTATATATAGTGTGCATATATATATATATATGTGTGTGTGTGTGTGTGTGTGTGTGTGTGTGTGTAGAACACAGTATTGAATAAATATATCTTAAAATAATAAAGGCCATATGACAAACTCACATCCAGCATCATACTGAATGGGGAAATACTGAAAGCCTTTTCTCTAAGATCTCAAACATGACAAAGATGCCTGCCCACTTTCACAAATTTTATTCAACATAATACTAGAAGTTTAGGACAAAACAATTAGGCAAAAGGGAGGGAGCATCCAAGTCAGAAAAAGAAGAATTCAAATTAGCCTTGAATACAGATAGCATGATCATATATTTAGAAAAATCTGAAAATTCCACCAAAAAATTGTTAGAACTGACCAACCAATTTAGTAAAGTTGCAGGATAAAAAATCAACATACAAAAATCAGTAACATTTATATACACCAACAGCAAACAACCTGCAAAAGAAATAAGGAGAGCAATCTTAATTACAATAAATACCAAAAAATGCATAATACCTAGAAATCAATGTAACTGAAGATGAAAGATTTATTTTTATAAATAAATTTTTCCATTTGAAAAACTATAAAATAAATTTTAAAAAACAGAAAAAAATGAAAAGATATGCCAAGCTTATGAATTCAAAGAACCAATATTGCTAAAATGACAATCCCCCAAAATTTTCAGACTCTATGAAATCTCTATCAAAATACCAATAACAGCCCTCATAGAAATAGATAAAACAGTTCTCAAATTTATATGAAACTACAAAAGATACCGTGTAGCCACAGTAATCCTGAGCAAAAACAACAGAAGAACATCACACTATCTGACTTTAAAATACACTACTAAGCTATAGTAACCAAATTAACATGCTACTGGCACAAAATCAGAAACATGACTTGCATAAAATCATAAACAATGGAACAGAATGGAGGGCCCAGATGTAAATCCATGCATTCAAGGCCAACTCATTTTTTATAAAGGCATAACAAACATACATCAAGGAAAAGACGGTAGCTTTAATGAATGGTGTTGGGAAATCTGGACAAACATACTCAGAAGAATGAAGCTAGACCCCTATCTCTCACCATATAGTAAAAAAATCAAATCAAAATGGATTAAAGACCAAAATCTATGATCTGAAAACATAAAACTACTAAATGAAAACAATGCTAGTGGACATTGATCTGAGTGAATTATTTTATGTAAGACCTCAAAAGCACAGGCAACCAAAGCAAAAACAGACAAAGGGGATTACATCAGTTTAAATGCTTCTGCATAGCAGAAGGAAAAAATAAAGTGAAGAGAGAACACACCGATTAGGAAAATGTAGTACATACACAATGAAATACTATTAAGCAATACAAAAGAATTAAATCCTGAGATTATTAAAGTGATAATAAGCCAAGCACAGAAAGACAAATACTATCTGTTCTCACTTGTATGTGTGGGGAAGATACAAAGAAGGAACGGATGAAGAAAGGTTGATTTCAAAAGTGTTTCAAAAAGAAATGACAAGGGTCTCTGAAGAACTTTTGTTGATATGGACTGTATCTGCCAATATTTACTACAATCTATCTTTATTAAATTGAAAATTAAACAATATGTACTTACTCATTTTAAAATAACCATAATAAACCATTACCTATTAATGTCACTATTAATGACATATTTAAACCATTACCTACCATGTCACTATTAATGACATATTTAAACCCCAAAATTAGTGAGAAAGTGGTATTTTCCATTTTTACCAATCTCTTAAATGTTTAGCTAATTAAAGAAGACAATGGGATTCTCATATTTGTATATGCCTTTTTGTGTTATCTAGCAAGCATGTATCTCACAGTATTGTGGACTATGAGGTACTTGAGAAAAAGGACATAATAAAACCTCTTCAAAAAAATTTACATCCTCACTAAAGAGATTCAAAATATACATATTAAAAATTTCATGACATTTTAAGGCAGTTCCTTTTTTTCCTTTCCTGTATTATGCTAAGAAATGTATATGCCTTAGCTCCTTAGGTGAGATTATAGGTCATAAAATTAGGGGGAAAGCCAAAATAGTTCAAAGGAGAAAAAAAAAATCATGTAACCTGAGAAGATTTCAAGAATGGAGAAGGGACTTGAATTGAACCTAAAATAATCAGTAAGACATAAATGGAAATTAAATATTGAGAGGCAGATTTCAAACAGCATGACATAGCAGGTATACTCATGGTTCTTTCAAGAGAACAAAATAGTTGCAGACGACACATGGTGTAAAGGCAAGTAGATAGGATTAGACTTGGACTTAATTGTGGAAATCTCTGAATTTGCCTTGAGGATGTCAGAGTCCTTAGGGAAGTAATGGGAATCACAAATGTTTTTGGTTATTGGAGTAAAGTGAAACATATGTAGTCTATATAAAGAAGAAAGAGGATTGGAAAGTGGGAGAAGTTGGGAAAGGATTAAATCATATAGACATTGCACGACCAACTGAAAGCATTTTAAGGAATTTTAGATTTTATGGACTACAGCTAGATGAAATATTCCAGTACCACTAATCATTTTAACAGCATCACTAGCCAGCCCCCTCACCATGGAAAATGGAGAAAGATTAGATAGCATATATCACAAATATCCACATAAATTCTGAACAGCAACAATTTGCAAAATCTGTAAACTGTCACATAATTCAGTCCTCTGAGTTTCATCACTGTCCAGATATTTTATGATTAATGGCTTTTGTCCTTGCCATAAATACCTACCTCTGAGAGGGACCAGCCATTCTCTTGAGGGCTTGTAATGTGACAGGTTACCACTGGCACTTTCTGCTAGCTTCTAGGGTATGCTATTACCTAGATTTACCTGACCATTATAGTTTCCATTCTAGCTAAAACTTTTTTAATCCAGGGAATAAGTAGAAAATAGAAATTAATATCAGTAGTCATCATTTTGTTCTATGTTATGATCTTTTTAGGGACAATATTATTATTGCTATTATTATTATTAGCTATTATTGATGGTGTGTTCTCAGGTCAGCTATTGTCCTAAGCAAAGGGAACATTTTAACCACTTTTAAAATGGTTTTTCAGAAGAACTACTTAGTGAGATTTTTTTCTATCTTATTAGCTGGAACGGGACATATGCCATTCTTAACTGCAATCTGGGATGATGAATCTTCTAGTCTTCCATTCTTTCTAGTAGAGGAAATCAGGGAAAAGGTGATTGTCAATGGCCTTGGTGCTAACAATCACAGAATCTGTCTTAATACCAAAGCATGGCAGCATTATTACTTTTGTGAGCCGTTGGTGCTTTTACCTTTGTGAGTCTCTTTCTCTATGAATATATATACACATCTTTATTGTGACAACATCATAAAAATTCTATTTTGCTATTATATTGATAGAAAGATGAATGTATTTAAATAATATTTCAACCTAAATGCTTACTTTTCCTTCTGGTTTTAAAAAACATTAAAATTTTTTCTGGGCTCCTAAAAGTATTGTTGCCTGTAATCCTGTTTTGTCTAATGATTGGTAGTTAGCACTATAAACTGTCCTATTGAAATTGTCTTAGCTGTTTCCCAAAGATTCTGGTAGGTTGTATATTTCTTTTCATTATTTTTGAAGAATTTCTTGATTTTTGCCTTTATTTCATGGTTTACCTAGAAGTTATTCAGGAGTAGGTTAACTTCCTTATAATTGTTTTAGAGATCTCCTTAGTAACAAAGTTCTCTCAAATTGGTTTTGAGAGACCTTCTTAGTAATAATTTCTATTTTTATTGCCCCACAGTGCAAGAGTGTGGTTGGTATGGTTTTTTTTTTATTTGTCAAGTATGTAGTTAATTTTAGAGTATGTGCCATGTATTCTGTTGTTGTTGGGTGGAGTGTTCTGTAGATGTCTGCTAGGTCCATTTGATCAAATGTCATTTCAGTCCCAAATATCTTTGTTAGTTTTCTCCCTCAATGATTCTTAGTATTGATTAATACATGGTATTCATATTAATACTGTCTTGTATTCATGTTTTATTGTCTTAATATTAATACTGTCAGTGGGGTGTTGAAGTCTCCTAATATTATGTGGTTATCTAAGTCTCTTTGTATATCTCCCTTATCTTTTATGATTACCATTGTTGTCAAAAGGTTTAAAGTCTGTTTTGTCTGAAGGTAAAATAGCAACCCCTGCTTTTTTGTTTTTCATTTGCTTGGTAGATTTTTCTCTATCCCTTTACATTGAGCCTATGGGCATCATTGCATGTAAATGGATCTCTTGAAGGAAACATGCAGATGCGCGCTGCTTCTTCATACAACTTGCCACTCTACTCCATGACTTTTAAGTGGAGTGTTAAGCCTATTTACATTCAAAGTTAATATTGCTATGTCCAGATTTTATCCTGTTATCACATTGTTAGCTAGTGTTTAGGTAGACTTGATTATGCAGTTGCCTTAGAGTGTTGATTGTTTGTGTACATACGAGTCTTTTTGTGTTGGCCAGTAATGGTCTTTTGTTTCCATGTTTAGCACTCCCTTAAGGACCTCTTGTAAGGCAGGTCTGGTAGTAACAAATTCCCTTAGCATTTGCTTGTCTGAAAGGATTTTATTTCTCTTTCACTTTTTTTCTTTTTTTTTGAGATGGAGTTTCACTCTTGTTACCCAGGCTGGAGTGCAATGGCACGATCTAGGCTCACCGCAACTTCTGCCTCCTGGGTTCAGGCAATTCTCCTGCCTCAGCCTCCTGAGTAGCTGGGATTACAGGCACGTACCACCATGCCCAGCTAATATTTTGTATTTTTAGTAGAGATGGTTTCACCATGTTGACCAGGATGGTCTTGACCTCTTGACCTCGTGATCCACCCGCCTCGGCCTCCCATAGTGCTGGGATTACAGGCTTGAGCCATCGTGCCCAGCCTTCTCTTTCACTTTTTAAGCTTAGTTTGGGTGGATATGAAAATCTTAGTTGGAATTTATTTTCTTTAAGAATGGTGAATATGAGCCCCCGTTTTCTTCTGGCTTGTAAAGTTTCTGTTAAAAGGTCCACTGTTAGCCTGGAGAGGTTCCCTTCATAGGTAACCTGCCCCTTCTCTCTAGCTACTGTTTATTTTTTTATGTTGACCTTGGAGAATCTGATAACTATGTGTGTTGGGGATGATCATCTTATAAGTATCTTGCTGGGGTTCTCTGAATTCCCCCAATTTGAATGTTGACCACTCTAGTGAGGTTGGGAAGTTTCCATGGACAAACCTCAAATATATTTTCCAAGTTGCTTGCTTTCTTTCCCTCTCTTTCAGGGATGACAATGAGTTACAGGTTTGGTTGGTCTCTTTACATAATCTTATATTTCCTGAAAATTTTGTTCATTCTTACTTTTCTTTCTTCATTTTTGTCTGACTGAGTTAATTCAAATAACCCATCTTCAAGATCTGAGATGCTTTCTTCGGCTTGGCCTGTTCTGTGGTTAATACTTCCAATTGTATTATGAAATTCTCGTAGTGAGTTTTTCAGCTATAACAGCCTAGTTAGGTTCTTTCCTAAAATGACTATTTCATCTTTCATCTCTTGTATCACTTTATTGGATTCCTTAAATTCCTTGAATTGGGCTTCAACTTTCTCCTGAATCTCGATGATCTTTGTTGCCATCCACATGCTGAATTTTAAGTCTATCATTTCAGCCATTTCAGCCTTAATAATCATTACTGGGGTGGTAATGTGGTTGTTTGGAGGAAGGAAGACACTGGCTTTTTACATTGCCAGAGTTCTTGCCCTGGTTCTTTCTCATCTATATAAGCTGATGTTGCTTTAATCTTTGAAGTAGCTGTCCTTTGGAAAGGGTTCTTTGCTTTTATATTGTTTTATGCTATTGGGGTTTGAATTTAGTTTCAGTCCACTGGTTTCGTTTCTGGATGATTTTAGGGGTCCAGACTCAGCTCAGTACTTTCAGGCTGCATGCTAGGGGGCTGGCTCCAGGTCTACAGGTTTGTTCTCTGGTCTCTCAAGGTTAAGCAGCTTCTGCACTGAAGAGATTGAGGTATTCCTGGTCCATTGGCAACAACATTCTAGTGGGGATGCCAGCAAAGGCAGCAGGGCATTTATGCTTGTGTGCATTTGCCAGCAGCAGCCAGGTAGTGACATGGCAGGGTCTGTGATACATTTACACCATTGGCAGCAGAGCAGCAGGGTTTGTGCACATGTACATGCCACTGGCAGTGAGGTAGCAAAGTCCAGGCATGTGCATGCCAGCAAAGCAGTAGAAGGACACCACAGGTGAGTGCATGTGGGCAAAGTGGTGGTGGAAGCTATGAATGGGTATGTGGTGATAGGGTCCTGTCTGCTGAAGCTCTCTGATGGTAAATCAGAGTCTGGCAGTGATAGGGCAATGGTAGCAGTTGCTAGGATGTGGTCTGGTTGGGCATCCAAGGCCACAAAGCCAGAAAGAGACACTGGAAGAGGTCAGCAGATGTCAGGGCACTCAGATCAGACTGGCCCCATCCCACAACAAGACAGCCCTGCTTTGTCCAGGTCCACTGGTTAACAAAGGCCAAAACCACCTAGAGAAGCATGCCAGGCCTTGGTAGATGGACATGCCTAGCTGTGATACACTGCAGCTATTCCTACATCAAACTCTCTGTACTCCACACATTCTAGAATCCTGTTCCTGCGACTTCTCTGAGCAGCTTCTCCTGCCAACTCAAATGTCCATGGGGGTTGTGGGGTCTCCTACAGATAGGATTTCAGAATTCTGTGGTAAAAGTGGGCCATTCCTCTTTTACTCAACTCAGTCTTTCCCCAGGAGCTACTAGAGGCTGGGAATGCGTCCCTGTTCTCAGCAGCCCAATATAGGGTCCCCAGTTTCCTCTTTCTTCAGCCCAGGGTCTGACTTCTTTCTATTCACTCTCAATGATTTTCTTACGAAGACCTGCTCACAGTGTGCCAGTCTTCTTGATGGTCTGGTCTCTTAGTTAGTATTTTAATATAAATTGATTGAACTCCATTTCCTGGATTCTGGGATGTCCTGGAATCCTCCTTATGGATCTCCCCATCCCTGCAGGTCACAGGTCAACAGGGCTATGGCAGAGTCACCTGTCCTCACCAAGCAGAGAAGATGGAGCAGTGGAGACCCACCAGAACCCAGTGGACAGGAATAATCCAAGTGTATTTCTTATGCTCTCTTCAAGAATAACCAAACTGAGTATCAGAAAGACTGATTGCCTTGACCAAAGTAACACACCTTCATTGTTCTGTTGGCCATGAGAGAAGCTTGAGTGGAGTGGAGGGCAAATCCCAAGAGTTCCAGCCCCTTGCTGGGTAGTCTAGATGGGGACTGGAGAGCACCATCCTGGATACAACAAGATCTGGGGAAGTGTCTGGCATGGTAGCAGCCACATGTCATGGGCTGGATTGGATACTGGCCCTCTCAGAGTGGGGACATTACACTCTCCTGCAGACTGTACTAGCTGCTAGTCTTTTTAGATTAGAAAAAAATAACAAAGTCTTTTTTTTTTTTAATAAAAGGGGTCAAATTATTTTTGTCTCCAAAGTCTTTTGAGAAACAGTTAAGGATTTCTATGACTTCAAATTCATTTCTTGCTACTAGGCCAAGCCTATGCTTTAATCTAGATATACTAAAGAGTTTAAAGTTTCCAAATATACCACGTTAACTGGTTCATGTTTGTATAACTCTGTGCAGATTAATTTCCATTTTCCCTTTTTGTATATTATAAAGTATGTTATAAAAATCATTTATCATTAGCATATCATGAGATCAGAGAATATCTGGAGCTTTAGGGAAGAGAACATTCACCTGTTGAATTTCAATTTGCAATAAACACAGTGACAGAGTGAGGCACTGGAATGTAAGTTCCATGAAGAGAGAGAAATGTTTTCTATCATTCTTCGGTGTACCCAGGACACTACCATATATGGTGGACATTTCATGCATCTGCTGAAATCTGCATGCAAAGCCCTATAAGGTATTCTAAGAAGTACACAAATTGTGGCTTCCTAGAACACTTACTGTTCTATGTGACCCCTGATTCAACATTTAACATAAATGTTAAATCTCAGAAAGTCAAAATGAGCTTCAAGAAGATATTAGTGAAAACTTTGTATTAGTCACATTAACCAAACAAAAGCTCTTACTTAAAATGCATAAATTCTTAGTACCTAGGAAATAAAATAATCTGTATGCCAAACCCCTAGCCCACAAGTTTACCCATATAACAAACCTGCACAGGTACCTTGATCCTAAAATAAAATTTAAAGTATTTTTAAATGCGTAAATTTTGTATAGTAAATTTTGAAATGATTGTAGAATAAATAATAAAGAAAATATGTTCAATAAATATTTAATCTATGTAAAAGCAACTAAAATAAAAACTTCCCTAGAAGCTAAACATATACCAAATTGAGAACAGACTTGTGGCAGTAGAAAGTGTAATATGAATACCAAATGGATTTTGTGCATTGCAGTATTTCATCACAAAATAACTCAGGCAAAACTGTTGGTTGCAATTCTAGTCCCACAATACATGGATGATTCAGCGTCCTCTAAGCAGAAATTCAAACCCAGTTCATCTAATACTGAATAATGATATCTTTATAGAAATTTAAACCTAATTCCTAATCCTACTAAATGCCCAAAATATTATGTATTGTTTCTTAGTCTCAAAAAGTCTGTGGCTATAAAGAAGTTTAGCTTCATGTAAAGACATGGCTATAGTATGGGCCAATAGACACATATAAGGTGCTCATATGCAAGGACCATTTATACTTCATTGTGCCACTGGTGCTCAGCAGTGTTTGGGATATATGTATGTTCAATAAATGAACAAAGAATAAATGAAGCATGGATGAATTAAGTAACCCCTAGGCAATGACTCTTAATGGTTGCTGAAACAATTGAATCAAAAGCCATTGAGAGGCTCTACAATGTATGAATTGGACTGACAACACCTGATCCTACTTATCAATCTTAATATCACAAAGCTGGAGACAATGAGACAGTATGGGCCTCCTGACATGCTGCAAAAGAAAGCACATAACATGAAATAGTGTGCTAAAAATTTTAACCTGAATCTGTTCACCCTTGTATGTCTTTCTATCAGTTTACAAGATACACGAGAACAGAGAAATGTGTTACCTGCCACTATAGAATGCTATCAGCAAAATCCAAAATGTGGGAAAACCTATGAAATGAACAAGCAAATTTCCTCCACAAATAATTTGTAAGGAAAATAAAAGGAAAAAATAACCTATGGATCAGAGCATGAAATGTGGAGGTGGAAATACTGTCAAAAGAATAGAAAATTAGGAAAAATTGAATATTGAATATGGATAACATTAAAGAATTACTGTTATTTTTTATTCTGATACTATTTTGCTTATGTTAAAAATAAATAAAATAGAATCACTTATCTTTTAAAGACTCATGCAGAAGTATTTGCAAATAAAATAATATGTAGTCTTGAATTTCCTTAAAAATAATGTAATGGGATAGAAGTGAGTGCAGGAATAGGGGAAACAAGGTCAGCTATGTGTTACTAATTATTGAAGTTGCTTGACTAATTCATAGAGATGCTTTTTACTTGTTTTTCTACTATAAATGTGTGTTAACTTTTGAAAACATAATTCGGTAATTAGAAAGCTCCATGCACACTATCTAACACAAAGTAAGCACTTAATGAATATTAGCTAATACAATTTTTAAAATATGTGCTGTGTGGATGGTGTTTACATGCATCTGTTTACTTTCTGCAAGTGTATATATAATGTAATTTGTTAATGTTTACATTTCTCTTATGGTAATGGCAGAATAGCTTATTTCAGACTAACTTTTCCACTGATAATATAAACTCTGGGCAAAATACTTTCTAAAAAAGTTTCAATGCACTGAAGGAAAAACAAAAGAAAGCACACACAAGAGAAGATATACTACATGAAAGAAAGGAAGGGAAGCAAACTAGATGACTACCACTTTTAATCACTGTTCCTCCAAGGGCGCTTCCTAGTTTGCCATGGGGTCTAGTGAAATACAGCCCAGATGGAAAGAGGTAGCCTTAATGGGCTACTAAAAAATCACACTGGGTTATCAGGAAAATTCTAGAAAAGAGGAATTCACCGAAAGGGAAGAACAAAATCTGCACTAAAATTTTATTCAAATTATTGGTTGGCTATCAAACTGTTTTTGTATAAGAATATGACCCATGACTCAGAAGAAAGCAACAGCTAAAAGGCAGAATTTCACCAGCCACCCAGTTCAGGGGATGCATAGTTTGGCTTTTATGTCTTATCAAGTTAGAGGAGCCTGATGAAGACATGAGGCTTTTCAACAAAACCCCAGAAGGACCACATCTTAGAAAGAAGGCCAGTATAAAGGACTATGCTCTCTAGGACTAAGGACAAAACAAAAAGCAGCCCATACCACACCAGCCTAAAACCATCTATCCACAGGTCAAGATGTTTAGTCAATAATTTAACAGCCCAAAGAACAAAACACAACACCTTTAAAGGAAGAAACAAAATCCAGAGTTTCTACAACATATCAATCATCATGTCCTATACACAGTCAAATAATACAGGACACGTACAAAGAAGCAGGAAAATCTGACTCATAATCAAGAGAAAAGGAATACCAATAGAAGCTACCCTATAAGTGGCCCAGCTGTTTGTATTAGCAGGTAAGGACTTTTAAACAGCTGTGAAAAATATGTTAAGTGTTTGTAGGGAAAAAAAATTACAGAATGGAGAATCTTGACAGAGAAATGGAAAGTTTAAAAAAAAAATAGAAGTTTATTTTAAAAAGAAGGAATTATTTAGCTTACAAATTTATCAACCAGTAAATAAATAGCACAATGCATCTGAGTAGGTCCTGTATGGCAGCACATTCAGTCATATGGCGGGGGAAAGGTTGTGCTGCTATCCTTCACCCAGAGCAGCGTCTATTCCCTCCCTTCTTCCTGCCTTGCAGGCCTAGCCTTGGGACAGATCCAAGTGGATAATAGCTCATGGGCTTCAGACCAGGCAGGTGGCTTCCATGCTTCCAGAAGTGACTGAAATTAAATATTAACCACAGCCTGTCAAATTATAACCATAGACCCTTGTGTCTTGTATTTTTATGAAACTTTATATTTAACAAAGGCTTCCACATATCTTTCCAACGTTCCTTGCAATAACTAGAAGCTAGTGTGATATGAATGCCATGGTCTCTTCATAAAATAACTGTCTCTCAGATAAGGCTGCAAAAGATGCTGTTGTCTTCAGTCTCTTAAAAAGGATTGCCTGACAATTAATTGGTAAAAAACTCAAACCTCATTAGAAAGAATGGTATCAACTCTGAGCTAGGGGACCCTGAGCATATGGGGGTACCAGGTGATGTATTTATTTTGCAATTATCCGAGAGTGCTTCACTAAAGATAATTGACAATCCCCTAGATACTAGATGTTGATTCATTTCACAGCTTCATCTTGAGAATCTGGTCTATAACCCAGCTCTGATCTCAGAAATCACCACAAAAATATAACATTGTAAACTGATCTACAAATCGCCACATATCTGAATCTGAAGATATTTGACGATCTCCAAGAATTTTGAAGACTGTCTTAAAATACATTTAAAAAATCACTAAGTGCTTTTTACTAAAGCAATCTTCAAAGCTTTATTTGACAAAAATTTTTTAAAAAGTTCAAAAGATAGCATCCCTGGTAATGCCTTGCCTTGCCATTGTGAAATGGGAGGACATTCTTGGTGAAACATCTAATAACAGTGATAGCAGGTGAGGAGATCTGAAAGGCAGAAAAGTCACATAAGCTGATGAGGTCATTTTGACTAAATGCAGAGGAAATCAAAGTTAAATGTCCTCCTTCAAATGCCACATAAATTAATCACTTAACAATTTATTTAAATCCCCTTTTGACATGTCAGGCCATTGAAAAGCTTTTATTTGGGTCTACATTAAAATTTTCAAATCAGGCCAGGTGCTCACACCTTTAATCCCAAAGCTTTGGGAGGCCAAGGTGGGAGGGTTGCTTGAGTCCAGAAGTTCAAGACCAGCCTGGGCAACATAACAAGACCCTCTCTATGTAATTTTTTTTTTAATTAGCTCAGTGTAGTGGTGCATGCCTGTAGTCCTAGCTACTCAGGAGGCTGAGGCAGGAGGATCACTTTAGCCCAGAAGTTCAAGGCTGCCCAGAGCTATCAATGTACCACTGCACTCTAGGTTGAGAATGAGACTCCATCTCTAAAATAAACATTTGTAAATCAGTTGCTATGGTTCCAAAAAAAATGTATATTATGATTTAAAAAACAAATGAAAAAACAGTTTTCAAAACTCTTTCAAGGGAAGGAGTTCTATTTCTAGGATGTTTATAAAACGTCATATATATACCCTAATGGGTACACTGTAGATTTGGGTGATGGATACCCTAAAAGCCCTGACTTCACCACTACACAATCTAACCGTGTAACAAAATTACACTAGTACCCAATAAATTTACACAAATACAATTGTTTTTAAAAAATTACTTAGATATTTTCTCCAACTTGTCACTTGAAAGGGCATTTTAAAAGGTAGTTAACCCTTTCTTCATAGACCACATATCAACTTAAAAATCCAATTTCAGTATTCAAGCTCATAGAGAGTAAACCTTACACCCTAGGGCAAATGATGAAATCTGGGAAAAATCTGTTGAAATTTTATATAGTCTCACAGTACATTTACTGACTTAAAATGAAGCCCAGTCACCAAGAATTTGCCATCTTTTCAAAAACATTCATTTATTAAAAACATAAGAATGCCAAGTTCTACTTAATGCTGGCCTTGATATTTAGAAACATACTATTTATTGCTGTGTATACACAATGCCAAATAATTTATTTTATTTCTAAAACTAAATCAGGGGATGACATTCATTGATACCCCTGACTTGTATCTAGGATAAGATTCCATCCCTCTACCCTAATCAGTATGCACCTTACTGAAGAACTCTAAATTGAGTTACTTCCTAAAATAAAGAAAGTCCAGAAAATCACTTGCAGTAAGTTTCCAGGAGAGTTACTGACCCATCAGGATGAACCTTCTGCTGGCCATAAATTCAGTGTACACTTAGGTTACTTAAAAAAAAAAAAAAAAAGGTGTGGGGGCACTCTTTCTCTGTCAGAACTACTGGTGTAAGAAATTCATCATGTCAACAGCAAATGAGTTTGCAGGGCTAGCTCTTGTGTTTGCCCTGCAAACTTTTGAAACAGTTTGTAAGCAAGTTGACAATATTTTAAAATACATGGACAAAAAAATTATCAGGTAATGTCAGGATAGCAACAATTACATGAATCAGTTTCAAAAATGAATAATGAGAAAGCACTTTGTTACAAAATAAAGACGTGATTTACAATATATAAGAAGAGTAAGATAGTTGATTTTTTTTTGTTGTTGTTCCAAGTTTCAATGCAGAAGTCTAGCAGGAGTTTTTCCATGCTTCAGTGTTAAGAAAAAATGCAAGTCATGACAGTTGATTTTTTCACAGTAGGAAAGGCTCAAATGAATTACAATTGAGAAAAATAATGTGCAATAAAAATCAAATTAGAGAATTACAGAAAAAAACATTGCCTGAGAAAGATCCTGTTCTTTTGTGTGGCATTTGTAACTGGCTAGATATAGTTTATTTGTTCTTTTTGTAGAGGGGCCAGATGTCACTCAGAATGTGTCTTTCATTTCACATACATTAAAATGAAGTGAGGTAGAACTGCCTCAGGCTGGACAAGGAAGGACTATGAAAGAGATAAGGCAGGATCTACATAAAGTAATAATGGCAGAATTATTGCTCATGTCTCTTTGGGTTTCTTCTGTTTTCAAACAGCAAGATATAAAATTAGGTAACAGGGAAATGTAAGATCTAAATATGGTTGATCCTATCTGCCTTGAGTCATGTTTGGAAGGTGAAGTCCTGGAAGTAGTAGGAAACTGACTGAGCAGGCAACAGAAGAGAGGAAAGTAACTCTGACTGAGACGTTATTTAATTGGCCCTGGAAATAGAAAAGTATTTAAAAGCTTACATCTCCCAGAAAATTGGAATTCAAAATAAAGAATAATAGGTGGTAACAAAATAAAAATAATCATATTTAACATGTGAGTGGCTTTATTTACTTTTAATTTAAATTCTTATTATGAGTCTAACGGGTGTTAGTTCCCCACTATAAAGGTGAGGAAACTGAAGCTCAAAGCTATTAAATGATGGGTGCGATGACACAGAGGTCATAAACAAAAGGCCCAAAACTAGAACTTCTGTTTCCAAGTTCATATTCTGTGCTGCATACCTCAGTTGGCTATCTAGAGCGGGGGTAAAAATGACTCAAAACAGTTTTTCTTCTCCTTTTCAATTGAATTCAATTTTATTCAACAACTATGTGCTAAACACCTATGTTCCACACACTTTGACCATATTTATAAAACACAGTCTCATCCTGCTTTCAAAGACCTTCAAAAATAATTCTGAGAAAATGAAAATATACATGAACAAAGTCATAGATGTAGAAATAAACACTAAAATATATGTGTGAAATATATACACGTACATTAAATATGAAGATTTATTTTTATAAACTTTACCATTTGTGAAAAGTCAGCAGTTATGGATGGTTGTAGGAAAATTTCAAAACATTTCCTAAGCTCATCTTGTGATAATAATAGCAACAGCAATAATAATAGTTAATATTTATTAAATGCTAACTGTGAATCAAGCATTCTTCTAAGTACATTTATGTATTAACTCATTCAATCCTCACAACTCTCTAAGATCGATAGCATTAGATCTATTTGATAAGTAAGGAGGTAAAATAACCAAGATCATATAACTAATAAATGGCAGTCAAGATTCAAACACAGAAAAATGGTCTCATAGATCAAGCCACCTTATATCCGGGAATATATAAGCCCTAAATATCCATGAATCTCCAAAGTTTATTAGCTTTCCTCCTCTTACTAAATTAGCCATGAATATAAACAACTGTACTTTTTTATGTAATGAAGATTAAATGCCTGCCAGGCCCCAAACTGCAGTTGAGAAAAATCAGTCACATTAGTTTTTTTCTGTAGGTGACCATGCTTTTTAATTTGAGATTTCACACTATAACTTAGGATCTCAACTAAATGGACAATAATTTGTGCCTCTGTCAATAGTAGCTATCCATTGGCAAACCAATGGCAAGAATGTTTGGAGCACCTTCTTGCATGTACTCAAGATGCATGTCCAGTACTGGGTGATAACAGTGGTGCTTAAACTAGAGACATTACAAGAAAGTCATCTGTAGAGCAATAGATTATGGATCAACTTACCCGAGAAGTGAGAGCTATTCTTTTGCTGGAGACCACTCATGGGATGGCTACATATTTCCATGTCATTTAAGAATTTTAGCTGTTGAAATGTCTATAATTGTGATTTCAATGAGCTAAGTTTAGTATTTCTTAAGTGCCACAATAGTATTATTCCCTTGATACATGGAACATCCTCAAGTATCAGGTAAATTGAGCTAATTAACATATGCATTAGCTCATATACATATGTTTTGTAGTAAGAATCTACTGTCTTAGCAATTTTCAAGAATATAATACACTGTCATTAATATAGTCAACATGTACAACAGATTTCTTGAACTTATTCATCCTATCTAACTAAAACTGTATATCCTTTGACCAACATCTGCCCAAGTCCCACCCCCAACCCTCAGTCCCTGGGAACCACCATTCTATTCTCTAGTTCTGTGAGTTCAATTTTTTAAAATTCCACATGCTAATGAGATTATGCAACATTTGTCTTTCTGTGTCTGGTTTATTTACTTAACATAATGTCCTTTGTCTATGACATAAGGTTCACCTATATTGTCAAAAATGGCATGATTTTCTTTTTTATGCCTGAATAGCATTCCATTGTATACATGTATATAATACAGATATAATATATATATCACATATAATACATACACATTATATGTGTGTATATATTATACATATATATACATATATGACACTTTCTTTCTCCATTTATTTGTTGGACATTTAAGTTGATTCCATATCTTGGCTATTAAGAATAATGCTAGGAACATCAGAGTGCAAATATCTCTTCAACATACTGATTTCATTTCCTTTGTATATTTGCTCAGTTATGGGATCGCTGGATCATATCATAGCACTATTTTTAATTTTTTAAATCAAATTTTAAAAATTAATTTAAGTATAATTTTTGAAATTGTGTTTTCAGTAATGACTATACTAATTTATATTCCCACCAACAAGATACAGTGGTTTCCTGTTCTCCACCTTTGCCAGCACTTGTGATCTTTCATATTTTTATATAGTTTTTAATATAACAGGTGTGAGGTGATATCTTGTGGTTTTCATTTGCATTCCTGTGATAATTAGTGATGATGAGAGTTTTTTTATCTACCTATTAGTCATTTGTATGTCTTCTTTGAAGAAATGTCTAGCCAGGTTTTTTGTCCATTTTTAAATCAGGTTATGTGTTTTCTTGCTATGACTTTCTTATATATTTTAAATACTAACCCCTTATCAAGTGTGTGATTTGCAGATAGTTTGTCTCATTCAAGTGATTGTCTCTTCGCTCTGTTGATTGTCTCTTCGTTCTGTTGATTGTCTTTCCTTGGCTCTACAGAAACTTTTTAATTTGGTGCAATCTCATTTGTCTATTTTTGCTCTTATGGCTTGTGCATGAGATCATATCCAAAAAATCATTGCCTAGATCAATATCGCAAGCTTTTTTTTTTCATTTTTTTCTAGTAATTTTATTGTCACAAGTTTTACATTTAAGTCTTTAACCTATTTTGAGTTGACTTTTGTATATGGTATGAGATAAAAGTCTAATTTCATTCTTCTGAATGTGAATATCCAGTTCCCCAACATCATTTATTTAAAAGACTGTCCTTTTGTCACTGTATGTTCTTGGCAACTTTGTTGAAAATCATTTGGTTGTTACGTGTTGGTTTATTTCTGGGCTCTCTATTCTGTTTCATTGGTATATATGTCTGTTTTCATGCCAGCAGCATGCTGTTTTGATTACTATATCTTAGTAGTATATATTAAAATAAGGTAAGGTGATTCTTTGCTTTGCTCTTCCTGCTCAAGGTTGCTTTGGCTATTTGGGGTCTTTTGTTGTTTCATACAAATTTTAGAATTTTTTTTCCATTTTCATGAAAAATATTATATTGAATCTACAGATCACTTGGGGTAGTATGAATATTTTAACAATGTTAGTTCCTGCCATCTATGAACACAGAATATGTTTCCATTTAATTATGTCCTCTTCAATTTCTTCAATCAATGCTTAGAGTTTTCAAGGTACACATTCTTAACCTTCTTAATTAATTTTATTCCTAAGTATTTTATTTGTGACTATTGTAAATTGTTTCTTTTTTTGCATCCTTTTTCAGGTGCCCATATATGTATATGTGTCTGTGTGTGCACACATGTGCACACATACACACACATGCACGAGGCATTGTACTTATTTCTAGTTTAATTTCAATATTTTTATATATTTCATATCTGTACTTAAATTTTTTAACTATATGGAATATCATTATATAAAACATTTAAAACATTCTTGTCAGCTAATTTTAACATCTGTGTCAAGTTCAAGATGGTTTTAATTGATTTGTTTTTCTCCTCAATATGGATCATATTTTTCTGGTTCTTTGTATGCCTGGTAATATTTGGTTAGATGCCAGACATTATAATTTTACCTTATAGAACTAGATATGTAGTATTTCTATACATATTTTGCTTTGAGACACAACTAAGTAATTTGGAAATAGTTTGATCTTTATATATCTTGATTTTAAGATTTGACAAATGAGAGCAGAACAGTTTCAGTCTAGGGCTAATTATTTCCCAATAATGAGGCAAGATCATTTTGAGTACTCTCTTCATTGCTTATGTATTAAGAGGTTTTCCATTATGGCTAATAGGACAATGCAGTATGTCCTATCTGAGGTACTAAACCCTACCTGAGCATCAGACACTGTTCCCTCTAATCCTTTCTGGTAATTATCTTCCCACTCTTGAGCTCTTTCTTCACAGGCATATGCTGGTCAGTAAATATTAACACTTGTTACTATATACTTTATAACAGATTACAGAGTCTCAAATGTACAAGATGTAATCCAAAATTACTCAACATTCACAGATCAGAAAAATGTTACCAAATCTCAAAGAAAGTCAATCAATATTTTATTCCTAAGTATTTTATTTGTGACTGTTGTAAATGGAACATTACACATAGAAAAAAACAACCAGTATTAGCCTTTCTAAAAATATACCAAAAAGTAAAGAGCATCAATATAACGAAGAATTTACATCAACAAATGGACAAAACAACCGGTTAACATCAAATGGCAGTAATCCTAAATTTAAATCGACTAAATCCTCCAATCAAAACATACAGCCAAAACCCAACGGTATGCTACATCCAGACCCATTTCACATGCAAGAATACATAAAGACTCAAAACAAAGGGATGGAGAAAGATGTACCAACAAAATGGAGAGCAAAAATAAATAAATAAATAAATAAAAAGCAGGAGTTGCAATTCTCGCCTCTGATAAAACAGATTTTAAAGCAACAAAGATATAGTGGTAAAAGGATCAATGCAACAAGAAGAGCTAACGATCCTAACATCCAGATACATAAGACCTATGAAGAGACATAGACTCCCACACAATAATAGTGGGAGATTTCAACATCAATATTAGATAGATCAACGAGACAGAAAACTAATAAGGATATCTGGGACTTGAACTCAGATCCAGAACAAGTAAACTTAATAAACGTTTATAGAGCTCTCCACTTTATACACATAAAATATACATTCTTGGCAGTACCATATCGCACCTAATCATAGGTTTAAATGAAATATTGATCAGCCATTAATAAGCACAATTATTGGCATAAAAGAGGTTTTCAATACCCATTTTTAGAATAAAGCAACATTCCCATTCTCTCTCCCTCTTTTTCTTCCTCTTTCTTCCTCTCCTTCACTCCTTTTTTTTCTTTCTTTCCTTCTCTCCTTTCTGTTTTTTCAAAAAAAAAGAAAGTGAATCAAAAGAACCCAATTCTGAGATAATCCAGATATTGGAATTATTATAAAGACTTAAAGAAACTGTTATATTTATGCTCAATGAGGAAAATTAACATATTCATATAGTGAACTAATGGTTGGAAAATAGCACAGAAATAGGCAAACTAATAAAAACAAATGGAAATTTTATAACTCAAAAAATATTACAGGTGAAAATTTAAAATTCAGCTTCATAGCAGAATTAAGATGACAAATGAAGGAATCTGCCTGCATAATAGATTAAAATAAATTATCAATTCTGACAAACAGAAAAAAATTATAAAATAAATGTTAAAAGCCTCAATTCTGTGGGACAACATCAAAGGGGTAATTAGAGTCTCAGAAGGAGAACAGTGAGACACGAGTCTCACTATTACATTATTTCTTTCAATCTTTGAATATGCACATACATATATTCAAAGAAATAATGTCTATAAATATATAAAACTTGCATCTAACTATTAAATATATATAAATTTGTATCTTTACCTAGTTTTAACAAATTAGGTAAAGGTATGAATTTATAAATCTAAGAAATCCAAATCCCCAAACAGCATAAATATGAAGAAAGCCATGCCTAGACACATCGAATTATTGAAAACTAAAGGCAAAGAGAAAATTTCAAAACCAAAAGTGAATCAGAAACATTATATACAGTGGAAGAAAGAATTGAATGGACACAAGCTTTCTCCTATCAGAAAGCATGAAGGCTAGAAGACAGGAAAGAACATCTTTAAAGTCCTAAAAGAACAAAACCCAGAATTCTACAAGTGAAAATATCCTTTAAGAATAAAGAACAAATGAAGACATTTTAAGATAAACTAAAAAAAAAAAATGTGTGTACACCAGACCTACACTATTAGAAACATTAAAGCTAAAGGAAATGATGTCAGAGGGAAGCCTGGACCTTCAGCAACAAATAAAACTCATTAGAAATTCTTATTGTTAGTAAATTATACGTCAATAAAGTTTTTTTTTAGGTTAATAATCTTTTTATATATATATATTTTATTGTACTTTAGGTTCTGCAGTACATGTGCAAAACATGCAGGATTGTTGCATAGGTACATGCATGGCAATGTGGTTTGCTGCCTCCATCCCCCCGTCACCTATATCTGGCATTTCTCCCCGTTATCCCTCCCCAACCTCCCTACTCCTTGCTGTCCCTCTCCTCTTCCCCGCCCCAACAGACCCCAGTGTGTGATGCTCCCCTCCCTGTGTCCATATATTCTCATTGTTCAACACCTGCCTGTGAGTGTGAACATTCGGTGTTTGTTTTTCTGTTCTTGTGTCAGTTTCCTGAGAATGATGGTTTCCAGATTCATCCATGTCTCTACAAAGGACACAAACTCATCTTTTTTTTTTTTATGACTGCATAGCATTTCATGCTGTATATGTGCCACATTTTCCCTGTCCAATCTATCATCAACGGGCATTTGGGTTGGTTCCAGGTCTTTGCTATTGTAAACAGTGCTGCAATGAACATACGTGTGCATGTGTATTTATAACAGAATGATTTATAATCCTTTGGATACATACCCAATAATGGGATTGCTGGGTCAAATGGAATTTCTATTTCTAGGTCCTTGAGGAATCGCCACATTGTCTTCCACAATGGCTGAACTAATTTACACTCCCACCAACAGTGTAAAAGTGTTCCTATTTCTCCACATCCTCTCTAGTAGTATCTGTTGTTTCCAGATTTTTAATAATGGCCATTCTAACTGGCATGAGATGGTATCTTAATGTGGTTTTGATTTGCGTTTCTCTAATGACCAGTGATGATGAGCATTTTTTCATATGTTTGTTGGCCTCATAAATGTCTTCTTTTGAAAAGCGTCTGTTCATGTCCTTTGCCCACTTTTGAATGGGTTTGTTTGTTTGTCTCTTGTAAATCTGTTTTAGTTCTTTGTAGATTCTGGATATTAGCCCTTTGTCAGATGGGTAGATTGCAAAATTTTTTCCCATTCTGTTGGTTGCCAATTCACTCTAATGATTGTTTCTTTTGCTGTATAGAAGCTCTGGAGTTTAATTAGATCCCATTTGTCTATTTTGGCTTTAGTTGCCAATGCTTTTGGTGTTTTAGTCATGAAGCCCTTGCTTATGCCTATGTCCTGAATGGTTTTGCCTAGGTTTTCTTCTAGGGTTTTTATGGTATTAGGCCTTATGTTTAATTGTTTAATCCATCTGGAGTTAATTTTAGTTATTTTTAATTTTTTAAAGTAAATTAGTCTAGCTAACATTATGGTTAAAATAGGAAAACAGCAAAACTTGGAAAAATGATGTAGAACTGTATTAGCTGTTCTGTACCAAAATAACCCAATGATGGTGAACCTAAGAAGAGATTCTAAGCTTTCATTTATTGCTTTTAAAGCAAAATTTTATTTTTTCTCTCTATGTCAAGAATAAATGTAATAAGTTTTATATTGAATTGGATGATAGATGCAATACATACCCTCTTGGTTTTGAAATACTGGTAAAACTTAGCTCTGGAAGAGAATTAGAGAAAAGCTATGACATTATTTCACCCCTGAACCAATTCTACTTCTTAAGCCAAAATGCTTAATGAGGTTCAAGTGAGAATTAAATGGTAGAAATAAGAGATTTAACGTATTACAAATTCACTGGAAGAGCGAAAAAAACTTCATCAAAATGTTAGAAATCAGATTTTGCAAAGACAAGCCTACAGGGTAAATTAATGGAGCATGGAAGAGCAAAATTAGAAATTAGAAACTGAAAATGCAATGGACATGAAATGAATTGACTGAAGACATTCATTAACAAAGCCAGTGAAACTGGACCCAGTTTTTATTTGCTATCAAAATCACCATTTAGTTAAAAAGCAAAAACTAAGTAGCTTAGCATTTCAGAAATTCTCCTTGAAATAACATTCAGTACTAATTTCATATAAAATTACAGAGCATTTCTGGATAGAAAGAGTTTACTTCCATTGTGTTTTAAATGAAATAATTCTGATACCTATTTGATTCTATGCATCTATGCGAAACAAGTACTTCTAACCCCTTTGTTCATTTGCAAATCCCCATACCTCCCAAACATCTGAAGCGGGTTTTCACAACTGTGAATATGTATTGCTCTATAAATTAGTTGTTGATATGTGTGTCTCATTTGTTTTAAGTAACTCCTAAAAAGAAGAATTCCTTATTTACCTCTGAGTTGCCAGTGTGCAACAAAGCACTGCTAAATAAATTGAATTCTGCAACTACTTCTGCAGGGCTAGCTATATAATTTTAGAGCAAGAATCCAGTGTATAATGATAATAAGCAGCCCCTTGTTAAAAACATTATTAAAAATTTCAGGATGCTGACTGCACAGCATGAAAACAAGCCCAGGTCTCTTCTGAGAATGAAGCCCTATGTGACTGCCCAGGTGACTTTCCAAGGAAGCCCACCGTATAGCCATGCTGTCAAATACCTACCAGCATTTACTTTTGCTCCTGAATAGAAAGTAATTTAGAAATGGCTCCATTCCAAAATGGTGCAATAATAATAATAATGACAGGATTTTTTTAAACAGGCTTCTGGCCTGGTACATACGACATAGTCAGGGGAGGGAAAAGAGAAGCAGAGTTGTAACAATTGAAAAGTGACAAGTTCCTAAATAAGGTTAAGAATGCAAAACAGTGAAAAATGCAGTGGGAAGTTGACAAGAATAAATGTTCCCCATTTATTAGTAAGGTTTGTAGCTTTGTTCTTTCCAAATGTACCTGTTTAATAAAAACTTCATAATTAACCAGGATATTTGATTAGCCAAAATATTTTTGGATAATTTCAAGTTCCCTGTATTCACATGCAGTAGTCTAATGTCAAATATTTAGATTATGATAAAATGTTACTGTTACTAAATATGTTTAGGATTTTTTTTTTTTTTTTTTTTGCATGATTCAAAGGACTCTTCGAGGCATTGTTATTAGGTATCTTTTTCCTTTGACTTTCAGATGCAGTGTTGAGTTAATCAGGCTCTGTAGGCCAGGGCATGTTATTACATTGGGCTATTTAAAAAGTCCCTTTTCTTTATTTGGTTCCTTTTATTCCCTTTCCTGCATGCTATTTACTACTCCCTCTCTAGGCAGTCATTTCATTCTGTTAAATGTGTTTCTTTATGTTTATATGTTTTACTATAAAAATGTAATTTTTTTTGTTTTGAATACATGAATTCAAATTATGATTTCAAATATATATTTTGTGTTCACTAAGCACAATGTTTTTAAAATCTATCTATATTTGCTATATGAACATAATTTATTATTTCTAACCACTATATAGTATTCCATAATATACACCCAACACATTCTATTATCTGCTCTGCCAGTGATGATTGGTTCAACTCCCACCACCACAAATAATAAATAATACAGCAATAAACATCCTTGTACATGTCCCTTAATGAATGTGAGAGACTTTTCTTGAGATATATATTGAAGAAAGAAATAATTTAGACACAAGATAAGAGAACATTTATTTGAATAAATGAGCTCATATTGCTCTTCTGAGTGGATACATTAGTTTTATCTCCCACCAGCAATAAATACGGATTCCTATACCTCTACAAACTTGTCAATAGTTGGCATTATTTACCTTTCTAGTTACTGCCTGGAGCATAGGTAAAAATGATAGCTCATTCTTTTGATTTACATTTTCAGCATTATAAATGAATTTGAGCATCTCTTTGCTTGTTAACCTCATGAGATTCTGCTTTGTAAGCTGCCTTTCCAACCCCATGCCCACTTTTTATTGGGGTTTCTGTCAGCTTCTTGTTAATTTGCAAGAGTTTATTTTCTAGACTAGCTATTAATGCCTTACAACTTGTAGATATTACAAATGGTTCCCTCCTTTTACCATTCTGTTACCTGTGCAATTATCTTTGTCTGTGATGTTCTTCATTGAACAGATCCTTAATTCTGACAAAAAATATGATCAATTTTCTTCTTATGCTTTACAGTTTAAAAGTTATGTTTAAAAATGTCTATCCTGTTCTTAAATCACAAAAATACTATCCTGAATTATCTTCTCTCACTTTATACTATACTTTTCACATGTAGGTATTTAATTAGGTACACATCGTAAGGTACTCTATCTATATAGAGAGACAGTCTTCCTAACATCCTTAACAAACTATTCTTTCCCATGAATTTGTGCTGCAACATCAGAATATCATTGTGCTAGCAAAAATTAAGTACTAAAGAGGTCATTTTTTTTTGATAACATATCACTTTATGGTTCACTTCTGACAAGCCGAGCAAGAAAAAAATAATGAAATGTGAATTTTGTAAATTGAAATTTGCATAAAAATTTGCATAACAATTTAAGACATTCAATATTGGAACAGTAACCACAAGAAAAGTGAGGTTTCTGTCGCTGGAAGTGTTTAAGCAGAGGTTGAATGTTCACCTGATCGGTCCCATATAATAAGTGTAAGGTGGATAACCTGTCCTCAGTTCTTTCATACAAAATATAAGAGGATCATGCTATCTATTGTCTAGGCCCTACATCAGATTAAGTTCAGGCATTCTTTAAATTTTTGCCATCTAACTTTCCTTCCAGCTTAAAGAAACCTGATTTGTTGGGAATTTTTTGTTTGTTTGTTTGTTTTTGATACGGAGTCTTGCTCTGTTGCCAGGCTGGAGTGCACTGGTGCAATCTCAGCTCACTGCAACCTCCACCTCCCGGGTTCAAGAGATTCTCCTGCCTCAGCCTCTCTAGTGCCTAGAACTACAGGCACGCACCACCATGCCCAGCTAACTTTTGTATTTTAGTAAAGACGGGGTTTTATCATGTTGACCAGGATGGTCTCGATCTCTTTACCTCGTGATCCGCCTGCCTCAGCCTCCCAAAATGCTGGGATTACAGGCATGAGCCATCACACCCAGCCAGAAACTCTCATTTTTTTTTTTTTTTTTTTTTTTTTTTGAGACAGAGTTTCGCTCTTGTTACCCAGGCTGCAGTGCAATGGCGCGATCTCGGCTCACCACACCCTCCACCTCCTGGGTTCAGGCAATTCTCCTGCCTCAGCCTCCTGAGTAGCTGGGATTACAGGCACGCGCCACCATGCCCAGCTAATTTTTTGTATTTTTAGTAGAGACGGTGTTTCACCATGTTGACCAGGATGGTCTCGATCTCTTGACCTCATGATCCACCCGACTCGGCCTCCCAAAGTGCTGGGATTACAGGCTTGAGCTACCGTGCCCGGCCGAAACTCTGATTTTTTTTTAAGCATTCAGTCCTTTCTCCTTTATAGAATAGTCCTAAAATTGGATCAAATGTCATAGACCTAGAACCTTACAACATAATTATTCATATATATTCATTCACAAAATACCCATAGAGTCTCGACTGCAGCTCCTTGGTAAATGAGGTGAACTGTCCCAAATATTTTTGCTCACCTTAGAAAACTTCTAGACTAATTTTACCCAATAAGTAATGTATCTCCAGTAAGATTTTCCAAAGGATTGCAGAACTGTCCTAAGAGATGTAGACATAAAAAGTGAAGTCATGCACACTGATTTATTTGGAGAACAAGTTTATTTGTTTGTCATAACTTACCAAGAGCTCATTACTCATATTAAATGCCCAATAAATATTTCTACATTCTTTTACTTTTTGGGGTTTTTTAAAACCCTGATTATATGTGAAAATTTAGAGTATGTTGGCAAAGAAAAAGTTCACAAGTCTTAATTTCAAATATTATTCCTGGGCCAGAAGCAAAGAAAAAAGACATTCTCTTACACGTTGACATCACTAGCTGAAAGACCATGACCAAGTCTTGTCCTAACTGCCTCTCTCAAAATAGTTTCTTAATATGTTACTGAAAAATTAACATCTAAATTAAACCTCGGATTATTTTGTGTCTACCTGAGACCTTCGTGATGCAGCTCATGTTAGAGAGGTGTCCATAGAGTTCCAGTCAAATCAAAGTAGGAAATTCTAAGGACAATGAACCTATTACTTATGAGTAAGTGCATTTGTCCAATAATTGTGTTGAGAAGGCTGCATTATAGAGATGTATTACTCCCTTGCACTATTTGAGCTTGGGTTATTACATTCCAATGAAATGATGAGAATAACAGTAAGAAGCTGTTTGATTTTCTAATTATTATTAAAGGATGCCTCCTGAGCCCAGCCTCAGAGCCTTCTCTTTTGAATAATCTGCAACTCACGCTGTTTTGCATGCATTATACATTAAACCCATATGGCTGTTTGAGTGGAGGGTCTCTAGAGGGAAGTTTCATACTGCTCTTTTCACTGCAGGAGGGAGAAAGGTAGAAAAAAGCAAGAAAGAGGGGAGAAGGCTGGGATTAGTGAGAAGGAAGGACACTACTGGGCAAAGATCAGGATTCAAGCAAAGGTGAGTCCAATTAATAAACATTAAAGAGAGATGGGAGCCACTTCTAGAAGATACTGTTTAACAGAAGATACTGTTTCTAGAAGAAAATGTTTTTGTTGCTAAACTTGAGGGAGCGCCTCAGCATGCATGCTGTTTGTATCTGTCCGTTTTGAATAAGCACCTCTACCGTATCATTTCCTAAGAATGAGAAAGAGCTGGAGCTATTTGTCAAAAAATGTATCTATGCAGTTGAGGTTTGACTTTTATGGAATTATGTTAAAAATTAATATTTAAAAGGTACCTATGCAATGTGGTACATCCAAAAATATTTTCCCAAGTTTGACAAAATACATGTGATTTTATTGAAAAATAAAATATAGAAATTCCCCAGTATGCTCAGAACTCCCCGAATTAAAGTCCTCCTTTGAGCACAGATAAGAAAACACTAATTCCTCAAAAATTAGCCACAGAAGTAAGTCCTCCATCCATTCTGAACAGAGTAATGAACTTGTACTTTAACTTATGCAAATCATATTCATTCTTATCTCTCTGCTCTGGAACCAGTTCTATTCTTCAGGTTCAGCAGACCTTGAAGATCACCTAATAATATCAAATACAATTGAGCACTAATCATGTGCCAGGCTAAAAGTATTAAAAATCCATTATTTCATTCATTTCTCATAACAATCTTATCAGATATATATTCATATTATTGTAATTACTTCCACTTTACAGATGAGAAAACTAAGGCTTAGAAAGTTTTTATATTTCATAATGTTAAGCTCTATATATTCAATTTTATAATTTAAATATTAAAGCATATAAAATGAATTTGAATTTTTAAATTTTTTTCATTGCAATGTATAGATGGATTGATGCAATTTCATCTTTAATTTCATTAGTCATCTTTCCCACAGGAATAAATTTAGCCTTCAGACTTACAGATCATTTTCTCAGTTTTTCTTAGGAGAACAACAAAACTAAATAACCATGACAACAAAACTATGTGAGATAAAATATTAATGATATTTCAGCCAATGAGCTGTTAAATGTCCTCCCACTCACATTTTCATTATCTAAACCTTCCTATAAGTGGGGTTACATTTTTTGAATACAAATATTAATTCCTGATTAAATATTTACCATTTTAAATATTTTTTAAACAATCTGATATAGGTTAGTGGCACAGAATTGGCAGAAGAGAAGCATGCAAATAGTTCTGAACAGATTCTCTGTATTTAATTTTAAATGAAGCAGGACTCCAAGAAGGCATTACATTTTACTATTCCCATAAAGGTGATGCTTTACTCTTTATGATTCTGGCATGTTGTCCCTGCCCCTATGTAGTAAGGAGCCTAAGTGATCTTCAGATCTTATTTTCTCACCCTGGCTTCCATCATTAACAGAAAGTCTCTCCCTCATGGCCAGACTATGACTCGACCTATATGTGGCACATCATGTATCCCTTACTAATCAGAATGAGATATGCATCTATTTCACATAAGCATGTGAATTACTACATGTGAATAAGAACTGAAAAGAAACAGTTAAAATATAAAATTGTCTGTTATGCAAAATATCAAGCACTTCTCCTTTTGAAATAATATAATTAGAAATTGTTCTATTGTTTCCTGGTCGTCAGGAAATATTCATTCAATTACAATTAAAAAAAGAAATTTTAAATAGATGTATATCAATATTTCATTGCTCCACTTCAAAAATTAGGAAAATAAAACCTTAAAACTTCCTTTAATAAATACAGTTACATGCAATGTACTTATTTGTTTCTATCTGTGTATTCCTTTGAATTGAGTTAAAACCAAGAAATATTTATTTATCTTTACAATTTCCCCCACTGATAAGTGCTTTCCACAAGACCTGATAAGTAGAAGATTCTCAATAAAATTTATTAAACAATGGTTGAATAAACAGATAAGTAAATAAAAAATATAAAATAATAGAAAGGGAGCTTTAAATTTTATATAGCTCATGGGAAAATTAATGGCTTTAGATATAAAAAGAAAATGTCTGGAATCTGGTTAGTGGCAGAACCAGGACTGAGTCCCAGCTCCACTCACCATGCTTCCTGCTATTCCACATTTAAACTCTAAAGTATGTCCACATAACAGTGACATACACAAAAGGGATTAGTGATTAGAAATATATGTGTGTAGACAGAAAGAAACTGAGATAAATGGGAAAAAACACAGGGAGAAACATAGAAAGACAGTAAATAGACTCAAAACCACACAGAATATAAAGAATCAAACCCAGAGATAGCCTCATTACCTAGTATCCCCACCTACAAAGTTCTGTTGCACTTTTATAACTTGAAACAGTGTTGTTCACCAGTTGGCATGTCAATCAGTAGGAATTCGGTTGAGTCACGGTCCAAGTATGTAACGAAATACTATACAACTGTTACATGAAATAGATACATATCTGTATATGTGGGTGTGTGTATATGTATCTGTATATGTATATGTGTATATATACTGTATATATGTATCTGTATATGTATATACTGAATATATACTGAGATAGACCAAGATTTTTTTTAATAAACATAAAAAACAAAGCACACAAAAGTAAGAATCAGATACTACTAAGTGGGAAAAAATAAAATATAAGATATAGATATTTACATACATGATGCTTGGAGAGACTAGAATACCACTGAACATGTATGCACAAGAATCAAAAATCTGGTTGACTTTAGAGGAAAACTAAAGGACTAGAGATAAGAATTTTGCATTTGTTTTGTTGTATGTATTCTCTTTGGCAGAGTTATAATTTCTTACTAGAAACAGATAACGTTTTAAAAGAGAAAAATGAAAATAAAGGACTAGTCTTGTTCATAATCTAGTATAATACCATTATTGACACTCCTTTTTGAATTTCTCAAGTTTTACCATGATTTTTGAACCAACAGTTATTAATCAACAAGAATTAAAATTAAAATATAAGGAGATTATATTAGAGGTTATAGATTGAAAGAAACTATGCAATCTAGTTCAGAGCACCATGCTAGACATCAACTAGACAGTAAGTCACAAAACCTGATGCCAATAATCAGTGAATTACAGAGAGATATCACTTTCTTCCTCCTCCCTCCCACTCAAACCTCTCTCCAAGATCTACCTATTACTTCTCAAAGATTCCTAGCCAAAAACCAAAAGCCTTATGACTTATTTTCAGTTTTGAAAATACAATTTATCACCCTTTGATTAAGCCTCCGATTAGGGGACCTAGTAACACTACTTAGCATATGGTTTGATATGGGCATTTGAATCAAATAATTAGACCAATTACACTAGACATTTTTCTCTAAGATGGCAGGCATAATTCTTGAGAAAAGATATTTCTGACAGGGAGCAACTGGAGTAATACAAATATTGTAAGTACATAGGAGGTTTATATATGTAGGAGGTACATAAGATATTTTGATACAGGCACACAATGGATAAAAATCATATCAGAGTAAATGGAATATCCATCACCTCAAGCATTTCTTATTTCTTTGTGTTAAAAACATTCCAATTATACTCATTTAGTAATTTTTAAATACACAATATATTCATGTTGACATTAAGTCACCTTGTGTTATCAACTATTAGATTGTATTTATTCTATCTAAATACATTTTTGCACCCATTAACATGCTCCACTACCCCACACTCCCCTTTCTTGCCTCTGGTAATCATCATTCTATTCTCTATTCCCATTAGATCAATTGTTTTAATTTTTAGCTACCACAATGAGAAGAATATGCAAAGTAATGGCTTTCTCTGCCTGGTTAATTGCGCTTAATATAATGTCTTCCAGATCCATCCATGTTGCAAATGACATAATTTATTTTTTATGGCTGAATACTACTCCATTGTGTGTATGTATCACATTTTCTTTCTCCATTTGTCTGTTGATGGACACTGATTGCTTCCAAAGCTTGTTTATTATAAACAGTGCTGCAATAAACAGCTAGTAGCAAAATGGCAGGATCAAATCCAAACATAACAAAATTAATCTTAAATGTAAACAGGCTAAATGTCCCAAACAAAAGACACAGACTGGCAAATTGGATGAAAAGTCAAGACCCACAAGTGTGCTGTATTCAGGAGACCCATGTAACATACAAAGACATACATAGACTCAAAAAAAAAAAAAGGATGGGGGAAGATTTACCAAGAAAATGTAGAGCAAACAAAAAGAGCAACAGTTGCAATCCTAGTCTGGATAAAACGAACTTTAAACCAACAACAATCAAAAGAGATTAAGAAGGGCATTACATAATGGTAAAGGGATCAATGCACCAAGAAGAGCTAACGATCCTAAGTATATACACACCCAATACAGGAGCACCAAGATATATAAAGTAAGTTCTTAATGACATACAAAGAGACTTAGACTCCCAAACAATAAAAGCAGGAGATGTTAACACTCCACTGTCAATATTAAATCAATGAGACAGAAAATTAACAAGGATATCCAGGACTTGAACTCAGATCTGGACCAAGCGAACCTAACAGACATCTACAGAACTTGCCACTCCAAATACACAGAATATACATTCTTCTCAGCACTGCATTGCACTTACTCTAAAATTGACCACATAATTGGAAGTAAATCACTCCTCAGCAAGTGCAAAAGAATGGAAATCATAACAACCAGTCTCTCAGACAACAGTGCAAACAAATTAGAACTCAAGATTAAAAAACTCACTCAAAACTGAACAACTACATGGAAACAGAACAACCTGCTCCTGAATGTCTACTGGATAAATAACAAAGTGAAGGCAGAAATAAAGATGTTTTTCGAAACCAATGAGAACAAAGACACAATGTACCAAAATCTCTGGGACACATTTAAACAAGTGTCTACAGGGAAGTTTATAACAATAAATGCCCACATGAGAAGCAAAGAAACATCTAAAATTGACACTCTATCATCACATTTAAAAGAACCAGAGAAGCAAGATCAAACAAATTCAAAAGCTAGAAGAAGACAAGAAATAACTAAGATCAGAGGATAACTGAAGGAGATAGACACACAAAATACCCTTCCAAAAATCAGTAAATCCAGGAGCTAGATTTTGAAAAGATCATCAAAATAGACCATAAGCCAGACTAATAAAAAACTAGAGAGAGAATTGAATAGATGAAATAAAAAATGATAAAGGAGATATCACCACTGATTCCACAGAAATACAAACTACCAACAGAGATTACTACAAACATCTCTATGCACATAAAACAGTACATCTAGAAGAAATAGATAAATTCCTGGACACTTACACCCTCCCAAGATTAAACCAGGAAGAAGTTGATCCCTGAATAGACCAGTAACAAGCTCTGAAGTTGAAGCAGCAATTAATAGCCTACCAACCAAAAGAAGTCCAGGTCCAGATGGGTTTACAGACGAATTCTACCAGTTGTACAAAGAGGAGCTGGTACCATTCCTTCTAAAACTATTCCAAACAATACGAAAAGAGGGAATCCTCCCGAACACATATTACAAGACCAACATCTTCCTGATAACAAAACGTGGCAGAGACACAACTAAAAAAGAAAATTTGGGGCCAATATCCATGATGAACATCAGTGCATAAAAATTCAATAAAATACTGGCAAGCCACTTGCAACAGCACATCAAAAAGCTTATTCATCACATTCAAGTAGGTTTCATCCCAGGGACACAAGGCTAGTTCAATATATGCAAATATATAAATGCAATCCATCACATAAATAGAATCAAAGACAAACACCACGTGATTATCTCAATAGATGCAGAGAAGGCCTTCAACAAAATTCAACAGCCCTTTATGCTAAAAACTTTCAATAAACTAGTTATCAATGGAATATATCTCAAAATAATAAAAGCTATTTAAGACAAACCCACAGCCAATATCATACTGAACAGGCAAAAATTGGAAGCATTCCCTTTGAAAACTGGCACTAGACAAGGATGCCCTCTCTCACTACTCCTATTCAATATAGTATTGGAAGTTCTAGCCAGAGCAATCAGGCAAGAAAAAGAAATAAAGGGCATTCAATTAGGAAAGGAGGAAGTCTAATTGTCTCTATTTGCAGACGACATGATTGTATATTTAGAAGACCCCATTGTCTCAGCTGAAAATCTCCTTAAGCTAATAAGCAACTTCAGCAAAGTCCCAGGATTCAAAATCAACATACAGAAATCACACATATTCCTATACACTAGTAACAGACTAACAGAGATCCAAATTATGAGTGAACTCCCATTCACAATTGCTACAAAGAGAATAAAATACCGAAGAATACAATTAACAAAGGATGTGAAGGACCTCTTCCAGGAGAACTATAAACCACAGCTAAAGGAAATAAGAGAGGACATAAACAGATGAAAGAATAGGAAGAATCAATATCATGAAAAAGGTCTTACTGCCCAAAGTAATTTATAGATTCGATGATATCCCCATCAAGCTACCATTGACCTTCTTCATAGAACTAGAAAAAACCACCTTAAACTTCACATTGAACCAAAAATGAGCCCACATAGCCAAGACAATCCTAAGCAAAAAGAACAAAGCTGGAGGCATCATGCTACCTGATTTTAAACTATACTACAAGGTTAAAGTAATCAAAACAGCATGGTACTGGTATCAAAACAGAGATGGAACAGACCAGAAGCCTCAGAAGTAATGCCACATATCTACAACCATCTGATCTTTGACAAACCTGGCAAAAACAAGTAATGGGGAAAGGATTCCCTGTTTATTAAATGCTGTTGGGAAAACTGGCTAGCCATGTGCAGAAAGCTGAAACTGGCCACTTCCTTACCCTTATACAAAAATTAACTCCAGATGGATTAAAAATTTAACCCTAAGACCTAACACCATAAAAACCCTAGAAGAAAACCTAGGCAAAACCATTCAGGACATAGGCATAGGCAAGGACTTCATGATTAAAACACCAAAAGCAATGGCAACAAAAGCCAAAATAGACAAACAGGATCTAATTAAACTTAAGAGCTTCCACACAGCAAAAGAAACAATAATTAGACTGAACCAGCAACCAACAGAATGGGAAAAAATTTTTGCAAGCTATCCATTGGAAAAAGGGCTAATATCCAGAATCTACAAAGAACTAAAACAAATTTACAAGAAAAAAAAAAAAAGCAATTTCATCATAAAGTAGGCAAAGGATACGAACAGACACTTTTCAAAAGAAGACATTTATGAGGCCAAAAAACATATGAAAAAATGCTCATCAACACTGGTCATTAGAGAAATGCAAATCAAAACCATATTGAGATATCATCTCACACCAGTTAGAATGGTGATTATTTAAAAATCTAGAGACAAGAGATGCTGGAAAGGATGTGGAGAAATAGGAACACTTATACACTGTTGGTGGGAGTGTAAATTAGTTCAACCATTGTGGAAAAAAACAGTGTGGTGATTCCTCAAGGATCTAGAAATAGAAATATCATTTGACCAGAAATTCCATTGCTGGGTTTATATCCAAAGGATTATAAATTGTTCTATTATAAAGACACATGCACACTTATGTTTATTGCAGCACTGTTTACAATAGCAAAGACTTGGAACGAACCCAAATGCCCATCAATGATAGACTGGATAAAGAAAATGTGGCACATATACACCATGGAATACTATCCAGCCATAAAAAAGGATGAGTTCATGTCCTTTGCAGGCAGGGACATAGATGAAGCTGGAAACCATCATTGTCAGCAAACTGACAAGAACAGAAAACCAAACATCACATGTTCTCACTCATAAGTCTGTGTCAAACAATGAGAACACATGGACAAAGGGACAGAGGGAGGGGAATATCACACACTGGAGTCTGTTGTGGGGTGGGGGGGATAGGGGAGGGATAGCAGGGGTGGAGAAATTGGGGAGAGATAACATTAGGAGAAATATGTAATATAGGTGATGGGGTGATGGAGGCAGCAAACTACCATGGCATCTGTATACCTATGTAACAATACTGCAAGATTGGCACAGGTACCCCAGAGCTTAATGTATAATTTTTTAATAAAGTTCAAAAAAAAACAAACAAAAAATTTATTTTAACTGGGGTGAGATGCTATCTCATTGTAATTCTGATTTGCATTTCTCTAAATATCAGTGATAATGATTTTCATATACCTGTTGGCCATTTGTATATTTTCTTTGAGATATGCCTATTCAGATCTTTTTTCCCATTTTTTGATGAATTATTGATTTTTTTCCTATAGAGTGGTTTGAGCTCCTTATATATTCTGGTTTTTAATCCATTGTCAAATGGATAGATTCAAATATTTTCTCCTATTCTGTGGGTTATCTCTTTACTTTGTTGATCAGTTTCTTTACTGTGCAGCAAAGTTTTTTAATTTGATGTAATCTTACTGGTCCATTTTTGGTATGGTTGCCTGTGTCTGTGGAGTGTTAATCAAGAAATTTTTGTCAAGGCCAATGTTCTGGAGATTTTACCCCAATGTTTTCTTCAATAGTTTCATAGTTGGAGGTCATAGATTTAAGTCATTGGACAATTTTGCTTTTTGTATATGGCAAGAGATAGGAGTAGAGTTTCATTTTATCTGTATATAGATATCCAGTTTTCCCAGCTCCATTTATTGAAGAGGCTATCCTTTTCCCAGTGTATGTTTTTGGCATCTTTGTCCAAAATGAGTTCACTCTGGATGTATGGATTTAGTTCTTGTTTCTCTATTGTGTTCCATTGGTCTATGTGTCTGTTTTTATGCCAGAACCACACAGTTTTGGTTACAATAGCTCAGAAGAATACTCTGAAGTCAGATAACATGATTCCTCCAGTTTTGTTCTTTTTTCTCAGGACAGCTTTGGATATTCTGAGTCTTTTGTGGTTCCATATAAATTTTAGCATATTTTTTCTATTATTGTGAAGAACATCATCAGTATTTTGATATGGAACACATTGAATCTGTAGATTGCTTTGGGTACTATGGACATTTTAACAATATTGATTCTTCTAGTCTATGAAAACAGAGTATCTTTCAAATTTTTGTGTCCTCTTCAAATTGCTACATTGATTTTTATAGTTGTTATTGTACAGATCTTTGACTTTAGTTGAGTTTTTTTCCTAGGTATTTATTCGTAGCTATCATTAATGGGAGTACTTTATTTCTTTTTCAGATTGTTTACTATTGGTATATAGAAATGCTACTGATTTTTGTATGTTGATTTCGTATCCTGCAATTATAATGAATTTATTTATTATTCTTAATAGTTTAGGTTTTTCCCATTCTGTGTAGTAGCTGTGAGTCTCTCATATATGTTTTCTGTTGTGTTGATGTATATTCTTTCTATACCAAGTTTTTAAAGTTTTTTTTATCATGAAGAGATGTTTAATATTACTCATTGCCTTTTTAGCGTCAATTTAAATAATCATATAATTTTTGTCCTTAATTCTGTTGATAAGATGTATCACACTGATTGCTTTGCATATGTTGAACAATTCTTGTGTACCTGGGATAAACCTTACTTGGTTATGATAAATGGTATTTTTAGTGTACTGCTGAATTTGATTTTCTAGTATTTTGTTGAGATTTTGGCATCAATGGTCATCAGGGTTATTGCCTTTTTTTTTTTGATGTGTCTTTGATTTGTTATCGAGGTAATACTGGCCTCATCGAATGAGGCTGGAAGTATATCCTCTGTTTTTCATAATAGTTTGAGTAGAATTGGTATTAGTTCTTGAACTGGTAGAATTCAGCAGTAAAGCCATGTAGTGGGATTTTCTTCACTCGAAGACTTTTTATTACAGCTTGCTATTGGTGTGCTCAAGTTTTAGATTTCTTCAAAGTTCAATCTTGGTAGATTGTATGTGTCTAGAAATTTATGCATTTTCTCTAGATTCTTCAATTTATTGGCACATAGTTGCTCATAGTAGCCACTAATGATTCTTTGAATTTATGTAGTATCAATTGCAATGTCTCCTTTCTTTCACATTTAAGTTCAGAGATACAAGTACACATTTGTTACATAGGTAAACTTGTGTTGTGGGGGTTGTTGTAGAGATTATTTCATCACCCAAATATTAAGCCCAGTACCCATTGGTTATGTTTCCCGATCCTCTCCCTCCTCCCACCCTCCACTCTCTGAAAGGCCCTGGTATGTGTTGTTCTTCATCAACCATTCATGTGTTCTCTTCATTTAGTCCCACTTACAGTGAGAATATGCAGTATTTGGTTTTCTGTTCATATGTTACTTTGTTAAGGATAATGGTCTTCAGCTCCATCCATGTCCCTGTGAAGGACATCTCATTCTTTTTATGACTTCATAGTATTCCATGGTGTTTATTTAACACTTTTACTTTATCCAGTCTATCACTGATAGGCATTTAGGTTTATTCCATGTCTTTGCTATTGTGAATAGTCCTGCATAAAAATACATGTACATGTGTCTTTATAAAAGAATTATTTATATTCCTTTGGGTATATAACCAGTAATGGGGTTGCTGGGTCCAATGGTATTTCTGTCTTTAAGTCTTTGAGGAATCATCACACAGTCTTCCACATGGCTGAACTAATTTACATTCCCAGCAACAGTGTATAAGTGCTCCTTTTTCTCCACAACCTTGCCAGCATCTGGTTGGTTTTTTTTTTTACTTTTTAATCATAGCCATTCTGATTGTTGTTAGATGGCACATCATTGTGGTTTTGATTTGCATCTCTCTAATGATCAGCAATGCTGAGTTTTTGTTCAGATGATTGTTGGCCTCATGTACATCATCTTTTGAAGAGTCTGTTCATGTCTTTTGCCCACTTTTATGATGGGGTTCAATTTTTTCTTGTATACTTGTTTAATCTAATACCTGATGCTCGTAGTAGATCTTTATTGAACACATACTTTGTAAAAATTTTCTCCCCTGCTGTAAGTTGTCTGTTTACTCTGTTGACAGTGTTTTTTGCTGTGCAGAGGCTCTTTAGCTTAATTAATCCCATTTGTCAATTTTTGCTTTTGTTGCAGTTGCTTTTGGTGTCTTTGTCTTGAAATCTTTGCCCAGGCCTCTCTCCTGAATGATATTGCCTATGTTGTCTTCCAGGGTTTGTATAGCTTTGGGTTTCACATTTAAATCTTTAATTCCTCTTGAGCTAATTTTTGTATAGGGCATAAGGAAAAAATCCGGTTTCAATCTTATGTATATGGCTAGCAGTTATCCCAGCACCATTTATTGAATAGGGAATTGTTTCCCCATTTTTTGTTTTTGTCAGATTTGTCAAAGATCAGATAGTTGTAGGCAGCAATCTTATTTCTGTTTTCTATTCTGTTCCATTGGTCTATGTGTCTGTTTTTGTACTAGTACCATATAGTTTGGGTTACTGTAACCCTGCAGTATAATTTGAAGTCAAGTATTGTGATGTCTCCAGGTTTGTTCTTTTTGCTTAGGATTGTCTTGGCTATTTGAGCGTTTGTTTTGGTTTCATATTAATTTTTAAATAGTTATGATCCATTTGAATAAACTTCCTATTCCTATCTCTTTCTCTACCTCCTCTTTAAGGCCAATAATTCTTAGATTTACCCTTTTGAAGGTATTTTCCAGATCTTACAGATGTGATTTTTTTTCTTTTGTATCCTCTGTGTATTTTCAAATAATCTGTCTTCAACCTCACTAATTATTTCTTCTGCTTAATCAATTCTGCTATTAAGATATTTTGATGCATTATTTTGTATATCAGTTGCATTTTTAGCTCTAGAACTTCTGTTTATTTTCAGTTATTAATATTTTAATTTCTTTGTTAAATTTATCTGAGAGAATTCTGACTCATTTTCCATACCACACACCCACTGCTGGTGGAGAGGAGACTGGTAGTGTTGGTAATACAAGACTGTCTCTCCTACTCACTACAATGCCTCTTAAGACTGTCTCTCCTACTCACTACAATGCCTCTTTCAGTGATGTGAAGTTAAATCCGGGTACTGTGATTGTTCACCTGATATTCGATTCTTGTGATGGTGCTTTTCTCTGTGCAGATAGTTGTTGAAATTTGGTGCTCCTGTCAGGAAGACAAACTCTGTAGCCTTCTATTCCACCATTTGGGTCTGCCACCCTCCTCTTGTTATTGATTTCCAATTTTATTCCATTATGGTCAGAGAAGATGCTTGACATGATTTTTTATTTTTTAAAGAATCATTCCGTGGCCTAACTTATGGTCTATCCTTAAATATGATCTGTAAGTATTTATTTTTTTACTTATGCTAAGTAAAAGAATGCACATTCTTGCCTGGCACCGTAGCTCACACCTGTAATCCCAGCATTTTGGGAGGCTGAGGCTAGTGGATCACCTGAGATAGGGAGTTCAAGATCAGCCTGACCAACATGGAGAAACCCTGTCTCTACTAAAAATACAAAACTAGCCGGGCATGGTGGCACATGCCTGTAATCCCAGTTACTCGGGACGCTGAGGCAGGAGAATCATTTGAACTGGGGAGGTGTTCATATTGTAGTCTTTTTACTCAAGATTCAAGTAGTTAACATACCACAATTAGTATTATACTATTCTACGTATGTCTGTGTGCTTACCATTACCGGTGAGTTTTATACCTTTCAGATGATTTCTTATTGCTCATTAATATCCTTTACTTTCAGATTGAAGAATTACCTTCAGCATTTCTTTTTTTTTTTTTTTTTTGGAGACTGAGTTTCGCTCTTGTTACCCAGGCTGGAGTGCAATGGGTTACCCTGGCACTCCATTGATCTTGGCTCACCGCAACCTCCACCTCCTGGGTTCAGACAATTCTCCTGCCTCAGCCTCCTGAGTAGCTGGGATTACAGGCATGCGCCACCATGCCCAGCTAATTTTTTGTGTTTTTAGTAAAGACGGGGTTTCACCATGTTGACCAGGATGGTCTCGATCTCTTGACCTCGTGATCCACCTGCCTCGGCCTCCCAAAGTGCTGGGATTACAGGCCACCACGCCTGGCCTTCCCTTCAGCATTTCTTATAGAAAAGTTCTGGTTTTGATGAAATCCTGAATCTTTTGTTTGTCTGGAGAAATATTTATTTCTTCTTCATGTTTGAGGTATATTTTCACTGGATATACTATTCTAGGAAAAGGTTTTTTTGTTTGTTTTGTTTTTTCTTTCAGCACTTTAAATATTTCATGCCACTCTCCCCTAGTCTGTTAGGTTTCTACTCAGAAGTCTGTTGATGTGTTGGAGATCCTTTGTATGTTATTTGTTTCTTTTGTCTTTCTGCTTTTATGATTTTTTATCCTTGAACTTTGTGAGTTTGATTATTAAAAGTTTTGGTGTAGTTTTATTTAGATTAGATCTACTTGGTGTTCTATAACCTTCTTATACTTGAATATTGATATCTTTCTTTAGGTTTTGAAAGTTATCTGTTATCATTTCTTTGAATAAATTTTCTACTTCCATCTCTTTCGCTAGCTTCTTAAGGCCAACAACTCTTAAATTTGCCCTTTTGGGCCTATGTTTTAGATCTTGTAGGTATGCTTTATTGTTTTTTAATCTTTTATGCAACCACTGACTGTATATTTTCAAATAACCTGTCTTCGGATTCACTAATTCTTTCTTCTACTCAAACAATTCTGCTGTTGAGAGAGTCTGACGCATTCTTCACTCCATTAATTGAACATTTTAGCTCATAATTTCTGATTGAATTTTTAAAAATAATTTTAAGATCTTTGTTAAATGTATCTTATGGGATTCTGAATTTCTCTCTGTGTTGCCTTAAATTTTGTTCAACTTCCTCAATGCAGCTATTTTGAATACTTTGTCTGGAAGGTCACATACCTCTGTCACTCTGGGATTGGTCTCTGATGCCTTATTTAGTTTGTTTGGTAAGATCATGATTCCCCGGATGGTCTTGACACTTTCAGATGCTCATCAATGTCTAGGCATTGAAGAGTTAGGTGTTTATTATGGTCTGGGCTTATTTTGTACCCATTCTTCTCAGGAAAGATTTCCGAGTAGTCCAAGGAAATTGGGTACATGATCTAAGTCTTTGGTCAGTGTAGCTATCTCTACATCAGAAGCCCTCCAAAACCCAGTAATGCTGTGACTCTTGCAGACTCATAGAGAGATAGCACCTTGGTTGTCTTGGGAAGGACCTGGGAAAATTACTTGGATTACCAGGCAGAGACTCATGTTTTCTTCCCTTAGTATCCTCCAAATCAGCAAAGTTTCTTTCTCTCTGTGCTGAGCTGCCTGGAATTGAGGGAGGGGTGACACAAGCACCCCTGTGGCACCACTGGGGCTATGCTGAGTCAGATAGAAGTCAGTACAGTACTGGGTCTTACCCAAGGCCTGCGGTAACTATTGTCTGTCTTCCACCAATGTTTATTTAAAGCCCAAGGGCTCTTTAGTCATCAGGTGGTGAATCAAGCCTGGCTTGTGTCTTTCCCTGTAGGGTAGAAAGTTCCCTCCTAGCCCAGTGTATGTCTAGAAATCATGTCCAGGAGCTAGGACCTGGAGGTGAAAATGTTAGGGATCTACTTAGTACTTTATTTTACTATGACTGAGCTGGTACCCAGGTTGTTAGAGAAGGTTCTTATTTTTTCCCCCTTCTCTTTTCCTTAAACAGGAGTCTCTCCTCATGGCCATCACTTCCCCTGTGGTAAGTACTGCCTGGCTACCACTAATGTTCTTTTCAATGCCCAAGGGCTCTTTAATTTGCACTTGTTAAATTTTGCCATGCCTGGGTCTCTTCTTTCAGGAAGTGGGTTCCCTTCTGCCCCAGGATGGCTCTAGAAATGTTGCCCAGGAGCTAAGGTCTAGAACTGGGGATTTTATTAATCTGCTTGGTGTTTTGTTTTACTGTAGCTGAACCAGTTCAAGCTGCAAAACAAAACCCTTTTCACTCCTCCTCCTTCTTTCACAAAGCAAAAGAAGTGTCTCTTTGGCCACTACAGCTGGGAATCCACTATTTCACACCTGAAGGCAGCACAGTACATGGTGTCACTCAAGTAAGCACCCATGCAAAGTGCTTCTTGGATTCTGCTGATGTTTATTTCAAGGCCCAATAGCTCCTTATTAAGCAGGTGATGAATTTTGACAGAACTGAGTCCTTCCTTCCAAGGCAGCAGGTTCCCTTCTGGCTCACAGTGGGTCTAGAAATGTCATCTAGGAGCTAAGGCCTGGAATGGGGCCTCAGGACCCAGCTTGGTGACCTATTCCACTTTGGCTGAACTGGTATCGAAGTTACAAGACAAAACCTTTGTACTCCCCTCTCCTTAAGCAGAGAGGGAAGGAGGAGTCTTTTCGGAGCTGCGAGCTATGCTGCCTGGGGCTGGAGGAGTGGTTAAGCAAGCAGTCTGTTGGCCACCCTAGCTGGTAGCTCACTAGGTCATGCGTACCCCAAGTCCACTTTCTCTAAGCCCAAAACAGCACCAGGACTTGCAGTCCTTTTGGCCTAGACTGCTTTTCAAATTTATTTAGGATTCTAGATCACTTTACCTTGTGATGGTGGGGCTGGCTGGAACTCAGATTCCAAGCACTGGGATGAGTGATTTCCCTCTGCCTAGGGCTGGTCTAAATGCTCCCTCGATGGGCACCAGTTGAGTTCTGCCCTGTATTGCTTTCTGCTGTAACAAGTGGTACTAAGTTCCAATGCAAAGCCCCACAATCACTGCACACAGATTCTCTCTCAGTGCCACACTGTGCAGATGGAAGACGGAGGAGGGATAGTGCAGGTGATTCAAGACCGTCTTTCCTACCTAAGCACTGTGATAACTCAAATTCTTTTTGGTTCTTAGAAAGGTACATTCTGAGACAGGGCCTACATTTTCACCAAGGTTGGAGTGCTGTGGCACAGTCTCAGCTCACTGTAACACCTGCCTCCTGACTCAAGTGATCCTTCCATCTCAACATCCCAAGTAGCTGGGACTACCAGCATGTACCACTGTGCCTGGCTGATTTTTGTATCTTTTGTATAGATGGAGCTTTGCCACGTTGCCCAGGCTGGCCTCAAACTCCTGGGCTCAAGTCATCCACCTGCCTCAACCTCCCAAAGTGCCAGGATTACAGGTGGGAGCCACTGTACCTGGCATAAAGTTGCTTTCTTTTGTGGATAATTCAATTTGGTGTTCCGGTAAGGGGTGGGGGATGATCACTGGATGATTCTGTTTGGCCCTGTTGCTTCATCTTCAAATCTCCTAGCACAGATATTGATAGCCATTCACTTGAATCATTGAAGTTAACATATTTTAAAATTATTTTCCCGTTTTCTCCTTTTCATCCTATATTGCCTTTCTAAAACACCAATCTAATCATGTTTCTCTTTTACTGATAAATAGCCATCAATGTTTCATATATGTCTACAAGAAGTCTGTGTTCATAAACCACTTGGCATTCCTCAGCCTCAGTATGTGAACTGCGCAGTAAATACATATATTTTCAAAAAAATCTTCTGCTTGTTTCTATGACAAATTAGCTTACTGTTGATATGCTGAATCAAGAACAGTTTATTTATAAGCTTATTTTGATCTCTTATTGAGCAGTTAAGAAAAATCGAAACCTGAACTGAGAAAATCTTTCTAAGTGCTTGGCTGCCTCAGAAATGAGGACACCATGAACAATTTGCAATAAAAACAGGAAGATCCTATGTGAAGATACAGGTTTCTAACATGTTACATGTGGTTAGAAAATGTTGCCTGGTAGCATAATTAATCAAAGCTAAAAATTTACCTAATAGAACCCGGCAGTGCAAACTCTAGCCATTTCCATGCTGGTTTCCTATAAAAACACACCAGTGTGAATTTGCTTAACATCTACCCCTAATCTGCCTCTTCAGCCCTACCACCTCTTTTACAAATTATTATCAATCAGGGATTGGGATTGGTTTATTTGTGTTCAGGAAAAACAGAACCAGAAAGGAGAATTTTCTGGCCTACTTATGTGTTTTTTAAACAGGCACACCCACACATTCCTGTGGACTTGGCAAGCCTTTTGCCTAGAAATTGTTATGCTCTGATATGCAGTAAAATTATTTTCACTCTGAAGTAATTTTAGATTGAGTCATTTATCACAGAACATCAAGTCCTGTCTTAAAAGATGAAATGAATTATGCCTCAATTGCCTAGTTAATTTCCTAACAATGAAGCGTTCTTCTCTGTATCTAGCATGGGATTAATCATGCAAATACCCATTCTTCCTCAGTGGGTAACTCCAAGCCCCTTAAGGTTAGGATTCCTGCCACACTCAGCACACACACACACACACACACACACACACAAACACACCATATCACATATTCCATCTAGACCAAATGTCATGGACATAGTAAATACCCAGTATATCCAAGAAATTAATAATTCAAGTTCCCTACGTTGTCTTTTCCTTAGTATGTGTAGATATTGCATAAAATTCCAACGCCAGTTAATTTTATCTTTCTGGTAATAGCTTGTTAGATTCGTGGAATTATAGAGCCCACAGGCAGTTTCAAGTTTCATTGGATGCATCTCTTTGTTTCCCAGATGAGAACATTGAGGTTATATGGAATTAATAACAGAGTTGTCTAAAGTCATGCAACTAGGGGGTAGCAAATCTGGAACTAGTCTCAGTCCTGAGTTCCAGTGCTCTCTTCTCTGAATCACAGGGAACTGCCTCCTATTACAGCAATCGAATTGAATGGTTAAAATGCAACCCTATGAACCTGCTATATCTGTTTATTTCACAGGATACATCCTTTTTGCCTTTAAATGGAAATATATGAATATTTGTCCAAGACAAACATGAAATAATCTGAATATCCCCCAAAAAGGCCAGTGATTAAAAGACACCAACAACTTTTGGCATTATCACAATAAATTGATAATTGATCAGTGCAATGATTTCTTTTTTTTTTTTAATTTTTTATTGGATTTTAGGTTTTGGGGTACATGAGCAGAGCATGCAAGACAGTTGCGTAGGAACACACATGGCAGTGTGCTTTTCTTTCCTTCTCCCCTTCACCCACATTTGGCATTTCTCCCCAGGCTATCCCTCCCCACCTCCCCCTCCCACTGGCCCTCCCCTTTCCCCCCAATACACCCCAGTGTTTAGTACTCCCCTTTCTGTGTCCATGTGTTCTCATTTTTCATCACCCGCCTATGAGTGAGAATATGCGGTGTTTCATTTTCTGTTCTTGTGTCAGTTTGCTGAGGATGACGTTCTCCAGATTCATCCATGTCCCTACAAAGGACACAAACTCATCATTTCTGATTGCTGCATAATATTCCATGGTGTATATGTGCCACATTTTTCCAATCCAGTCTATTATCAATGGGCATTTTGGTTGATTCCAGGTCTTTGCTATTGTAAACAGTGCTGCAATGAACATTCGTGTACATGTGTCCTTATAGTAGAACGATTTATAGTCTTTTGGATATATACCCAGTAATGGGATTGCTGGGTCAAATGGAATTTCTATTTCTAAGGCCTTGAGGAATCGCCACACTGTCTTCCACAATGGTTGAACTAATTTACACTCCCACCAACAGTGTAAAAGTGTTCCTTTTTCTCCACATCCTCTCCAGCATCTGCTGTCTCCAGATTTTTTAATGATCGCCATTCTAACTGGCGTGAGATGGTATCTCAATGTGGTTTTGATTTGCATCTCTCTGATGACCAGTGACGATGAGCATTTTTTCATATGATTGTTGGCCTCATATATGTCTTCTTTTTTTTTTTTTTTTTTTTTTTTTTGAGACGGAGTTTCGGCTCTTGTTACCCAGGCTGGAGTGTAATGGCGCAATCTCGGCTCACCGCAACCTCCGCCTCCTGGGCTCAGGCAATTCTCCTGCCTCAGCCTCCCAAGTAGCTGGGATTACAGGCATGCGCCACCATGCCCAGCTAATTTTTTGTATTTTTAGTAGAGACGGGGTTTCACCATGTTGACCTGGATGGTCTCAATCTCTTGACCTTGTGATCCACCCGTCTCGGCCTCCCAAAGTGCTGGGATTACAGGCGTGAGCCACCGCGCCCGGCCCATATATGTCTTCTTTCGTAAAATGTCTGTTCATATCCTTTGCCCACTTTTGAATGGGCTTGTTTGTTTTTTTCCTGTAAATCCATTTGAGTTCTTTGTAAATTCTGGATATCAGCCCTTTGTCAGATGGGTAAACTGCAAAAATTTTTTCCCATTCTGTTGGTTGCCGATCCACTCTAGTGACTGTTTCTTTTGCCGTGCAGAAGCTGTGGAGTTTCATTAGGTCCCATTTGTCTATTTTGGCTTTTGTTGCCAATGCTTTTGGTGTTTTGTTCATGAAGTCCTTGCCTACTCCTATGTCCTGGATAGTTTTGCCTAGATTTCCTTCTAGGGTTTTTATGGTGCCAGGTCTTATGTTTAAGTCTTTAATCCATCTGGAGTTAATTTTAGTGTAAGGTGTCAGGAAGGGGTCCAGTTTCTGCTTTCTGCACATGGCTAGCCAGTTTTCCCAACACCATTTGTTAAACAGAGAATCCTTTCCCCCTTACTTGTTTTTGTCAGGTTTATCAAAGATTGTATAGTTGTAGATATGTTGTGTTGCCTCCGGTGCCTCTGTTTTGTTCCATTGGTCTATATCTCTGTTTTGGTACCAGTACCATGCTGTTTTGATTACTGTAGCCTTGTAGTATAGTTTGAAATCCGGTAGTGTGATGCCCCCCGCTGTGTTCTTTTTGCTTAGAATTGACTTGGCTATGCGGGCTCTCTTTTGGTTCCATATGAAGTTCATGGTGGTTTTTTCCAGTTCTGTGAAGAAAGTCAATGGTAGCTTGATGGGGATAGCGTTGATTCTGTAAATTACTTTGGGCAGTATAGCCATTTTCACGATGTTAATTCTTCCTAACCATGAACATGGAATGTTTCTCCATCTGTTTGTGTCCTCTCTGATTTCGTTGAGCAGTGGTTTGTAGTTCTCCTTGAAGAGGTCCCTTACGTTCCTTTTGAGTTGTATTCCAAGGTATTTTATTCTTTTTGTAGCAATTGTGAATGGCAGTTCGTTCTTGATTTGGCTTTCTTTAAGTCTAGTGCAATGATTTCTTAAGAGAATTTACTATCATGTACATAATTTGAATTAAGTGCAAAGATAGAAGTAAATAAAAAATAATATATTGGCTTCATCTAGTCTTTCAGAAACCTTGATTGAGAATCAAGTCTGCCAGACTATGTGTGCAACAGAGATATAGAAACAGGTTTTCATCTTCATATAGGTAAAGTGAGATTTGGTTTCTCATACTCTGTGAAGCACATAGGGACATTCATCACAGCCCACTAAAGAAAGACTGATTTTTGTATTGCCACATCTTAAATGCCTAATAGCAACTAAACATTAAAAATGTCAGTGTTTAAATAACTGATAAGTTCCTCCTACTCCCCAAAGTGTTTAACTGAGAAGATAGGATAAAAAAAGTTTCCAACTATAGTTATAATAATTATAAAAATCAAAGCGCAGTCTCCAGAGTCCCTTAAGCTGGATATCACAGACAAAGCACACAGTTCTCTGATGAGCTATGGTGTGATCATTGTGTGGCTAAGCTTTAAGAGGAATGACAGAGCTCGCAAGCTAGGAAAGTTTGCTGTGAAATTCCTCAGCAAAGGGAGAGAGGAATGTCAACAGGAACAATGAAGTCTCTAGGGAAACCAAGGAAATAATTTTCACTCCCAGATGTTTCTTCTCTTGGAAACCCCAACAAACCTGAAGAGGGAGTTGTGGAAGAGCTGGTGATAGCAACAACCAGGTACAATAATGCACTGCAGGTGTTAAAAGTCTACCATGCCCTACTTATGTATTGATTCGAAATCAATATAATTGATTAAGTTAGTTCTCTGACCGAGTAAATTCAAGGTAATCAAAATAGCAAATGCAGATAGCTACACAAATGTGATCATTCTTATTTAAATAAGCTACACTGGAAAATAATAGCAGCAAATATAAAAGTGAAAATAATGATAGGTAATATCTGCTGACACTTAGTCTGTCACAGTTGCTCCCTCTGGATTACATGTTGCATCTAATCCTTACAATAACCCCTCAGAAATATATGTTCTGTCAAAACTCATGCTGCTACCTTCTTCTGTTTGAATAAGCATTCTAACGTACTCTGTCAGTAATCTTTTCCAAGGCATTAAGCATATTCTGCCTTGATTTCTGAGTTATGTGCTTGCTTATCTCTTTTTTCTGATTATAATAAACACCTAGAAAGCAGGAAGCATAACAGCAAAATAACAGCACTTGCTATTTAAGCGAGAATCAATAAATATTTACTGGATTGAACTGAATTAATTTGCATTGAAATGTGGATTGTAAATGTGGAAGAAAAGTCCAAGTTACATGGGAGTTAATTAGCAAGTCACTGCTCAAACTCCAGGTGTTTATATCAATTACTAGGATATGCATATGGTTTTAAATTTAAGCCGATTTGCTCTTTCTACATTTCTATTCTACCGTAATTTGAAAGTTTGTCAATATTATCAATATTGCTATCCTGTTGAAGGGTAGGATGACAGGAAATCTAAGGCTATCAGGGTATAAAATAAAGTGCAGACCCCAAAGCATATACTTCCAAGTAGCCAGATATTGCTATGCAAGGATATATAGATGCAGTAATTAATACAAATATCACAGGTCATGGGAAAAATTTATCATACTAAATTCATTAAAATATTACTCTAACAAGCATTTTTGATGTTCTCATTCTTATTATTACTTTTATTTTGTAGGTTTTGTCCTGGATCATAGCTTTTAATGGCTTCGTGTCATAAAATATAGCTTGCTTTGGGTGTCATTGAAAAAGTGGATAATTAATTTGTTGGCAGAGATACATACATAAGGAATAAGGGTAACTTTCTCGGGAACTTAACTGAAGCATACTGTTTCCCAATGCTAAACATGTTGTACCCACAAGTCGTTCTAGTCATTTTGTGCCACATACTGCAACAATCTTCTGAAAAGATAGTTACTACTACATTTTTCTTATATAGTTTTAGATAAAGAGAACTGCACAGGAATTTTTGATATTGTTGTCCTGAAGTCAAAAATTTTATTATTTTTGGAGCTACTGCTGGAATTATGAACTTTTATTTCGTACATAACTACAGGTCATAGTGTAGTTTACAGTAGTGTATAACTTCTTGTACCTACTTATATAATATGTTTTCATTTTCTGTTACCAACTATTTCTAATTTGGAAGAAAAATTATTCATAAAATTACTACTAAACTGAAAAATCTTTTTATACTTTAGGATTTGTACCCCAAAATATCAGCAGCTTTCAAAAATGTTAACTATGACCCATGATAAGAGGTAATTTTACAGCGTGGCCCACACAAAAACAAACATGTATAAAACACGAATCAAAAGCTTTATTAAGTAGTAACTATCCTTGCTATGTAAAACTAGTTTTGACATTTTCTGTTAAATACTATTTTATTTTATGTTTTAAAAATGCTTATCATAACACTAAGTTAATTTCACAATCATTAATGATTACAGCCTTTAAATTTCTTAATGTCATGAACATTAGAACAATGATGATATTGGCTGGGCACAGAGGCTCATGCCTGTAATCTCAGCACTTTGGGTGGTCAAGATGGGTCGATCACAAGGTCAGGAGTTCAAGACCAGCCTGGCCAACATGGTGAAACCCCATCTTTACTAAAAATACAAAACTTAGCCAGGCATAATGGCAGGCACCAGCTCCTCAGGAGGCTAAGGTGGGAGAATTGCTTGAACTCGGGAGGTGGAGGTTGCAATGAGCCGAGATCACTCCACTGTACTCTAGCCTGGGCAACAGAGCAAAACTGTGTCTCAAAAAAAAAAAAAAAAAAAAGATGAGATGATATAAATTAGAAATGAGCTATTTATAAATATATTCTTTTCTCTAGAAATTCCTTACAGATTCCCAAAAACTATCACTTTTCACCTCAGTTAAATGATTAGATTTGTAGTTACAGGCATGAATACTTTGCCTGTAAAGGTGATATAAGTACTTCATCTTTTGGGTGTGTGATATAATAGTTTGTTTCAGAGCTGTAGACTCAGGCAACTGTTAGGTATGGGAACAAATATTGATATTCCACCCCCTGCCCCGAGAGATGAGAGTTCTTGAGAAAAACAGTAAAGTAAGAGATAGAACTAAAAAGGAAGACTATGAGATACAGTTGAAAAAAGAAAAAAGTAATAACTAATCTCTCCTTTCTCAGTCCCAGAAAATGGGATTATCTGGCCAGGTCAGTACCTATCTTGACAGAGAAAAGTGAAATTCCTTCCTAGACGTCTGCTTGCAGTTTCAAAGTAGATAACAAACAACAAAGTCATTGACGGAAACTATAAAGGAGAAATACTTTTCTTCATTTTCTCAGAATTTTTATCTATAAATTCAGAGGACAATTAAATCATTTAAACTATTTAATAATTGTCCCTATGTTGCTGACATTATGTAAAGAAAGATTAACTGTAATATTTTTTAATTAAAATTTTAATAATATATGTACAACTTATAAAATATAATAAATATTTCATTAATGAATGCATTAAAATCTTCTAAGTCAAAGATTACAAGAAATGTTTAATATGACCTAGTCTTATAAAGTAAGGTTATATTTGAAAATACATAAAGTCCAATTTCTCTAATGTATTTTGTTAGTTCATTCATATTTACCATCTGCAATTGTTAAATTATTCAAACAATTTCTTTATTCCAATGTCTCATTGCTTCTACTTCATTCAATGCCCAATCACCAGATGAGACAGTATTCTGGAAAACCAATATTTATTTTATTATTATTATACCTCATATATCCAGTGCTTTCTAATTTACATCCAAGGTCTAAAATTAGAAATAAAGGCTTCCCTAACCTGGATCTAGCCAATCTAGCTCACGTAATTCCTTACTGTACTGTGTGTTCAGCACTGTGGACAAATAAATTCAATCATAATCCCGAAAGACACACCCCCAAACACCGTAAATCCAAATGTTGAACTCACAACAGATCAAAATCCTGACAGTATAGTTCTGCAAAAAGTAATTTTAAAATTATTTTTAGAATATTTATTTACATTTTTAAAAGGAGATTTATTTGAGAAACATACAAAACACAGCAGATCACTCCATAAGCTGCTTTACCCAATAACATAGGCAATAACAACACAGATTTCAAGTATGAACATTCAGGTATACCAATGATGGTCATACTGATACGACAGTTATGAGCAAATGAACTGTATTCATAAAAAATAGGTCAAAAGCTAAATGTCTGAATATCTATCACTATGGTTGGTAATAGTGTTTTAAGACTGCTGTCATCTGAATTACAATAAGGGAAGGACAACTAAGTCTTTGGACATGATGGATCAAAAACCAGGATGGGTCACCCCTGCACCAACCAACCAAAGAGCCAAGATCTCAAGAAATTTTATCTTTCACAAATGCGATGTACAAAAAGTCTCTTCGTTTACTAAGGAAATTCTAATGTTTTTATGTACATCCACCAAGGCTTACACAAAAAGTCAATGTTGCGATAATGCACTTTCATGGAATCACATTTGCAAAAAATGCATAAAACAAATTGGAACTTTCTAGAAGTCTCTATACAATTTACACCTCCAGTATTGGAAATGATGCAATGATAAAATCCCTATCATAAAGAACTGCAAAAGAAAAACTGCTGACAATGTAAAATACTGGGAAAAACTGAAAAAAGAAAAAGGAAGAAAAAACAAAAATAAAAAGGAAATATAACATTTGAAAATGTGTCTTACAAGGATAGATTATGGGCAATTGCACAGAGATACTTCATAAGAGCTGGCTGACTTTCACGGCATTTACAATATTTTGTACCCTAGCATCACAATGAGTAGCTGATTTGTTTTCTTTCAGGACATGGCTTTTCTCAGAGAATATGCTCACCTTCACTTTCTAGATGATGCTGCCCTTTTTGAGATTCTTCTATAATGTGATATCCATAGACATGAACATTTTCTATTATATTTTCCTATCATCTGTGCCAGGTTTTTGTGTTGTTTTGCATACATAGGAATCTATTCCACATACACTCATATGCAGACCACAAATTTGGCACAAACAATACTGGTGATCAAACAGCAACACCATTTCTTAAGTGTCTTCTTATCCTACCATGCACATAATTATTTATGAATCCATCAGCAACTTCACTAATTTCCTCAGGCAAATGCAGCTTCAATTCATTACCTCCTGGAATGTCATCAGCTGGAAGGAAATGCCAACACAGGCAATGATGCATTTTTAAACTGAAGTTCTCATTGTTGCTGTAACATGTGGCCAATCCTCTCATCTAAATTTTCTGCCAAATGCATTGGCTAAATGGAAAAAACAAACTTTATTGGTAACACCTTGAAATTCACTTTTAAAGCCTTGATTGCACCTAGCTCTAAATCTGACATTGTAGTTTGGGGATTCAATTTAAATTCATTTTCTTCTGCAAAAAGACAATAACAAGATAATTATTCTGCCTAACAATGCATCTATCTTATGATTATGATTTTCATGATTTTAGACAGTAGCAATTTTAGACTTTAGGGATTTTGATCTTCAGGAAATTTGATCTTTTGGGATCTTATAGTATTCAGGATTCTGTATTTCAGGATTATGACCCAAACCTGAACAAATCTGTTCCTTTGAATACAGATGTATCTGCCTTTCTGCCTTTAGCAATTTTCAACCCTCTTTCAAGAAAGGTTTCTCATCGTTTCAACACCCAGCCATATCTCACCCTTTACTTAAGGAGCAATTCAAGTCTTACCCAAACTCTCCTCAGATCTTTCTATCCTACAAGTAAAAATGTGGCTCATATTTCTGCATAACATATTATCCTATAACTTAGTGACTTTAAAACAACTTTTAATCACACTTATTAGTATTTCCCTTTGTTTCTTGTATTAGGAATATGGAAGAGGGTCTTCTGAGAAGTTCTGGCTCAATATCAATATCTCATGAGGCTGCAGTCAGATGTGGGTAAGGACATAGTCATCTGAAGACTTGACTATGTGTGAAAGATCTGCTCACTCACATGAATGGCAAATGCAGGCTTTTGGTGGGAGGTCTGTTACCCTCCTTGTGGGCCCTTCCATAGGGCTGCTTGATTTTCCGTAAGACATGGAGTCTAGTTTCTCCCACAGTGATCCATCCAAAAAACCAAGGTGGAAGCTGCATTGCCTTTTAGGTCCTAACCTCAGATATCACACAGCATCACTTCCACAGTATTCTACTGGTCACATGGGTCAGTCCTAATTAATGTATCTGAGCTCTACCCAAGGGCTGTTGGGAGGCCCCTGGGAGGCTGGATACCACAGCACTAATTGTAATAAATGGCCTCTTTAGGGCTTGCTTCTACCCACTATTTGAAATACCTGGAGTCCCTCAAACTTTCCCTTTATTATTTCTAAATGTATTTCATATGGATTCAAGCAGAGTTTTCTCAGATACCATGCAATCATTGCCATTTCTTTTCTCTCTTTTTGCTCAGGCTTATAAAATCCCACGAAGGCCCCTTTCTTCAATATCTGGCACAAATCCTGATCATTGTGAGTGAGTATGCACTATGCACAGGCTCTGCTGGGCCAAATCCTCTCTGCTCTTCCAAACAGGATGTGGTGCCCAAAGGTGCAGACCTTGGGAGGCCTCCCTTGCGCTTGATGCCATCAGGTGGCAGGCACACTCTGTTATCTGTTCTCTGCACACGTAGGGGAGAATGAATCCCAGGGAGTCAGCCAGTGTGGCACAGTACATTATGTAGTTATGAAGCTCCCAGTGATTTCAGACCTTTTAAGAAAGAGCCCTTTCATGTGTTACCTCAGTTTTCTTAGCACTTGACCTGAGTCCTTCCAGGCTGAAGGATGAGCTGAGTGATAGGCATTATCTTATATTAAAAAGAGCTCTTCACTTCCAGTACCTATCATATTATTGGGCATAGCTCTGTGCCAGATTTCTTTCTCCCTTGTTATTTCTCTATCCTAGTTATTCCCCAAGACATTTGCTTTCTCATACAAATCTGTCTCTACGAGTCCTAAAGTGCATTCAACTCAGGTTCAATTGGGACTCCAACTACACTCCTCCTGCTAAGACCCTTAAAAGGTCTCTAGTCCCAGAAATGGAAAATCTTTTCATTGGAATAAACTGAATCTTTTCCTAGGCTTGACTCTGAAAGATGCTGTTACCTACACAATAAATAGCCAAGAGACACCTGTGTAAAGACTTTCTGGAAGCTCTGATGACAGAAGTAGTGTAATCAATGTTGATTTAATGTCTACTGTGAAAAGTTAATTTGGAATAGCTTCATCTATTCCCTCACGGTATCACTTAGGGAGGCAAAGAGATAAAATTTGTAGGTTCTGAAGAAAAACAGGTTGAAACTAAAAGCTCAGTTTGTCCACATAGCAGCAAAATACACTTGGTAAGTTCCTTAGTCTGATTTTCCCCATCTGATATCATATGGTTATCATAAGAATTACCTAAGACTGTTCAAGACTGTGTTTTAAAATAAATGATAGAAACATTCACTTTTATTATTATCATCCTAATAATTATTGATGCTGTCCTTTAACAAGGCTTCTCATCATTCCGTAACACTCCCTTTTGTAACTTAGGCACTAACAGTGGACTGAGGTCCAGCCTGTAGCTGGTTTTCCAGGCCATACCATCAATAGTACCCTCTTTGTCCCCAGAGTCAAATTTTAATTTTGGATCTTCAAGACACAAGCAAGTGGAAGAGTGAATCTCAACTTACTTCTAGTTTTTATTATGGAACCTGGAATAGACAAAACTCTATTGTTGATATCAAATTTGAAATCAATTTGAAAGGCAAGTTTCTAGAGTTTCTGACTACATTTGCTGCTCTCATCTTCCTTCTTGGTGGTTGTCTTCCTCCACCTGCCTTTCCTCAGGATTCATCAATCAAAATCTCCCTGGAACTATGCTGCTCAAAGTGCAGTCCCTACAGCACTTATCACCTCAAGAAGGGAAGCGTGATAGCTGAAATTTAGATTCCCAGGCCCTACCCCCAAATCTCTCTCTCTCTGTCTCTCAATCTCTCTCTCTTTCTCTCTCTCTCCATATATATATATAACACACATAAACATATATATGTGTGGGTTTTCTACCCCTCAACACACTTCTAAGGTGATTGATGTGCAGAGAACTTGGATCTAAACTTTAAGTAGCACCACCCTACTGCACAAAAAGTTTGGGATCCATGGAATCGAACCATCATTAATTAAGCCTCATCATTAAAAGGCCAGAAAAGCGGCCAGGCACAGGATGGCTCATGCTTGTAATCCCAGCACTTTGGGAAGCCAAGGAGGGCAGATCATGAGGTCAGGAGATCAAGCCCATCCTAAACAACATGGTGAAACCCCATCTCTACTAAAAGTACACACACAAAAAAAAAGCTGGGCATGGTGGCCCAGGCCTGTAATTCCATATACTTTGGGGAGGCTAAGGCAGGAGAATCGCTGGAACCTAGAAGGGAGAGGTTGCAGTGAGCCAAGATCATGCCGCTACACTCCAGCCTGGGAACAGACGGAGACTCTAACAACAAACAAACAAAAATAAACAGAAAAGCTAGGCTTGACATGGCTTACCGAGCAAAAACTGGACTTTTAAAATTTGGCTTTTGCTGTGGTCATGTGCTGCAAGAAAACATGCTATTAATGAAAAAGTAATAAAATGGTTGCTTGTTCTAATTCACAGTTCTATATGTTTATTACATGCAATATTAGGAAAGAACTTTATTATCAGCCACGAGTTTGGGTCACCTCAAATGTACTTCCAGGATAGTGACTTGCAGTGTTGGATAATTTGGTAGCTGTTCCAATGATTACCGCTTCCCCCTCTTGGGTTTTGCCTGCCTTTATGCTATAAATAACTTTCAATTTCTCCTCCTCTACCAATTTGTGTTAAGTATGGGAATCATACTTTCTTTCCTATTATCCTAGCTACCATTAAAATATTTTGCTAAAACAATCATTTGCTTAGGGTGAACCTCATCTCACCCACTATTTCTGTCTATAAAAAAAACTTTATTTCTGCAATTACAAGCACAAATTTCCCCCAGTCTGGCATATCTTTAAAAATGTAATCCATATTGCCATTTGTGGCCTTTTTCTTGGTTAAAACACCTATGTTCACATCACCAGTCATTCCCCCACAATTGAAAGACATTCTTTGCCTTGATAGAGTAGATGTTATTCCCTAAGGATCCTATAGGCTTCAATCAACACACTTTCTATTTTCCATTCCTACTTCCTTTTACATAATGCCTTGGTGGGAAGTTCAAGCTAGGGTTAAAACATTCTTTGCCTAATGCTGGCCGGGACCCTCTGGTCTCCAGAGAAGACCATCGCTTTTCCCTTGGAAACTAAGCAGTCTTTTCTACTAGCTATATCTCTAACCCAGTTTTCTACGGCTATGCCAAGGCTTGGGGATATATGAATAATCTCTGGCAGTACACAGTATTTTCTACATGTTCATGCTATTATCTATTTAATACAAGGCAGTTCTAATCTTTGGGTAGAAATTATTACAAGCTACAAATAGATGCTATACTAGAATTACTAATTACCCAGAGAAACCCAAGGAATATAATTTTTGTTTCAGAAAGCACACCAGCCTGAGATTTAAGAAAAATCACAATGGTAGTATATTATTTCTCTACTTTGGCTCAATCTCATGACTGTGGAATTTGCAGACTTCCTTTTCTTTGGTGCTAGTAAGAAGAAACTTCTGAGCTCCCACATTGCCTCTGCCAGCCCCTCCTGTCCTGCTTTGGCTCTGACACACTGTGGTACCCAGAGGACTTCTGTCTGTGAAACCCCTTCTGGGACCCTCTCCTTAGGCACAGAGGTAGTGCCATTTCACACTTATGCCCTCTGCAGTCCAAGGTACTCTACATGCTCCAATTATGCAGGAAAGCCCCTTTCCTCATGACAGAGTTACATGCTGGGAGTACAAAGTAGAGCGGCTTTGTGGTCAGTATATCATCCCCCAGAAATTTTGGTAATACTTGTCTTTTCTAGAAAACTTCGTTTCATTTTTCCCAAAGCAGCTTTCTCCACATTCCTGTTTGTCCAGGCCCAGCAGTCCATCTAAGTGGAGCATCACGCTGTGTTCACTCCTTTTCTAACACTACGACTTCACTAATACAAGAAATCTTTTTAGGAAGAGTTTATTCCCAGGATGCTTTTAAGTGTCCCGTGCAAATGTATTCTCGGCGCGTCTACTTTATCAGTGTCATAGGTATATGCACGTCCAACTTTTAAGGTGAACAGAGTTTTTATCTTATGCTCAGCTCTCCCCTTCCTCCACCTCTGCCTTTGCTAACTTCAACACTTGGTTGAAGGCAGTCTCGAGTACGTTACTAATATTTTTTTATGAGACTTTAAGATGCTCCAGCCTAGTTATCTATGCTACATCACAAATTACCCCAAAATGTCATGACTACAAACAACAAGCATTTGTTATCTCACAGGCTCCGTGGGTCAGGCTCCTGGGAGCAGCTTAGCTAGCTGGGTCTGTCTCAGAGCCTCTCATAAGGCTGCAATCAAGGTGCTGGCCAGGGACGCAGTTATCTCCAAAGTCAATTCAGAGACCTTTTTAAAAAACATTTTCAATGTTATGCCAAATTAGATATTGATTACATATATCATAAAATTAATACATCAAGCAGACTTTTCTATTTCCTAATTCATGTCAAATTTAATAGCCCTTTCACTGATTCTTTGCACTGAGAAAGAGTATTTTTATTTTCCCCTTATTCTTAACACTAACAAAAGACATTTCATAATCTTCAGCTTCTTTGGTACCAAGGAGCTCTTCTTTATTTACTTCCTTTTCTCAGCAGCTTTAATTTGAATAAATGTTTTCAGGATTATTTTTTTGAATTGCTTCCAACTTCACACTCAGGTCACTGCTGATTCTAAACTGAAGACATCAGTTTCTCCTCAAGTGAGTCTCCCCATAAGAGTTGCTCATAACATGGTAGTGGCTTCCTTCAGAGTAAGGGCTCAAAAATACTGAGACAGATAGAGAAAGAGAGAGAGACTCATACAGACAGATAGAGACACAGACAGAGAGACACACAGAGAGAAAGACAGAAAGAGAGGGAACGAGATGCTCAGAATTCCTATGCCTGGTTACATAGATTTTGTGTATGTGATTTTTTTCCATTGTAATTTGATAATATTTCAGGGTAGTCATTTTATAGTGTTTATTAGGAAATTCTAATGAGTGTTGGGCTAAAGGAGAACTCTTTAGAAATGGCATGTGATAACTATGCGAATATTAATTCATTGAATTCATTGCCATTACAATGAAGAGCAAAATAATAATACATCCAAAGTAATTGGCTATTTAAAATCATGTTTGCAAAACAGCCTGTGGTTAAACTGCCGGTTAACTTGGCAGTGGCAAAATAGGACAATTTTATACTGAAATGGCTTTTATAAAAGGTCTCTGCCAAAACCAAGGACTTTCCTGGAAATGATTTGTAAAAGGCTTTGCATAAAGACATACTGCAAACAAGGCCGCCAACTTCATATTTTTATACTCATTCTTAATTGTTATAAGCTGAATAATACCTGCCAGCCAACCCCAGAGATGTCATGTTGTAAGCCTTGGGATCTGTGGCCTTATATGGAATGCGGACAATGAATAGGTGGCCTTACATGGCAAAAGAGACTGTAGACATAAGCAAATTAAAGGTCTTGAGATAGGGAGATTATTTTGGATTATCTGAATGGGCTCAGTGTAATCACGAGGGAGGTGTGGCCAAGCATGGTGGCTCATGCCTGTAATCCCAGCACTTTGGGAGGCTAAGGTGGGCAGATCACAAGGTCAGGAGTTCAAGACCAGCCTAATCAACGTGGTAAAACCCTGTCTCTATTAAAAATACAAAGATTAGCTGGGTGTGGCTGTAGTGCACCTGTAATCCCAGCTACTTAGGAGACAGGCAGGAGAACTGCCTGAACCTGGAAGGTGGAGGTTGCAGTGAGTCAAGATTGCATCGCTGCACTCCAGCCTGGACAATAGGGTGAGACTCCGTCTCAGAGAGAGAGAGAGTGAGGGAGACAGAGAGAGAGAGAGAGAGAGAGAGAGAGACAGAGAGAAAGAGAGAGAGAGAGGTGTTTCAGAGTGAGAAAGACAACCAGGTGGTGATACAAGCAGAGGGACAGAAAGAAAGAGATTTGGAGATGACATGCTGTTGACATTGAAGATGGAGGAAAGAGGCCACAGATAGGAAATACTAGGGCCTCAAGAAGCTAGAGAAGGCAAGGAGATGGATTCGCCCCTAGATCTTCTAGAAGGAACTAGCCTTGCTGACACCCTGACTTTAGTCCAGTGAAACAGATTTTGAACTTCTGGCTTCCAAAATGGTAAGAGACTAAATTCATATTGTTTTAAGCACCCAGATAATTCGTGGTAATTCATTACAGCAGTAATACGAAACTAAAATAGTTATAAAAGAAATAGTGATGAGTCTGTCAATATTTTTAGAAGTATTCCATGATAGGTTAAAGGTCTTGAAGCTTTTCTAATAAGCATGTAGCCAACCCAGTTCTCCAAATACAGAGAGAGCCACCACTTCCACATGATGAAAGAGCTGGAGTAAGAGCAGGTTCCTTCCCAAGAAGACCTCTCCCTCCTCCAGGTAGAGATGGGGTTGGGAGCAGAGCCTGAGCATTAGCTGGGGTACAGATCCCCTACCAAGGGACACAGAAGGGGACAAGCCCTTGCAGCAGCTAGTCCCTGGGATCCCCAGTGGGCAGATCCTGGGGACTCAAGCATCACCATTTCCATAGCATCCCATGGTTTTTTGGTGGTTTTTTTTTTTTTTTTTTTTTTTTTTTTGGTGGGGATGGGGGGAAGATTATACTGTGGCTCTATTCCTGCAGAAAATTAGGATTACTCACCCATTTCTACAAATAAGTATAAATTAAGAAATATGAAACATATCCACATCTCCCATGGCCCAAGTTATGTACTCTAATCCTTCCCAGAACTTTTCATTACATGCTGAATTGACCATGAAATGAAATTTCAAACAAGGTTCTAAGAGCTCATGTTAGTTACTTGGAAGACAAATGTACTTATTTTACAAAATATGTATACCTCGTCCACAAATATTCCACATAATTTCAGAATCAAAACTAATTTATCAGACAAAACTTTAACATATTTCTAATGACTGTGGTTGTAATTATTTTATTTAGGAGACATTTTACTACAGCAATTACAGAACCACTTGTGCATGGGAGATGAATAGTTGGCAGACCTCCTTCTTACAAAAAAGAAGTCTCCGAGGGGACTTTGTAAAAATCCCAAAAATGAAAGTGTATTACAGTACATTCGAGGAATGCCACTAACTGCTGGGGAGTGATGTTGGTAGGCAGAGGGCATTTTCAGCTCATCACTGGGTTTCAATGGCTTGGCTTGGGAGACTTAATTTAGCAAAAGATTCAGGGCTCTATAGGCAAAAAAATATCTAGAAGCTAAAAGTAGTGATGTGTACATTGCCTCCAGGTGCCTACCCCTTCTTCTAGCTGACCCCAAAGAGAGGCTCACTGGCAGGAAGAGCTGCTGTGCCTATTCCGTGTCAGGGAAGGCACTTCAAGTGAACAGTCCCAGCATGAACACCACTATGTAAACTGAAAAAGATTTCTGTGATTTAATGCTCAACAAGAATCTGGCAGAGCCTTGTCCTAAATCCCACAGCACTCTATTTCTTAGTCTTCAAAGGTAAGGAGAAGCCCCTGGTGACTCCACAACCTTCCATAATCAACCATATTAAGCTCAAGTCTCTGCCAATGGCACCTACCTTCAGAAGGACCTGTCCCCATATAAGTGCCCTCATGAGGCTGGACTCAGGGGGCCATAATTCCTGTCCACCAAGGGTTTTCCACATTTTCTCTGGTCCTCAATGTCTCCTTACTGGACATCCATGACATCATCCTCACTTACAGGACCCACAAGCTAAACTTCTTTGAGCATTACTGTCAACACTGCCTGCAACTCTGAAGGAATGCCATCCCCAGTTCTTCTTTAACCAGTCCACTGTAGGGCGGATGTGCTGCCTTCCAGAGGGTATGTTCACAAACTCCCCCTGCATCTGGAGAGCATTCACGTGGTAGACCTAATAGTGATACAGACTTTTTTTTTCTGCCAGATTCAAGGACCTCTGAAGACACGTAGCTCTAGCCTCCGCAGACACAGCTGGAAAGGGGTCTCAGGCCCTCTGTTACTTCAGTTCTTCAAACCCTAGAGAGTTTCATACATGCAAAACAACCACAGCCCAATGAAATAACCATGGGAGAGTCCCCATGTTGCCCATGAGTCCCAGCACCTGAGCCTAGGGAGCCCAGGGATACATGAAACAACTACAGTGATTAAAACAGTTTAGACTTGCAAAACTATCAACATAAAGAAGACACTCTTACAGGTTTTTCCCATGTAGTTTGAATAGAATGTCATACAGTTTTCATGCAGCCTCCAGATAACTTTAATTGAATGGAATACTATCTTACCTCCTGGTCCATGGCCACATCTAAAACTTAAGTGACATTTTAACAGAGTGGATTGATTCCACCTCCCTCAAGTCCCTTGTTTGGGCCACTCACTCAAGCCAGGTACTGAGATGTATATTCAAGACCATGAACATTGAATTTCTGCCTTGCAGTATTGGCTTAGAGATTTACATGCTTGTGGACAAGTGACTAACAGTTCTGAATGTTAGAACACCAGACAATCAAGGATGTCCAGTGGTTCTTGGGTTTGCATTAAGTGACCACCTTAAGTGCTCAATTTATCTTGTCATTCACAGGTTCTTCTGAAAGGAAAGAGATTTATTATATATTTAGTCAAACACAAAATATTTGAGTAATTGGAATCCCTTTCTGCCTCACCCTGACTTTATTCTACTCTGATCCAATCCAGGACACACGAGATGAAACTGTTTGCCCCAACATCAGAGTGGAAACCATCCTTTCTCCTCACTGGTGGAGGTATACATTGGGCCTGCATCTTCAAGATCCTGGTCATGGGCAACTGCCTTATGAGAAAGTTAAGAGTTACTGGTCATCAGAGCTGCCTTTGGGACATGAAAGTCAGATCTCTTTCATACTGGCACAATCTTATCACTGCAGCCTTGAGTACTGAGGCAAGGGCAGACATACTGAGTCCCCTGCTGGGTAAGATGGGAATCATTTTTAAATATTTCTACTCTCAAACCATTTATGGGTCAGACTGCATAAACCATCATGGAAAAGCAAAGTTTCACAAGAGATAAAACAGAGTGGAGGAGGTTGCCCTATAGCCCTTATTTTCTCAATATAATATCCATGGAATACTGTGGCTTCTTGCCGTTCTGGCCAAGGATTGAGGTGAAAGCACAATGGTTAATAAAACCCTGCTGCCACTGCTTATTCCTGGGTAATATGGTTTAGCTGTGTCCCCACCCAAGTCTCACCTTGAACTGTAGCTCCCATGATTCCATGTGTTGTGGGAGGGACCTGGTGAGAGGTAAGTGGATCATACAGGTATCACGTGCTGTTCTTGTGATAGTGAATAAGTCTCACCAGATCTCATGGTTTTATCATGGGGAGTTTCCCTGTGCAAGCTCTCTCTTGCCTGCTGCCATGCCTTTCACCTTCCACCATGACTGTGAGGCCTCCCCAGCCATGTGGAACTGTGAGTCCATTAAACCTCTTTTTTTTCTTTATAAATTACCCTGTCTCAGGTACATCTTTATTAGCAGTATGAGAATAGACTAATACCATAGGATTTGTGCAGAGGATTTGCCTCTCCTCCATGACTTGCTGTCTTCTGGGTGGTGGTGGGCTACTCACCAACATGTTTGCCCTCATCCCACACCTTGCCTCCTTCTGATCTAGCCACCGCTGCACTGTTCACCAAGGAAGTCTCCTTCTTCTGTGTTCCATCCAGATACCTGGGCTATGACTATGACTCCCAGTTTAAAAACTGCTATAAAAAGCATCGTTTGAATTATTTGGCTTTTGTATTCTTCTGTCTGCTTATCTTTAGATACAAACCTATGACCAGATGCAGAAAGTTAACCCAAACACATCACAAAAAGAGCCTCCACTCAAATTAACGCCATCGTCAGAAAAAAAATGTGAGCTATGTGGCTAGAAAAGCAATTATTGCAGGACTGGCTACACCATTTATGAGTCTAGTATAAACTAACAACTTGGAGGCCCTAGTTCAAACACTGTAAGAAAGTCAAGAGCAGAGCATTAAACCAAACATGGGGCCCTTCCAAGCACAGGGCCCTATGCAACTACATAGGCTGCACAGGTGGAAAGCCATCCCTGACTGTGGGAAATCATTTTCTACTTCCCAAATTACCAGTTTTCACCAAGAATCCACCAGAACATGAGAGGTCTTTCTTCTCAACAATCCACAGAAGCCTCAGAACACTCCAACTGGAAAAGAAAGCCTACAGATGATGGGACCAGTGTCCGCTATTCCTCTGAGCCTGACCCAGTGTTGCTATACCTGGGTTGTTACATCTTTTAAAAGATCCTGATCTGTGAAAAAGTCCTAGACACCTCCCTTCTATTCTCAGCTTGCCTGTGCTTGTTCTAGTCTTTGTAGTTTCCATTTGCCTGGCTCCATAACTCAGCTTTGATATCTGATTCTGGTCCCTGGAGCTTGGTAATCATCCAAACGCTGCCTTCTGACTTCTTAAACTCTAGGTGCAGCTCTGGCTGGTTTCAGCTTTGCTGACTCCTCAGGTTTTGATATCTCACATCTCACATGACACACTCTGTTTCTGTTTCCTCCCTAGTTCGTTATAATCCCACTGGCCAGACTTGCCTTCTTTCCCACATTACACAGGAAAGGGAAAAACTATAATCAGAAGGTAGCATACATAACCATGACCTAGTAGTTACTTTCTTTAAAAATAGCCAATAAAAAACCCTTACATGAATCAGGGAATATGTTGATATTTCCTGAACTCTCTTCTTCTTCTATGACCTTTTCCTAAGTGTCACACACTTTCTATAAATTAATGACCTCCATGGCTGACTGCATCCCAAATTTCCAACCCTTATATGGGTTCCTAGTGACTATTTTTAGAGAAAGTAAGTACTAGGTCATGATTATATATGCTATCTTCTGATTGTAATTTCTTTCTTTACCTGTCTGTTAACCTCCTTCTTGAAATGCTGCCTTTTAACTTTAACAATGTACTTTCCTATTCTCCCTCAAACCTCATGAAGTGCCTTCTCTTTTTTGTTTTCTAATTAGACTTCCTCCTTCTTTGCTTCCTCATCTCTCGCACCACAACTACCACGTTCTTACTTTACTTTGTGATACATGTTGACATGGCACAATGTGCATTCCTGAGCTCTCTTCCCTTTTGTATGACCTTTTCCCTAAGTGTCACCAATTACTTTCTACAAACTAATGGAGAGACCTCCATCTCTGACTTCATCTCAAATTTCAGGCTCTCGTAATTTACTGCTTTCCTGTATTCATGTATTTTGCTTATCAAACTGGCACATAGCAATGTACTCCTTGATTCTAAAAAGACTGTTATTCCTTCAGTCTTTCCTATCTTGGTAAGAGTAAATATCAAATATATTAGCTTTTGATTCAAAAATATATTTGCTTTTGGTCAAAAAAAAAGTAGTTTTGAGGTTACAGTCATTTAGTAATATAGTAACACCGGCAGCTAGGATTGGGAGGGAAACGAGCAGAAGGACTGCCATTGTGAGGACTGGTCAGAGAAAAGTGGTGTTTGATACTGGGATATAGCTGGGGGTTTTACGTCGATAACTGTGGTAACAAAGTAAATGGCCCCTAAAGTAGAAGAGACCCCTGCCAAGTGGAGCAAGAAGATGGTCAGGTCCACAGAAGCTCCTGCATGTGCTAGGTTTTCTGCTAAAGGGGGATAAACTGCCCAGCCAGTTCCAGCGCCGGCTTCTATCATTGAAGATGCAAGTAGAAGTAGAAAAGATGGGGGAGAAGTCAGCTCATAGTGTTTATCCGGGGGATGCCATATTGGGCGCACCAGTTATCAGAGGGACTAGCCAGTTGTTGAAACCCCCAATTATGATTGGTATCACCATAAAGAAGATTATGACGACTGTGTGGGCAGTAACAATAACACTGTAGATCTGATCATCTCCTAGCAGAGTTCCTGGTTGGCCTAGTTCTGCTCAAATTAGAAGGCTTAAGGCAGTGCCTACTATTCCCGCCCATGTGCTGAATAGCAGGTACAGTGTTTCAGTATCTTCGGGGTTAGTTGAACACAATCAGCAGTTGATAAACATAGGTGGGTGGGTAGGGTTATCAGAAAAAATGAGGTTTATAGGTTGATAAAGGATACGTTTATAAGCCTATTCTTTATAAACCTATTCTTTATTACGAAGAATCACTTGAATGATATCACTTGAATTCTGTGTTAAATAATTTTTAAAATGTCCAGGCATGACCCTTTCTCCAATGTAAAGGCACTCAAGTGATCATAGACCCTTTGGAAACTGAACTGGGAGAGTCAAGAATAGGTTTACAAACCTATTCTTCTAAAAGAATAAACCAGTTCTTTCCAGAGTTATAGCAATGGTCTCCTGCCTTGTACTTTTTCTCCCCAGATCCAGTCTCCAAATAGGACCACAGTGATCTATTTAAAAACATAAATCAGAAAATGTAATCTCTCACTTAGAACTCTCCACTATCTCCTCATAACACTTAAAATAAAATTCAAATGCTTTACAATTCTCATACTTTCCTCTCCCACCACAAGTCCTACCACCCTCCCTGGTACTCAATTCATTTGACAACACTGTACTTCTCCCTTTTCGCAGTCACACCACACGGACCTTGAATTTGCTGTGTCCCATTCCTGGAACACTTTCTCCAGATCCTCACATAGTTGAAACCTTCTCAATTATTACTGCCCATGGAAAAGTGTCTGCTGAAAATGCTATCAAATGTTGCCTGTCCTATCCTCTGAGTTCTCCATCTCATCTCCCTACTGCTGCCACCTTTTATTTCCTGTTTTTTTCTTGCTTGCTTGCACGTTTTTTGCTTCGTCTGTTTCTTTTTATATTTTCTGTTCTTTCTCTTTTCTTTCTTTTTATATGCGCTTATTTATTGTTTGTTTGTTTATCAAGGCAGAAACCTAATTTTTTATTGGTTTTGTCCACCATTGTCCTTAGAAGAGCCGGCACACAGTATGTATTCAACATATATTTGCTGAACAGATAAGTTCAAAAGCTTATAAAGGATAATGTAATTCAACAACATGTAGGTCAACAGATGACAACCAATAGGCCAAATGTGACCACCACCTGTTTTGGTAGATAAAATTTTATTGGAATACAACTATGTGTTTTTGTTTACAAATTGTCTGTAGTGCCTTTTAAACTACGACATCAGAGCTGTGTAGGTGCAAATAAGACCATATAGGCCACAAAGCTGAAAGTTTCACTATCTGGCCTTTCACAGAAAAAGTTGTTTAACCTCTGCAATAATGTATACCAGACCACGTTAACATTCAATTTAAAAGAAACACAGACATTTTCAGGAACTGTTTCTGAAAAGGCATATAATTTTCTGTTGCAGAAGACTTGGCCCTGAATCTCACCAGACTTTTCTCCCTTCCTCTGGAGTTCATGTATCTTACCAAGGCCTCCAGGGAACTAACTACTCCTGCTTATCTAGTCCAGTCAGCACGATGTCATCAATATATAATGGATCAATGTGACATTCTGTGAGGTGTCAGGGAGTCCATATTTCTTTGGAATATATGTGTCAGAGAAGACACGTACTGACATAATGCTGGGGCAAATCTATAAGTGAATACTGGTGCTCATTCTACACAAACTTGAACTTTTTCTAATCCTTCTTTCTAGTTGAAATAAAAAAGAAGGCAGGTTGGTTGTGGTGGCTCACGCCTGTAATCCCACCACTCTGGGAGTCCAAGGTGAGTGAATCATGAGGTCAGGAGTTCAAGACCAGCCTGGTCAACATGGTGAAACTCTGTCTCTATTTTAAAAAAATACAAAAAATTAGCAGGGCATGGTGGTACACACCTGTAATCCCAGCTGCTTCGGAGGCTGAGGCAGCTGAATCACTTGAACTCAGGAGGCGGAGATTGTGGTGAGCAGAGATCACACCATTGCACTCCAGCCTGGGCAACAGAGCAAGACTCCATCTCAAGAAAGCATTCCCCAAGTCAATGGCTGAATTCTGTATATCTAAGTACTTACCACAGTCAGCATGGAAGCTGTAAATGGAATGTTACTTTATTGAGTGTGTGATAGTCTACAACAAGTTGAACAAAGTAATAGTTAGCATTTAATTTGACTATCAGCCCCTAAATAAAATGGATGAATGCTGGAAAATTAAATGGTGATATAAAAATTATATATTCCCTGTAATTTTTAGGTCTGTAACTGAAGCACTAATCCCCACCATTGCCTACAAGATGTTAAAATATTTTTCAATTTAATATCATGGTCGGGGGCAATGAAGAACAGTTGCAGAGTTTTCCACTTGGCACTGGTATTCACTGTGAAAACTCTGACTCCACAGATCAAAGACTCAGGTGGATGTTATCCAACTGCCAAGAATATCCTTTCCTATTATACACTCGAAGACCAGGGAAATAATAATTAGGTACTTGTACCCAGGAACCCAGTAGCTTAACACTAAGCCAGGACTCCATTTATTACTTGGCCCTTGTTATTCCGTACTCTCTCAGGGGGACCGTAATGAGCTTTGAGTCTCCTAGTATGGATATCAACTTGAATTCTTTGTAAAATAATTCTAAAAATGTCCTGGCGTGATCCTTTCTCCAGCGTGAAGGCACTCAAGTGATCATAGACCCTTTGGAAGTTGAACTGGGAGAGTCATTGCAGTATATACTGGCAGTTCTTTCCTCCAGAAAATCTGGCTACCTCTTCTGTCAATAGTTGCTATACTTGGAAATTGCTCAGATCTGGAAACTGAGCAAAGAATGATGATCGCTTATTGAAGCGACTCCCCTCAGCCTCCTGCTCTTCTTTTCTGACAATGCTCTGGTCGTAGATATTAAGCAACACCCTTGTTGGCTGCCCATCTATTTTTCCTCTATAGACACCCTCTGTTAACTGTCTCTCTGAATCTTGACTGTCCCTCTGAACTTTCTGATTATTATAGTAATTGTAACCCCCTGATTTTCAATAGTACCCCTGGTGTTTATTATTTGGTGCCTCATGATCCACATGGTTATAAAAGAGCCTAGGTCTATGGGCCTCTCACCCGCTATCAGCCCTAACCTAAAAGAAGATACACTCCTGAACTTCTCATGATGCTAGTGCCCCTCTCATCAGAACATTCCTCATGGCCTTAGTGATAGAACATAATCATCTGGTGGCCTTCTGGCCTTGCACAATATAGTCATTTTAATATGTCCAGATCCCTGAAACTTTATTCCTTTTTCTACAATATAGCAAGAAAATTAAGGAATTTCTACTTCACTCAGCATGCACTTTGATTTTCCATGCATTAAATGGCCACCTCAGCAGTAAGTTTTCCTCATTCCCTTCAGTTCTTGCAAGATATTAAATCATATCTCCTGAGAAAGTACCACCAAGTAAATGAATTTTCAATTATCCTACCTTATATTCTCCTCCCCTTGATCAAAAAAAAACACATCTAATCTAAAATTAATCTCTGACCATGCACACAGGAAAGGCCATGTGAGGACACAGCAAGAAAGTGTTGGTCATCTGCAAGCCAAGGAGAGAGCTCTCATCAAACACTAATCCCACTGGCACTGTGATCTTGATCTTCCAGTCATTAGACTTTGAGAAATAAATTTATGTTGTTTATTTAAGTCATGCAGCCTGTGGCATTCTATTATAACACCCTCAGATGACTAATACATCACCCATCTGGTCTTTTTACAGAAGAGGAGGGGACTTTTATAAGCTACCAAATGCCTGAAACATTGCACCAGAAAAATTATTTCTCTACACCAGGACATTTTCCCAGGACCCTGTTGCTGAAAACTTCAGGAATTAGGCCACTATTTTATGCCAGGGATTATCCATGCTGCACATTCCCCTTAAGATAAGCTCATCTTTATTAACCAGGCAGAGAGTGACTCATTCTCAAAACTCATCTTATATTATTTTCTCAATCAATCAATCCTAGTACCATTTGTCTCCGTTCAGGTCCTCCAGTAAGGAAAAGTCAAAACAGTGTTAGACAGTCAAAAGATTTATTGTGGTGGCTCTGTGAAAGATAAAAGTGGGAGTAAAAGTTACAAGAAGAGCCTTTAGGCCACTCTGTAGGTCTGACCCTTGTAAAAGAAGAGAGGGAAGAAAGAGTTGATTAGAAGCAATCTCTGAAAACAGTGTAGTTCCAAGAACATCTAGGCCAGGTCAATGGTGGACTCCAAGCAGGTTGCTCTTGGAGAAATCTCACTTTGAGCATTAATGGTATGGTTCTTACACCCCTACCAAGCTCACTCATTGATTCACAGCAGCTTGAGGTATTGACTCAAATGTGTAACAGCTGGGGTTGTCAATCAACTGTGCTCCTCTCATCAGGTCCTCTTGAAGGAGACTTGTGTGACTTACTTCCATGGCCAATGTCATCTGAATATTTATACTTTGACTTAATTAAAGAGCAAAACTCAAATGCTGCTATTTTCTTACTAAACCCATATCTTTTCCTGCTTCTCCTGAGGACAATATTTCCCCACCTCCTTAAAATTGGTGGGGCCATCTGACTCCACTTTGGTTAATGGAATAGGTGCTATTTCAGTGCCTGCTCCCTTAAATCTCCCACAGCAATCTTCTACTTTCTTTCCATTTCTGAGGCAAACATCAATGTCATGTGTTAGAGGCACCAAAAGATGAAGGGATAGGATAAGCTTCTGCATCACTGATTTGAAGAGAGATGCCAGACTGCCATGGACTATGTGATGTAAGCAAGCAACAAATCTTCACTGAAATAAGATTCTGATGTTTAAGAGCTGCTTATTTCAACGATTAGCCAATTTTTAAAAAGTGTTCTAGGAGTTAGGCTACTATTTTGATAGAAACATTTCTAAATAAGCAATTGTTTAAGTTATATTTTGGTTGCTTAGCTAGAGCTATCATGTTCAATACATGTTGAAAGGCTTGAATGAAGAGAAGGTGGAACATAGAAACTAACAGTTATTTATTCTTATTATTATTTGCCCTATCATTTATAATAATATTCCATAAAACACAACTCAACTCTACTAAATAATCAAATAAAGTTCCAAATAACCAATTTAATACTTTCAATCTCTTAGACAAATTCTTTGAGATCAGCTTAAAAAAATATGACTCACTGGTATTCTTTAGAAATGAGAATGGGTTGGGCGCGGTGGCTCATGCCTGTAATCCCAGCACTTTCGGAGGCCAAAGCAGGTGAATCACAAGGTCAAGAGATTGAGACCATCCTGGCCAACATGGTGAGACCCTGTCTCTGCTAAAATACAAAAATTAGCTGGGGATGGTGGCCCATGCCCATAGTCCCAGCAACTCAGGAGTCTGAGACAGGAGAATCACTTGAACCCTGGAGGCGGAGGCTGCTGTGAGCCAAGATCATGTCACTGTACTCCAGCCTGGTGATAGAGTGAGACTCAGTCTCAAAAACAAAAAAAAAAAGGAAATAAGAATGACCACAATTTCTAACATCTAAGTCATTCTTATTCACATCATGCCTGAACAAAAATAGCATTTTAAAGCACTTCCCTTGTTTTCTCCAATGATGTATTAATGATATAAGTCTTTATCTTGTATTTCCACAATAACTTGTGAAAACTGTATGTAATGTTGCAGGACTGTGTGAATGGTTATAGAAAATCTTTCTAAACTCAGTGAAACAGATACAATCAACTTTATCTCCAAGGTGTCCAAGCTTTTAATATGCAATGGTTAAATCATTTCTACATGATTTGTTAATCTGATAAGTAACTGCCAAATCACATGTGAAATGATTTGTAATCATCTAAAATACATTATACTTCACTTGCCCATGAAAATAGAACCTTAATACTTTGCAAGCTGTCAGGATGGTGTGTGTTCAGCATATCATAAAAGTGCAAAAGTTATTATTTCATTGCATGTTTTAAAAATCCTTAGTCTGTCTCACCTATCACCTTACAGGTACAAATGTCTGCTAGTTCTAGTAATTTTTCAGTGGTTCTACTTTTAGCAATTTCCTTCAATAATTACACCTAGATTGACTAACCAATTACTTTGCTTTATGATTTCTCCATTTTGTCCTGGAACTAATACCCCACAGATACTGAGGAACACAAATGTTCACTGCTGCTTTATTTGTAATAATATCAAACTGGAAATAAATATACTGCAATGGGTGAATGGATAAACAAATTGTGGTACATTCAACAATAGAATACTACTCAGCAATAAAAGGAGCAAAGTTTTGATAGATACAACAACTTGGATGGATCTCAAGGGCATTACGCAGAGTAAAAAAAGCCTATCTCAAAAGGTTACATACTTTATGATTCCATTTATACAGCTTTCTTGTTATGACAAAACTACAGAACTAGGCAAGAGATTAGTGGTCACCAAGGATGAAGATTGAGGGTAGAGTGTAAGGATAAAAGCTAACACAAGGGAGTTTTTGAGATTGATGAAACCATTCTGTGTCTTTATTGTGGTGGTAGTTATACAAATCTATAAATGTGGTAATACTTTGTAAAATAATACATCAAAAAATAGCTCCAGTAAAAACTCCTGAAATCCAAATTAAGGTCTGTAGTTAATAGTATTATGCCATTGTCAATTTTTTGTATTAGATAATTGTATTAAGGTTATTAAGACATTACCATTGGGTAAAGCTGAGAGACTAGAATGAAGGAACTGTCTACACTATTTTTGAAACTTCTATGTGAATCTAAATTATTTCAAGATAAAAGTTTTAAGAAAAAAAATACTCATCTCCAGGACTACTCCCAGAGATTCTAATTCAGCAGGTCTAAAGTGGAGCATGGGGATCTCTGTATTAGCAATCTTCCCAAGTGGTTCTCATGAGCAGTCATATTTGAAAGTCCCCCATATAATGTATCATGTTCCTAAGAGCATCACTTGGCAGTGAAGATGGCAGCAGGTTCCACACAACAATTTTCTACAATGCTGAAGGTTTTATGTGAAAACACAAGCTAACAAATCTATGAGGGCCCAAAACAGTATCCAAGGGGGTCCTAGAGCTAATAACCTGCAGATTCTGTACACAGATGTTCACAGCTGCTTTGTTTATAATAACCCTGAGTTGAAAATAACACTGCATCCCAGTGGCATGGCTTGATTCTCAGATGGCATTAAACTAAGACTAGATGCCTTCAAATATTTCAAGCAGTACTCCATAAGCATTAGTTCTTATCCCTAAATGTTTCGTAAGATGTTTCACATTGCCAATTAGGGGCAGATGAATACAATCTGATATTATGCCAAGTCAGGAGTAAAGATGACATCCTTTTAAGAATATTACAGATTTATATTTGAAGAGTTGACCTCCCACCGTCAAATGGAGGTAGGCTAAAGGAAAACTTGTGAAAGGGTCAAGATTTTACTAGAAAATCTGCATAGAATTACAATATTAATTGAGCCCTGAGGCATTATCTTTTAATTAAAGTCCAAAATATGTTTTATCTTAATGAATATTAGTTCCATTCGATGAACAAGGTCTACAATGTAGTAAAGAGCTCAACACTTCTGTATTGCTCACATAACATCAAATTCTACCCTATGACAATTCTACTATAATGAAGAAAATGACTATGTCAAAGTTTCTCTCTCAATTGTTTTAAGTATTACCATTAATATAGAAATTAGATGGGTAATATTGGTAATAATCACTTGAAACTTTAATCATATACATTATAAGAAGAAAATTATTCATTTAACAGATACATTTTTTTACCATCTCTACTATATGGAAGTTGTTATACTAGATATTGACATTGAAACATAAATAATATATTGTTTCTTTCCTAAAGAAGCCAGTGTCTACTGGAGTAAATAACAATTACTATATAGTCATTGATTATAGTATGTGTGTATCTTAAAATCTTGAAAGCTGAGTAGAATTTAGCTAGATGAAGAAAAGGTATATGTGCATTGCAGAGAGGAAACAGTTGGTATGAATGCATGGAAGAATTCAATTCAATGATAATTCAAGTAGCAGTGACTGTATCTGAAATCAATAAACAATGAGGCATTTGAGTATAGGTTTGTGGGTGGCAGAATAACTGCTTGAAGGAAGGTCACGGTGGGTGTGTGGGTGTCTTAAGCACAGCACTCTGGCATGCAAGGCCATCCTGAAATATTCAAGCATTTTGGAAACAGCATTCATACAGTAGTGTTGACAATAGATTGGAATATGATTAAACTGAAGGCAAAGAGAAAAATAAAATTATTGAACCAATAAAATGGGGTGCAGAAGAATTATTCATTATGATTTTCATTTTCATTATAACTTAAACTGGTCTTTGCACATCGGAAAGCCACATCTTTGTTAACAGCTAAAATTAGTAAGCATCCCGAAGGTCAGTCAGGTTACACCTATAGTCAAACCATCTGCATACAATAATTTTAAGGAAATTGTTAAAAATACATGTGTAGTGAAGTCTCTGTTAAAAGAAAAACAAGTGTCCTTTCAGCTGAAAATGCCATCTGGATCATTTCAAACTTACCAGGTACAAAATGTAGCACTGAAAAGTCTAAGGTCTGAAATATATAAACAAAAAAATCTTAAAAGAGATTTTAAGCCTTCAAAAACTTCCCTCCAGAAGGCAGGTTGGCATTTTTCACACTGCACCTGGATTTTCTTACATTAAAATGTCATGTTACTTCCCAGAAGGGATATTGTGAAGATTAACACGATCATGTTTTAAAGCTCTTTGAGTTTGTCAGAGCGAATTTTTGTAAGTACAAGGTGTAACATTCACTGTTCACTGCACAGTTATTTGAATCCCAGTTATGTGGGATATCACAGTGAAGCAGATAAACTTCCTTTTCCCCACATGAAGTAGAAAAATGAAATTCAGTAGAGAATTCGAATTGGTAATGTTTGAATTATTGAGCAAGAACTGTGCAAAATTGCTGCCTTCTTGTTACCTCTAGATGTCTTGACAGACCCGTCATAATATAGAAAAAGATTTATACCCAAGTCAAATAATAAAGGAGCTTGCTCGTTGTTTTTAAGGTTGGGGGAATGAAAAAATGTTCTTTCAGGTTAAAAAAAGGTATAGATTTAAAAAAAATTTTAATATTGGAAGATTTACTTATTTATATCAATTTTAGTCGGTCAACAATACACATTCAAGTCACTGATGCTAGGATGAAGTGGAAGTTTTAACCCGGATTTTGTTAGCATGTAGTCAGCAACTTCACTATTTTAAAACTGCCCCTGTTTTTCTGTTGATAACTGCCTCTTTCTGCTTCTGTACCTCAGCTTATTGCTTAGTAGCCAAAAACCTTAAGGAAAACTGCTGCATTGTCTAAAATCTGCTGCGTTGTCTAAAGTTCTGAGTTACTTCCCTTGCCCCTTCACCTATAAAAACTGTGTACTTTTCTTAACCGAGGTCCAGACTTTTAGGTGTGAACCCTTCTGGGCCCGCCAGTGTAATAAAGTGTGTTCCTCCATTTCCCTGAGTGCCCCTTGGGTTTCTTGTCAGGTAAAATTTTCCGCAACAAGACATTCTAAACAATTATAAAAAGCTGTAAACTCAACGAAATAATTGGAGCCTTTTTTTCTTATAAAATACTTAAAATTATAGAGATAAATAGATACACAAACAATGGAAATATTATCTGGTGTTTACTAAAAACATAGTCCACAAGGTCTGTGCCGAACACGGATAAAAGTGAAGATCTGCTTTTCCCTTCCATTCACTCATTAAAAAAACTTCTATTGATTACCTTATGCAAATAAAAACAGGGTCATAGGGCTTGCATTGTAATTGATTTGTTCATTCAAATATTTATTGAGACCCAGACACAAGAGCAAATATGAAATCTCCAAATTCTTCCAATTACTCAATTAAATTCAAATGAAAATAGTAAGCTCTATTTTATGTCTTAAGATTATTTTTCTCTAGTGGTGGAGTCAGATATGTAAATATATCATAAGGTCATCATTTAAGGTGAAATAGTTACTACAATGTATAAATAATACAATGAAGCTTCAGTAGTCAGACAGGAGTTCTCAAACCTAGCTGCATTTTAGAATCACCAGAAGCATTTTTATTTAAATAAAATGCACAGGCCTCATCCATCCCCCCTCAATTCTAATTTAATTGGACTACGATGGAAAACTAGAGTGCTGTAGCTTTTTTTTTTCTTCTCAAAACTTTCAATGAGTCTAATATGTGTCCCAGGGTTGAAGCTTCCCCACTTCTATGCTAAATGGTTTGCTTAAAAACTAATGAGAAGAGAGTTTAAAAACTCTTGAAATTGAAGTCACTCCTGAGAAAATCTGTAGGTGAAAAGCAAGATACCTTAAGACAGGTATCACTAAAATTGAATACAGTGCGATACCTGTATTCTAACAATTCAGAAAAAGATAGCAGAGCTTTAAATAATATTCACTAAACCCATGACCCTAAATGTAGAACTAAGTATATTATGCAAATATTTATCCTTGCACCCTCAATCTCCAAATTCTTCCAATTACTCAATTAAATTCAAACTAGTCAAAACCTCTAAGGCAGGTTGTGCCATGTTTTGTATTTGGAATAAATTAGTGATGAAGTAAAGATGTAGCATTCAAGAAGCCTGCATTTAAAAACAAAGCTGAAATTCCATGCATCATCAAGAATAGTAAAGAATCTCATGAGATGATCAGATCTTCCTAGCCACCGAAATATTGAAGGCAGTAGTCTACATTGGCAGAGTATTCCATCAGAAATTACAGTCCAGGGATTTGGGGTTCTTGTTCAGTTTTCCTTGGTGATGAACAAAAACAAATGAAATTAAAAATCCAAGAGTATCATTGTTTAAGAGGTTTCCAAGAAGTTTGTTTGTGAACATAAGATTTCCATGTTTGTGTTTGTGAGCACAAGATTTCCCATGTCACATAGTTATGATGAGATGACAAATCAGATGAAAGATGATCCTTTATTAAGCCTGGCAAAGGGAGGCTTAATATAAATAAAAACTCAGGACCAAAAAGCAGTATATTGAAATTTGCAACCATGAAGTTTCCAAAAAAGCCTAAGACCAAAGTTTATAGTGTTTTAAAAATATTTTTTCAGTAACATTAGACCTCCATGCAATGTTTTCAAGCATGCCTAGCAAGTTGGATTCAACACAGAGAAAAAGACATATAAATGAGTAGGTAAGTTTCTTTATCTACTCAAGGAGTTTTAGAATATAGCCACATATTCTCTCCACTTCACTACTCTTTTTGGAGCTTATTGTCTTACATTTAAAAAACATGGCCTCTTTTGGTTTCTCTGATTGACATATGTAAATGCACCTTTGAAATATATCAATAATTATAGACCTAGAATTGTCATCAATTCTCATAAGAGAATTTTTCAAATCTAAATTGTCTGTGTACCTATCGCCTATTGACAAATGTTTTCTTGCTGTTTGAATTGTTAGAACACAATACAGATTATGTAAACATATATGGATAAAATTTATGGTGACTTTTTTATAGCTAACAAAAATGAGTGATCAAAAGCAAACTTTTAACTATTAGCTTTATTCACAGAGGAAATAAAGAGATACTTATTTTTCTTTTGGTTTTCAAAAATAGCAAGCTGGATGATTGAATAAATAAGCTTCTTGTTGGGTATTGGCTCCCAGGAGGCATTTGCTTTTTATTCCTGATCTATTCTGATAAATCTTTCTCTTTTTTTTTTTCTATCACTCATGCAACCCATACTTACAACGGAGACAAGATTCTTACCACGAGAAAAGTCCATTGCCCAAGCAGTTATGATCACAGAAATCTCCAAGTTAACTCAGCTCCTGTATGAGGAGTTCCACTAGATTAGTAATCTCCAACCTTTTTGGCACCAGGGACTGGTTTTGTGAAAGACAATTTTTCCAAGGTTTGGGGGAAGTGCAGAGCGATAGTTTCGGGATGGATTCAAGCACATCACATTTATTGTGCACTCTATTTCTACTATTATTACATTGTAATATATAATTAAATAATTATACAACTCACATAATGTAGGATTAACGGGAGCCCTGGGCTTATTTTTCTGCAACTAGACAGTTCCTTCTGTGGGTGATAGGAGACAGTGACAGATCATCAGACATGAGATTCTCATGAGGAGTGTGCAGTCTAGATCTTGCACATGTACAGTTCACAATAGGATTCATGCTCCTATGAGAATCTAATGCTGCCACTGATCTGACAGGAAGCGGAGCTCAGGCAGTAATGCAAGTGATGGGGAGTAGCTTTAAATACAGATGAAGTTTTGCTTGCTTGCCCACCACTCACCTCCTGCTGTGCAGCCCAGTTCCTAACAGGCTATGGACTGTTATTGGTCCATGGCCTGGGGGTTGGGACCCCTGTACTAGATGTACTAGATAGACATTCTCTATCATTTTTTTTAGCAAAGTGTCAACTCCTTGAAATACTCAGAAGAACAGTAATGAGTAAGACACAGAGCAATCGGAAATACAGAGGATCTCTTCTGTTAGGCTACGTGTAAGCTATGGACAACATCTGACCACTGCAAACAAAGACAATCTTTCCCCCCGGATATGGCAAGGACACTCAGCCTCACTTGTATAGTCTTTCAAATTTCACTTGTTACAAAGACAGAGATTACCATCAGTAGTGGCATCTTCTGAAACAAAGGGCAGAAATTGATACTTCTCTGAGTGGGAGGTAATGTCTAATAACCAAACCCTTCTGAAGATGGCAAAAATGTTTTCTCAAGCTGCTACTAAAATCTACTTTGGCTAATTCTCATAAATACAGAAAATAACAGTTTTGTTTCTCTGACAACACTTTTGAATGTGATTGGCCTTCATTCTTTGTCCTCTGATCTGTGTCCAAGTAGCAGGCCAACACCTTAAATTAATCTTTGCATCCAATGAGAAGTCTCAAGGAAGACCAGACAGACGTTTCTGTGATTTTCACTGTCAAATTTTCTATTAAAGATTATACAGGAGGAGAGATCCAAGATGGCTGATCACTAGCAGCTCAGGATTGTAGCTCCCAGTGAAAGTACAGAGAATGAGAGAACGCCACACTTTCAGACAAATTTTTGTTCCTCACAGACCAGGAGATTCCCAGTGGAGGAGCCCCATGGGTCACCAGTGCGACTTTTGTGGCTGGCGCGGGAGTTTTGCCGTTTACTCTTGGTGCAGAGTAAACGGGACTGGGTTCCCTTTTGGTCGACATTTGGAGCTCCAGGAAGACAGAGTGGCCTATTCAGCTGCTTGAAAGACAGACTCAAGAAGGAAGCCAGACCAGAGATTCCTGGGCAGAAAAGCACCATCAATCTTAACGCTGCTGTTTTGGCTGGCACAGTCAGTTGCTCAGATTATGGCACTGGGAATCAACAAGTTGGATGTTCACTCAGAGACCTAATTAGAAAGTCAGTAATTACAAAGAAGACGGATAAATTTATAATGATGGGAAGAAACCAGCCTAAAAAGGCTGAGAATACCCAAAATCAGAATGCCTCTCCCTCTACAGGGGATCACAGTTCCTTATGAGCAACGGAACAAGGCCTGATGGAGAATGAGTGCATTCCATTAACAGAAGTAGGCTTCAGAAGGTGGATGATAAGAAACTTCCGTGAGTTAAAAGAACATGTTCTAACCCAATGCAAAGAAACTAAGAAGTCTGAAAAATGGTTTGACAAAATCCTAATGAGAATAGACAATTTAGAAAGGAATATAAGTGAATTAATGGAACTGAAGAATACAATACGAGAACTCTGTGAAGTATACACAGGTTTTAACAGTCAAATTGATCAAGCAGAAGAAAGGATATCAGAGGTTGAAGACCAACTTAATGAAATGAAACAAGAAGAGAAGATTAGAGAAGAAAGAGTAAAAAGGAATGAGTTAAGTCTCCAAAAAATTTGGGACTATGTGAAAAGACCTAATTTACGTTTGATAGGTGTACCTGAATGTTATGAAAAGAATGAATCCAAGCTGGAAAATATTCTTCAGGATATTATTCAGGAAAACTTTCCTAACCTAGTAAGGCAGGACAATACTCAATTCCAGGTAATGCAGGGAACACCACAAAGATATTCCTCAAGTAGAGCAACCCCAAGACTCATAATCGTTAGCTTCACCAGGGTTGAAATAAAGGAGAAAATTCTAAGGGTAGCTAGAGAGAAGGGTCAGGTTACCCATAAAGGGAAGCCTATCAGACTCATAGCAGATCTCTCAGCAGAAACCCTACAAACTAGAAGAGAGTGGGGGTCAATATTCAATATCCTCAAAGAAAAGAATTTTCAACCCAGAATCTCATATCCAGCCATACTGAGCTTTATAAATGAAGGAAAAATAAAATTTTTCACGAACAAGCAAGCACTCAGAAATTTCACCACCACCAGGCCTATTTTATGAGAGCTTCTGAAAGAAGCGCTATACACAGAACAGAACAACCAGTATCAGTGATCCCAAAAACTTACCAAAAGTAAAGAGTATCTCCATAATGAAGAATCTATATCAACTAATGGGCAAAACAGCCAGCTAGCATTAAATGACAATATTAAACTCACAAATATCAATATTAATCCTAAATTTAAATGGATTAAATGCCCCAATCAAAGACACAGAAAGGAAAACCCATTGGTATGCTGTATCCAGATCCACCTCATAAGCAAGGACACACAAAGACTCAAAACAAAGCTCTGGTAGAAGACTCACCAATCAAATGAAGAGCAAAAACAAACAAACAAACAACAACAACAAAAAAAAAAAACTGGACTTCTAACTTTCGTCTCTGACAAAATAGACTTTAATAGTTACAAAGACTAAAAGAAAAAAGGAAGGACATTATATAACGGTAAAAGGATCAATACAACAATAGGAGTCAATGATCATAAATATATATGCATCCAATATAGGAACACCCAGATACATAAGACAAGTTCTCAATGACTTATAAAGAGACTTGGACTCCAGCACAATAATAGCAGGAGACTTTGACACCACACTGTTAATATTCAATGGATCAATGAGATAGAAAATTAACAGGGACATTTATGATTTGATCTCAGACCTGCAACAAGTAAATTCAGTGAATATCTATAGAATTCTGCACCCCAGGTCCACAGAACATACATTTTTCTCAGTATCACATTACACCTATTTTGAAAGTGGCCACATAATTGGAAGTAAATCATGATTCAGCATTTGCATAGCATTTCACAGACTTAAATGAAATATTGGTTGGCTGTTTTTTGTTATTTTCTTTTCTTATTCCTTCCTGTCTCCACTGATAAGAACAATTATTGGCATAAAAGAGTTTATTAATACCTATTTTTAGATTGCATTCCAGCCTGGGCAATAGAGCAATATTCCAATATTCCGGTTCTCTCTCCCCCTTTCTCTTTCTCTTTTTTTCTTAAAAAAAAAAAAAAAAAAAAAAAAAAAAAAAGATTATACAATAAGAAAAGCTGTGACATCTTAGAAGTTTTAGGTTTTCTGTTATTTTAATAATAAAAAATGTCTAATTCTTTATGAAATAACAGAGACAAGTTATTTTGTATATATAGCATTTTAAAAAAATATTAGTCAAGAATATTGCCTTGGATACATATGCAGAATATGTATGTAAAAGTGTAAGAAGTGGACTAGAAAGCAAGCACATTAACCTCATGATAGCTGTTGTCTCTGGGAAAGAGAGAGTAAATAATGGAATGGTGAAATGTGGTTGTGGAGACTTTGGCTAAATCTGTAATGTGTGTCTCTTTAAAAATGATGAGGAAAATATGACTAAGTGCTAACTTTAAAATATTATGTGTTATTATGGGTGTTTTATGTTGTTATTTAATCTTTTCTGCATTTGGAGATCTCCAAAAATTAAGAAAACAAGACTATTAGCTAATGACATGCTCATTGTGCTTTCTCTTTCTGAAGAAAATGATTGCAATTAGAACACCCTTTCTTGTTGTCCAATTAGTAGCTTGCATCAAAGAAATCTTCACTGGGCATTAATCAATTCAAAATTGTGATTTTAATGGTACTAGTCACACTGCTTTTAAATAAACACATTAATATTCAAATTGATGTGTAAGTGCCCCATATATCTGATTAACTGGAAGTAAGAAAAGGCTTAATATATGCAAAACACCATTCACGTGCTCTAAAAGGCAAATGAAGGAGCTTGGATAAATATGAGTTATATGTGTCTGTCTTTTATGAAAATGAAGAAAAATTCCCTCAAGAAAAGCCCAGATATTTATTTGGCTGTTTTGATATTTTACAAGGTATAGAGCAAAGCACTGAACTTGGCAAGCATCAGTAAGAGTAAAAATGAGTGCATTCACTTACAATAATAAATTCAAAATAACATTTATATTATGTACATGCATCACACATAGCAACTATTTAAGTGTATAGAAGTTCTTTCAGTATTGTTTATAAGAACTTTCAAAAAATGATCCTAAAATTATTGATGACTGTTTACTTTTGGCCCATGAATCATTTCCTGAATGTATTTTACAATTGTGATTCAGCTCAGTTTTTAACTTATTTATTTTTTTGTTTCCTTTTTAACAAAATCAACATTTCTCTCTTCAAATTGTTCACAGGTCTGGCCTATCTCCTGAGGTAACACCAGACACATCTGTTGATCTCCCCAAACATGAAGACAGCAGCAATAATGGGCTTACAAAATAAAAACTAGAGAGAGAGTCTTTTCAAAAGACTCTCAGACAGGAAAAATAACTCAAAATGAGATAACCAGCAGATGCTCCAGAATATGAAAGTCATCTGTAAGCGTTTAGTGGAATGGAGAATGCTGAAACAGTTCACCATTTGCCAGACGCCTGAAATAGAGACAGATGAGCTATTCCTCTGAACTTCAACAACAGCGCCAGCTGAAAAAGCAGACCCTTTCTGCCAAGGGTCACTTGTTGGAACTGTTGACTGTAAATCAGAGTTCTCCTTTTGGACTTATGGTACCCAGAAAATGCAACCAAAATGTTCATATGTGCACCTTACCTTGGGCACAAAGACCATCATCCTTGGTGGCTGAAGGTCCGTCGCAGTGGGCACAAATTGTTTAGATGTTTTGAACAAAGGTACCTTTTTATAGAAATCACACGTTTTACACAGCATTTCTTACCTTTCCTTGATGAGCAAGAAAGGTTCCCAAATAAAACAACCCACATTTCTACTGCACTGGTAAACAGTGGTAAGATATTTAGGTCCGAAAATCTTTATGAAAACGCTCCTCTTTTTATCTTTCTTCCTCCCTAAAATAATCGCTGCTACATTACAGTGTCTTCTAACCTGCATTAGTGGAAAAGCATGCCTTTGTGTGAAATGTACTATCTGGAATCCTTTTCCTCATATTGTTTAGATCAGGAGTCTGTTTTTTTGCACTCTCTCCCAGGGTGTCTGAAACATTTAAAAATAACAGTGGGTAGTCAGAACTGCTCGTGCTGGCAGCGGGTGCCTTACGGTTTGCCATCACATAAATGTCAACTTTGCTTTCTTTTATAGAGCTAAGCAGAGATAAATCTCAGTAGCAAAGAAAGAGGTCTTTAGATTTTTGTAGTTTCCTCCATTTCTGTGTGTGGCCTACCAATCAGCCCAGAACATCTCGGCACCTCTTCATCCCATTTAACTCTATCACCTATTTCTTTCAACTTTTCCAGATCTGCCAGGAGGCTGGGAGGAATCTTTTGTGGGGTTAGAATATAGTGGGGTATAGTGGGATATGGATCAGTGGGTCTCACAGTGCAGTCCAAGACCAGTAGGAGCAGCATCAGCTGGAAACTTGTTGCAGTCCAAGACCAGTAGGAGCAGCATCACCTGGGAACTTGTTAGAAACACAGATTCTTTAGACCTCTCCTTCTGAATTGGATACTATAAGATTGAGATTTATTAATCTGTTTTAATAAGTTGTTCAGACCATTCAGATGCACACTAAAGTTTGAGAAACTTCAGTCTTGACCACAATGCAAAAATTTCCCGTAGGAACGTTATAAATATCACCCTCAGATTTCTCCACCCGGTATTTCCCAATTGTGAAAGCTTAAATATTTTTAGATGCCCCTTTAGTATCTATACTACAGTGACCCCAAGATGCAAAAAGGATCCCGTCTAAATTAATCTTGGTGTCAGCTTTTGGAATGTGTAGTGGTGAACTAATTTGCATTAAGAATTTGTCTTGGATCAACAAAACAGATTGGCTAAGCTATAGCCTCAGTGTCTTCTAAAAATCACACTCCCTTGATTTTTCTATTAACAAAAGAGAGATGTAAAAGCCTTGCAGAATAACACTGCCAGTTGTGCATAAGACAAGCACTTGGGTTAGTTGATGAATGGATTACACCTATCAGTGCAGGTGTCCTTATTGGTGGATAAAAACAGTGGATTCATTCTTTCTCTTAATTAGCTTTGAATGTACTACTACACTCTACCCACTGAGTGAGGCTTTGCTGAATATTTTAGGTTACATGCCAAAAGAAGGAACTGTGGAAATATGAAACTGAGGAACTGCAAATTGTTTTGTGACATTTAATGTAAAAGCTGGTGACACTAAAAACATAAAGAAAATATTGACCAGGCTCAGAGCATGTGCCTGTAATCCCAACACTTTGAGAGGCCAAGGCAGGAGGATAGCTTGGCACCGGAAGTTTGAGACCAGCCTAGGCAACATAGTGAGAAAAATTAGCTGAGCATAGTGGTGTCCACATGTTGTCTCAGCTATTTGGGAGGCTGAGGCAGGAGGATCACTTGACCTTAGATGCTGGAGGCTGCAGTGAGCCTTGATTGAGCCACTGCACTTCAGTCTGGGTGACAGAGGAAGACGCTATCTCTCAAAAAAGAAAATGTAAAAAAAAGATAGAAAAGGAAATAACCAACAGACATTTTGTAAATTGATGAAGTTTATGAATCACCTGAAAAAAAAATCTTGAGCTTATGTTAAGAAAATACACAACTCTATCTACTTTTCTATTGTACTTTCCAGAGATATTCTTTGAAGAGCCTTTCAGAATATTTCCTCAATGTCATTTAAAACATGTAATCTCCACCAGGCCCTCTCCACACTCCCAAATAGAAATTGCATACTTTCTTTCTTCCACCACCCAGCTTGAAGTTCAAGAAAGGGCCTTCCCTCTCCACATTTGTTACCTCTGTTAACCCAGGTCAGAGAAAGTTTGCTTTGCAAGGGAGGGACCAGAGCAAGACTGTCCTAAGGAAATGCCTGGATCTAAGAAGTGCTCAATTGTCAAATAAACCAGGAGTTTGCTTTTAAAATTGGAACAAGATTATTCTTGAAGACTTCACCCATGAAGTATTATGAGAAATGCATTTTAAAGTCAAAATGTCATTTTTCTAGCATTTTTGGGGGGCTTTTCAAGAGTTAAGAACACCAAATTCATTAGTTCTGCCTGAGTTGCTGAATTCTGGGGTTGGCAGTCCAAAAATGAATTCAGGTAGTCTCACAGCTAAGTGCCACAGGATGGAGATGTCTCCAGGTCCCAGTGGAAGTGAGGGCCCCAGGCACTCAGCTGTTTTAGCAGGAGCCAGCCAAGCAACCAAAAGAATTTTCAGCCTTCCACTATGATTGGAATATAAGATTTACTGTACCAACACCGAAAACATGTCCTTGATTATTAAGCATATACATCAATGCCTGCTGTGTATAGATATCCTGAGTGCTATGAAAAAGTATGGAAGAGATAAAAAACAAAAGACAAAAAAGACAAGCTAATCCCTGGAATAATCTGCAACTCTGCTGAGAAGAGCAAAGCTATAGTAATGAAATGGCACAAGGGTGCTACAAAGGAGTCCTACCTCAAGTCAGGGTGTTAAGCTCCACTGCTTTGCACTGAAGCTCCTCTCTCCAACCACAATGTTCTGAAAGTGAAAAAAAAAGAGGCAGGTTACCACACAGGCAACCGTGGTGAGTATGCTGTTGCGAATCTGCTATCTGTAGGTCTGGGAGACATTAATAAAATGTGGACAAACCCATCACACATTAAAAAACTAGAGACTACATCATTTCAACTGTTTTTGACAAAATATTCATGTTTTACCCTGAACGCAGAAATGTAGGCCTTGTTGCAAACACAGGGGCATTTCATTCAGTGATTAATCTCAATAGTTATGGCGGGAAGAAGAGTTCACCAAGAACAATTCATACTCTTCTCTCCTCCTCTAGAGGTAAATCAGGTATTCAGAGAAATTCTGCCTCTTAAAAAAACTGAAGGAATTTAATTTTCTAGTTCTGTGGCTATTTAAGATGCTATCTTTTCACCTCTTTAAATAAAAAATTTAGAGTATTTTCACATATACCTAATGTAAACACACACATGCACATACACTCATACATATATATATAGTATTAGGTTGCATTTTAGCAACTAACAGTCCTTTTGTGAAATAATGGTCCTCAGTGTGACATTACATTCTCCAACAATGCCCGATGGCATTTCTAGAGCATAACATTATGTTCTGAACTTAGAACTATGTGAACAAATTCACACCCAAAGCAAAACCAGCAAAGTGCCTGGCTGACTTCCAGTTTCACTTTCCATGTTGTTTTGCAGGAATGAAGAGCAATTTTGCAGTTGAAAATGAAAATGTCTTTTCCCAACTGTGATCAGCCCTTTGACCTGACAGAACACAGCTTGAGGCCTTTGCCTTTCGGGCCCTGAAGGCTTCCACCCTAAAACAATTTCTGCTCAAGAATACGGGCTCTGGAAGTTTTAAACAGGTAGGTAAGTGCTGGTCTACACTTACCTACCTGTTTGGTCTTGCCCTGCTTTCCTGTATATGCAACTCTTGCTAGAGTACAATAAGTTCTCTTTTCTCCTAAGTCTCCCAAAAGGGAAATGTATTATTTGAAGATGTGACTTAGGGGCATATTTAATAGTTGAGCTAAATCAAGTCTTTAAGTTAAAGTGCCTACAGGGCCATATACAGTACAAAGTGGAACATCTCATACAGTATGAAGGGAGTTAAGAGCGGGAGTTCCGATCGGTACCAAAGTTGTTCATTTCGTCCTTTTACATATTTTTTGGACACAGAAAAGAGTGCTCTATAGGGAAGAGCGAGTCTTGAAGTAAAATTATTCAATCCTACTAATTATATATGTTGAAAAATTTCGTATGAGGTATTTATGGAGCAAACTGGTGGTGATGTAAAACAATAGAACTGAACTTTTTTGTGTACCAAACAGTTTTAGGTTGGCATCATGTAAGCAACCACATACAGAGAAAAATAAACAAGAGGTAAATTTACTAGATTTTTTTTTATTTTAATATGTAGAAATGGAAAAACAAATGGGTTAAGAGTTCTATAAAAAGTTTAAATTAGGAAGTGGAAATTAATTATTTAATCTCTGGTGTCATGAAAAATCAACATCATTTCTGCTTTAGTGTTTATGGTTTTAAAGAAAAAAACTAACAAATCTTTACTTCTATGGAGTTTACAGAAATTTAAGCAATTGCAGCAATGTGATGAACCTTATGACGGTAGAAGTACAAGACGCTACGGTGGTGCACAGCAAAGACACCTGCCCGATTGGGGGGTCAAGGAAGCGTCTCAAGAAAAACAAGTTAATTCTTCCACAATGGTTCTAAGTTAGCAGGTGCCATTATACACTGGAAACATGAAACTGCCGCCACACTGGGAAGCCAGTGGCCTTCTAGGAAGGCACGTCTGAAGGCAGCAATAACTGGGAAGAGCCAGCAAAATGAATGCTGCCAAACATTGCTAAGTGAAAAGCTAACCATTTCAGGCGAATTATGAGGCCACTGACCAAAGGTCAAAAGAAGGGGAAAGGGAGCTGAGGCTTTCCTAGAGGCATTGAAAGGCAGGACTGCCATTGAGGCTAACAGCAAGGAATGTATCAGATCAAGGGGATGGAGCCTAAGATAAAAGATGGGGTGTTGCAGCCTTTTGAAGCTTCTCCATCAATAATTACCACTAGAGGTCAATCCATCAGAAGTTCAAGCAGCTAAAGCTTCAAATCAAGAGGACTTGTTCTCATGCAAATGTCTCTTAAAATGCAAACTAAGGAGAAAATAAGGTAAGAAAATGTGGCATGAAAGACAAGAGAGAGTCTTACTCAGCAGCAATTTCTTTAAATTAAAAAGAAAAGTTGCAAATGGGTGGGAAAAACATCTCTTTACAGCAGCAGGTGGCTCAGTATGTTCCATGTAGATGGCATTCAGCTACAAGTCTCTAAATCCCATCTTTTGAAACATTACTCTAAATTATTTCTTTTAAAACATTGATCTGCCAGATAGAATAGGCCTCAAGAACATTTCACTCTGTAATTTCAACACAGCAGGCACCTAGAGCCCACCAATGCAAAAGAAATGTTCTTTAAATAACAGAATGACTGTGATGTCAATAGACTGAATGAGGGCTCCTGCTTAGGGGTTTTGACAAAAAAGAGTAGATTTAAAGATAGTGTATTTGACTCCAATAATGGTGCTGCAATACTGAATATTACTTCCTTGCAGGCTTTAGGAAATGTGTTTTGTCTGTTCTGTTTAGATCTGGGGCTAAAAGCAGTAGTCAAATCATGACAGTGAGGAGCTTTCCGCTCTGTTCTATTACAGCACACTTATTTTCCTCCAAATATTAAACAATGCCAAAAACACTTTTAGTTATTTGGGATGAGATCCATTTTCATTTTACTCTTGTCCTTTTTTGGTTGTGAGATGACAGTTTAATATTCTAGGCTCCAAAGCAGAACTTGGCAAATGGATTTTTAAAAAAATAAAGTTCAATGCTGTAGGGAAGAAAAAAGGTGTGCAATTAATTTTCCATGGGAAATTGTATAACTGGTGTTATATAAAGATGACTAACTATGTTTAACTTCTACTCCTCTCATACAATTCTTTGAATTTTCTAGAATAACATAGTCCTTTTATAATTTTCTAAAGTTGATTCACCCTTGGTTTTATTATGTGAAAATTGACACCTATTTTGTTCTATTTGAGGTTTTTTTAGTTGATGTTCTGGATTAAATGTAGGATAATATAGGGATTAGAAACACACATTTGAGAATTAAATTCAAATTTGAGTCTTCACTGAACTCTACACTTAGAAATGGTGAAAATGGTAAATTTTATAAGTATAATGCACCTCAATTTTTAAAAAGATAAAAGCTAATGAAATAAATAAATAAAGCAAGTTAATACTCAAAAAAAGTTTGAGTCTCACTCATGACTCATAAATTGTGTCACCTTGGGAATGTTATTTAATCTTACTTAGCATTAGTCATCTTTAAAAATGATTGTATTAATAATTCCAAATCCCTGTGCTGTTGACAGAATTAAATAACATAAACCATATGAAGGAGCTGATACACAATGAGCTTTCAGTAAATTAAAATTACTGTTGTTGTTAAATGAATGAACTGTTCTGAAGATTTGGAAAACCTTTTTTGGCCAGGGTCACCTTTTTGTTCACACACAATATTTTTCTCGGTATTTCTGTGTTTTATTTCATTTTTAAAAATGCCACTCCAAATATGTGGATAACGTCATAGCTAGCTCAAAAAAAAAAAAGCCATTTACTGAAATAGTGGCATTTTGAATATACCTAACCTGTTTAAGAGCTAAAAGTTGATTGCTAAGACAATCTCAGAAACTCTTTCACCACAATAGAAATCAAACAAACACTCATGTACCCAGTTGCCTTGTTTACTACCAAACGTGGTAAGAAAAGCAGTCTGTTTTGACTACTAGCTGCAAGGCTTTCTTTTAAATCCTAGTATAAAATGAATACCACTGAGAAAAAGTGCAATTCTAAAAATGCCAGGTGAGGTCTGTTTGTCTTTTACTTGAAGAAATGTTACCAAAATAATGATAGAATAAGAGGTTGAGAATATTTTATATCAGAATGAATTCAATCTGATACCTTTATAAAGATGTATCACACATAAGTGTGAAGAGTACTGTAGTCCATTTTCACGCTACTGATAAAGACATACCCAAGACTGAGCAATTTACAAAAGAAAGAGGTTTAATGGACTTACAGTTACACCTGGCTGGGGAGGCCTTACATCATGGCAGAAAGTAAAAGGCTTGCCTCACATGGTGGTAGACAAGAGTAAGGCAGCCTGTGCAGGGAAACTCCCCGTTTAAATACCAGCAGATCTTGTGAGACTTATTCTCTATCACAAGAAAAGCACGGGAAAGATCTGCCCCCATGATTCAATTACCCCCTCCAATGGGGTCCCTCTCACCACACATGGGATTTCAAGATGAGATTTGGATTGAGACACAGAGGCAAACCATATCATTTTGCTCCTGGCCCCTCCCAAATCTCATGTCCTCACATTTCTTTTTTTTTTTTTTTTTTTTTTTTGCATTTTGGGTTTTGGGGTACATGTGAAGAACATGCAAGATAGTTGCATAGGTACACATGTGGCAGTGTGATTTGCTGCCTTCCTCCCCTTCACCTATATCTGGCATTTCTCCCCATGCTATCTCTCCCAAACTCCCCACCCCCTGCTGTCCCTCCCCTATTCCACCCAACAGACCCCAGTGTGTAGTGCTCCCCTCCCTGTGTCCACGTGTTCTCATTGTTCAATAACCGCCTATGAGTGAGAACATGCAGTATTTCATTTTCTGTTCTTGTGTCAGTTTGCTGAGAGTAATGGTCTCCAGGTTCATCCATGTCCCTACAAAGGACACAAACTCATCATTTTTGATGGCTGCATAATACTCCATGGTGTATATGTGCCACATTTTCCCTGTCCAGTCTATCATCGATGGGCATTTGTGTTGGTTCCAGGTCTTTGCTATTGTAAACTGTGCTGCAATGAACATTTGTGTGCATGTGTCCTTATAGTAGAACGATTTATAATCCTTTGGATATATACCCAGTAATGGGATTGCTGGGTCAAATGGAATTTCTAAGTCCTTGAGGAATTGCCACACTGTCTTCCACAATGGCTGAACTAATTTACACTCCCACCAACAGTGAAAAAGTGTTCCTATTTCTCTACATCCTCTCCAGCATCTGTTGTCTCCAGATTTTTTAATGATTGCCATTCTAACTGGTGTGAAATGGTATCTCAATGTAGTTTTGATTATGCCTAGACATCCAGGTGTTTCTATACATCCTCTGAAATTTAGGGAGAGGTTCCCAAACCTGTTCTTGACTTCTGTGCACTTGCAGGCTCAACACCACACGGAGCTGCCAAGGCTTAGGGCTTGCACCTTCTGAAGCCATGCCCTGAGCTATACCTTGGCCCCTTTTAGACATGGCTGGAGTGGTTGTGACAAACCACCAAGTCCCTAGACTGCACCATAACACAGAGACTCTCCCACCCCACAAAACCATTATTCCTCCTAGGCCTCAGGGCCTGTGATGGGAGAGGCTGCCATGAAGACCTCTGACATACCCTGGAGACATTTTCCCTATTGTCTTGGGATTAACGTTAGACTCTTTGTTACTTATGCAAATTTCCACATCCAGCTTGAATTTCTTAGAAAATGGGATTTTCTTTTCTATCGCATTGTCTAGCTGCAAATTTTCCAAACTTTTATGTTCTGCTTTCCTTATAAAATTGGATCCCTTTAACAGCACCCAAGCCACATCTTGAATGCTTTGCTGCTTAGAAATTTCTTCCGCCAGATATCCTAAAGCAATCTCTCTCAAGTTCAAAAATTCACAAATATAGGGTAGGGGCAAAATGCTGTCAGTCTTTTTGCTAAAACCTAACAAGATCACCTTTGCTCCAGTTCTCAACAAGTTCCTCATCTCCATCTGAGACCACCTTGGCCTGGACCTTATTGTTCTTATTACTATCAGCATTTTTGTCAAAGACATTCAACAAGTCTCTAGGAAGTTTCAAACTTTCCCACATTTTCCTGTCTTCTTCTGAGCCCTTCAAACTGTTCCAACCTCTGCTTGTTACTTAGTTCCAAAGTTGCTTCCACATTTTGGGTATCTTTTCAGCAATGCCCCACTTTACTAGCACCAATTTACTATATTAGTTTATTTTCATGCTGCTGATAAAGACATACTCAAGATTGGGCAACTTACAAAAGAAAGAGGTTTAATGAACTTACATTTCTATGTGGCAAGGGAGGCCCCTCAATCATGGCCTCATGGATGGATGGAACACATGGTGGCAAACAAGAGAAAGAGAGCTTGTGCAGAGAAACTCCCCTTTTAAAGCCATCATATCTCATAAGACCTATTCACTATCACAAGAACAGCATGGAAAAGACCTGTTCCCATTATTCATTTACCTCTGACTGGGTATCCCCCACCGCAACATGTGGGAATTCAAGATGAGATTTGAGTGATAACACAGCCAAACTATATTAAGTACTGAGGGTTACAAAAGAGCTCATAGCAAAATAAAGAGTTGGGAATTATCTGATGCAAGTTGAAGTACGGAGAGTGTTGAGATTATATCAACAAGGAGTAAACGAGAAAAATAGTTGACTGTCACAAATTAAGTTTCAAGGAAGCAGGCTCTAAAATGAAGATTATTGAGCATGATGATTACTATGGAATATGCCTGGGATCAACAGATTTGGCAAAGGGAGAAGTCAAGGTGAAAAGCAGTTTCAGTGGAAGCTTCAGCTAGCCCTACAGGATGTTCTAAAGACAGTATGACCCTTTAGAGCTGTCTCAAGTTGGAGCAGAGACTGGGCTCTATACCAATCAATCAGCCATGGGAAGCAACTGCCTTGGAAAAAAAGCATTCTCTTTAGCTAGGTGACTCTCTCTCTTCATCTGAGATAACTCCTGAGAAATGCCGACAGTTGAGAGTTTTCTTCTTCAGTACACCCAGCAACAAGGTTATTAATTAGTTCTTCCCTGTGCTGTTGGTAGTACACCACACATCCACTAGGAGGAGTAAGCACAAAATATTGCAGGAAAACTATGTTGAAGAATCTGAATAGGGAAGATAAAACAGAGTGAAAGTTTCTAAAGATTTAAGAGGTATACTGAGATACAGGTGGACTTTGGAAGCCAAGACTCCAAAAGGAAGAGAAATGCAATAGAGGTAAAATGTGTAGAAAGTTTAAGATTTAAAGAGCAAGAATAGGACACTGGATTTGACATAAAAAAATAAGTAATGTTCTTAATGTTATTATGTAATAGGGGAGAAGTAGAAGGAAAGTGGGAACCATGTTTGGCCACAAAAGATAGTTGAAAGTAGAGAAATAAAGATGGAACACCAAGATGCTAAGAAAAAAATGTGTTCTATTCTTTCTATTAAAAAAAAAAAAAACCACCTGCCATTTCAAATCGCCTACACTGATCTGATTTTGTCAAACACAGAAAGTGCAAATGTCAAAACCCAGAAAAAACGATTACTGAAACTAATTCAGCACATATATGCTTATTTCACAAAAGAAAGCCTATCCAATGGAAAAAGTCATCTTTACTCACGTCAATTTTCTGATATGGGTCCCCTTAAAACACTTCAAATTATGTTTTATTCAAGATGTTCAAAAATGTCTTTCTGGGTATACACTTAATGTCCTAAAATTCTCCAAGTAACTTTAGGGTACTGAGTCTGATAAACTCCAAGCTGTTTTTCAGATTAAGTCTCAGATAGTGTGAATACTTTTGTCTGGTTGAAAGCCTAGTTCTATGGTATTGCATAATAAGTACCCTTATGTAAAATTGCATATTATTTGACAAATCTGTGACAGTATATTGCTGAAAAGAGTCCAAAGATCTTCAAGAAAAACAAAAGACATAAACATTTATTGACCAATTATTATGCTTTAGATACTTTTTCAGAGATGTAAACAATATGCCATTTGTCTTCATTCCAAATCTGTGAAATATTTTCTGTCTTATAAGTAACCTTTCTGTGTTTAGTTTTCCAATGATTTGCTCAATGTTTTATAATTTATAAGGAACAGAACTAGGATTCATCAACTCACTAAGTGATTAATTGATTCTTTCATTAATTAAACCTATAAGAAATACAAGGATTCATTAAATGACTGACTGATTGATTGATTTTTTCATTAATTGAACATATATTAAATATAAACATCTGCTTTTCGCATTATTGAAACCCAAATCTGCCTGTTACAAAGACCATATTCATGCCCTGTGCTCCAGCCTGGGCGGCAGAGCGAGACTCTGTTTCCCAACCCTCCCCGCTACAGAAACAGAATTTTTACAGACATCTATATGCATGTTCTTTTGGATAATATATAAGAAATGACTAATGTCAAATAGTGATTTAACAAATTAATAGCGTGTGCTTATGTTATCACTATATCTTCTGATTATCTGTTTCCTTTACAAATGCTTTTTTTTTAAAGCAGCTGTTAAAAATATTTTAGTTCTTCCTAAGGGCAAAATAAGAGTATTTCAGGCCGATATAGATTAAGGATTAAACTTATAGATTAACAGGTGTAATTATGATCAACAAATAATTCAACATTTTTCCCCAGGAAATGAGACATATTTGCAGAAATTGAGGATAAGATGTTCTTGAATCTGCCCAATTTGATACAAGACAATCTGTCACCAGTACTTTCCCTGGGAGACTTAACTGATGTGACTGGTAAAGCTGGTCTCCTTTCACTGGTCCATGTCCATCCTTCTCAACTCTCTACTCAGTGAAAAATGACAAGTAGAAGAGAAACCTTATGCAGCTAACAATTTTAAAATGGTTGCACTCTCCTACTAGAAATATCTGTAAATGAAACCCATTGAATAGACAAATAAACTTTCTTTTTAATTTGCCATCTTTAATAAACATAAATGTCTTTCAAGGTACAGAAAATAAAATATATATTGTTTGCTAGGTATAAAAAATAAAATGAAGTTGGTCTAAACAAGATAAAATAATTGGCAAAAATGGTTTCATCCAATGAGCTTCTCACTGTTTCTCACAGATCTCTAAAGACAGGTTTTTAAAATTTACTAGCTCATCTAAAGAAATTGGAGAAAAACTTTTTGCCTGAGTGTACATATCTGTGTGTCTATATCTATTTATTGTGGCCCATCTTCAGCCTACAAGTATATGCAAGTATATATCTGCATTATAATTCTGAGATACCATCAAATGGTTCTAATGAGAAAGCCGAGGCATTGATGGTGAGACTGTTAAAACTGTAGGCAAAAAGCTAAAACATATTTATTTAAATAATTTTATATTATTGTTTCAATATTTTTAAGACAAATTTTAAGGTTAAAAATCACCTAGATTATTTCTTTCTCAAATTATGCATATTAATGTTCTTTGGACTCTGTGGAAGCCTCCTAGGACAAAACAAAGAATGATCAAGAAGAAAAGGAGGGAAAAGATTCACACTTGTTTCTCTGGTCTTAAGATAAAGATAGGTTGTTAGGATGGGGCAAGATGGCAAAATAGGATTCTTTGGCAATAATCCCCCCACAGAAAAATCAATTTTAACAACTATTAACACAAAAGTACCTCCACAAGTGCTAACAAAACCAGAAAAGTGATCATAGTACCTAGTTCTAGGGCAATGATTTTTAAAAGATGCGTTAAACAGGGTAAGAAGGTTAGTTTTACATTACCCACTTCACCCTTTCACAACCCCAGGGAGCACAGCATGATAAGAGATACTATCCACATGGGGGAAAGAGAGAGAAGTGAGCACAGGACATTGCCTTGAACTCTAGCACTGGGCCTGTTACAGTAAAAACCAGCACCAGGCAGACACCAGAGCCCCATATTCCAGGCTGGTACCCAAGACTAGCCTCTAGACTTACTCTGGCATCAGTGGGACAACATAGCCCCAGACTTCAGGCTTGTGTGGTGGACTTCATCTATGCTTTGTACCAACACTAGGCTGACTTCAGTGGCCCTAGGCTTCAGAAAGCCTTCAATGGCAGGTAGCCCTCCATGGTCCTGAGCTTCTGTCATGCCCCCAGCTCCATGTCCAGTTACATCTGCCCAAAGCTTCTGGCCTACCCCAGTGTTGCACCTGTCATAGTAACAATAAATACCTTAAAGTAACAAACATCAAATAACTGCTAAGAGTAAAGACAAAGTCAAATTCAAAATATCTTAATACTTTAATGGTGATGTGTAAAACATGGATATCTTTAGTATGAAGTCTAAAAGAAACAAAATTATTAAAAAATAGCTACAATAATGTGTTAAGGAATATCTGCTACAAAACAATGTAATATCACAAACTCAAAATTTAGGAGAAGGAATGGAGTAAAAGTGGGAAAATTTTTTGTGTGTTATCAAATTTGTTATTAGCTTAAAGTAACCTATTGTAACTATTAGATGTTGTTTTCCAAGTCACTTGGTAACCACGAAGCAACAACCTATAGTAGATACACAAAAAGTAAAAGACAAGGAATACAAACATGTCACAAGGGAAAATCACTTGTAAAGGAAGACATCAAGAGAGTAAGAAAGACACAAAGGAAATTTGCAAAATGGCAATAGCAAGTTCTTTTCTATTAACATTTATCTAGGATGCGAATGCATCAAATTATTTCATCAAAATACATAGATACAGTGGCTGAATTGATCAAAAACCAAGGTACAATTACATGCTGCCTACAACATACTCAATATATCTGTAAGGTCACACATAGACTGAAAATGAAGATATGAGAAAAGATATTTCAAGTAAATGGAAACCAAAAGAGCTCAGGAGGTGCTATACTTAGATAAAATAACCTTTAAGTCAAACATTATAAAAAGAGACAACAAAGAAGTCGTTAAGTCAAATAGGCTTAACAGACATACAGAACATTCCATGAAATAGCTATAGAATGTACATTCTTCTCAACCACATATGGAACATTCTTTAGGATACAATATATGTTAGAACATAAAATAAGTCTTAACAATTGAAGAAGATTAAAGTTATGTCAAGTATCTTTTCTTACCACAAGGGCATAAAACTAGAAATCAGTAAAAGGAGGAACTTCAGAAAGTTCACAACACATGAAAATCAAACACCACATGTTCTCATTTATAGGCGGGTGTTGAACAATGAGAACACGTGGACAGAGGGAGAGGAGCATCACACTCTGGGGTCTGTTGCAGGGGGCTAGGGGAGGGACAGTGGGGGATGGGGAGGTTTGGGAGACATAATATGGGGAGAATGCCAGATATAGGTAATGGGGGGGATGGAGGCAGCAAACCCCCTTTCCATGTATGCACCTATGCAACAATCCTGCATGATCTGCACATGTACCCCAGAATCTAAAGTATAATTTTAAAAAAAAATGCTGCACAGCTATGATAACCAAAACCACACAGTACTGGCATAAAAGCAGACGTGTAGACCAATTGAGTAGGATAGAGAGCCCAGAAATAAATTTATGCATCTAAAGCAAACTGATTTTCAAAAAAAGTTGTAAAGTACACATAATAGGGAAGGACAGTCTCTTCAATAAATGGTGTAGGGAAACAATTTCCACAGGCAGAGGAGTGAAACTAGACTCTTCTTCCTAACCACATGCAAAAAATAACTCAAAAATTGATTAAAGAGTTAAATGTAAGACCCAAAACTATAAAACTACTAGAAGAAAACTTAGGAAAAGAGCTCCATGGCATGAGTCTAGGCAAAGGTGTTTTGAATAAAATTTCAAACTCATGGGCAACAAAAACAAATATAGATAAATGGGATTACATTAAACTAAAAGCTTCTGCACAGCAAAAGAAACAATAAACAGAGTGAAGAGACAACCTACAGAATGAAACAAAATGTTTGCAAACTATGTATCTGATAAGAGGATAATATCCAAAATATATAAGAACCCAAACAACTCAACAGCAAGAATCAAATAACAACTGTAAAATGGGAAAAATATATGTTTCTTAAAAGAAGCCATGCAGGAATATGAGGTATGTAGACCAGGAGTATATTAAAAAATACCCAACATCACTAATCATCAAGGAAATACAAATTTAAATCACCAAATATTAGCTCATACCTGTTAGAATGGTTCTTATCACAATGGCAAAAGATAATGAATGTTAGTAAGAATGTGGAGAAAACAGAATCCTCACACATGGTTGGTGGGAATGAAAATCAGTATAGCCATTATGAAATACAGTATGGAAGTTCCTCAAAAAATTAAAAATAGAAATATTATATTATCCATCAATCCCATTACTGGGTATACAGCTAAAGAAAATGAAATCAATATGTTAAAAAGATATCTGCATCCCATCTTGATTGTAGCATTATTCACAATAGCCAAGATATGAACTCAACTTAAATGTCCATCAGTGTATGGATGAAGAAAATACAGTATATACACACGATGGAATACTATTCAATCTTAAAAAAAAGAAGAAAATCCTGTCATTCACAACATGGATGAAACAAAGGACACTAAGCTAATTGAAATAAGCCAAGCACAAAATGACAAACACCACATGATCTCACTCGTATTTGAAACCTTAAAAAGTTGATCTCATAGAAGTAGAGAGGAGAATGAGGGCTAGAGTGATTAGGGGGCGAAAGGGTTGGGAAGATGTTGGTCAAAAGATACAAATGTCAGTTAGATAGGAGGAATAAATTCAAGAGATCTATTGTCCAAAATAATAGAATAGTTAATAATATATTGTATTCTTGAAAATTTCTGAGAGTGGACCTAAGGTGTTTTCACCACAAAAATTACAGCTGTGTGAGTTAATGCATATATTCATTAACTGGATTTAGTTATTCCAAAATACATATACATGGTCATGGGCCACATAATGATGTTTTGGTAAAGACAAACAGCAGACACAAGGACTACATATATGTTCTGAGAAATACTACAGCATATAGCCCAAGACGGTAGTAGGGTATCTCATCTAGGTTTGTGTAAATATGCTCTATGATACTGACACAACAACAAAATCACCTGACACATTTCTCGGAACACATCTGGATTGTTGAGCCATTGCTTTAAAGCATCATATTGTACATGGTAAGTACATACATTTTTATCTGTCCATTTAAATACACAAAATCATAATCTTCTTCATCAAAATGATCACCATGTCAATAGTAGCTAATATTTATTAAATTATTCTTATGTGTGTTTATGAATAACTCCACTCAGTCTATATATTGGCTTAATTAGGAAGGTATTGTTTAATATTTTAGATTCACAACAACAATGTACGTCTCCCATTGTCATTTCACTGTTCTTTCCATTTTGCTATTTCCAAACACTTTTATAATATGTATTCGGTTATAATTTCATATACTGGTAACTCCAAAATCTGCACTTGAATATCCATTTATATCTTAAAGGTACCCTCTTCTAAAGTTGAAGAGATCAAGTTAACAAGTTCATATAAAAATTAGCTTTCAAGAATAAATAAATGAATACATGAATAAATAAGTAAAAAGAGAACTTCAGCAAAGTTTTTCTCAAAATTGTTTTCAAAAACAAGAATAATTCTGAGAAAATGCCAGTGGCAAAGTGGTTGAATCTTCATAAATGTCCTTGTAAAAACTCATAAAACAACTAAATATCAAACAAAACCCAAAACACACAAAAAAACATGCAACAAAAGTAGGTGACGCAATATCCCCATGAATTCCAAAATACAGGTAGGTGGAAATAAATGACTGACAACCACAAGAACTGTGCAGGAGGAAGTAAAGAAAAGTACCAGTGAGTCTGACAAACTTGGGAGCAAGAACATTTTACAATCGCAATCTTGGTTAATTTTACGAGTTAACTTGGGCCAGATTATGGTGCACAGTTGTTTAGTCAAACACCAGCTTAGATGTTGCTGGGAAAGCATGACTTTAAATGTGACTAACATTTAAATCAGCAGACTTTAGGTAAAGCAGATTATGCTTCGTAATATGAGTTGGCCTCATCCAATCAGTCAGAGGCTTTAAGAAAAAAGATGGAGTTCCTCCAAAGAGGAAGGAATTCTACCTCCAGACTGCAATATAGAAGTTCTGCTTCAGCTTCCAGCCTTTGGACTCAAGACTTCAACATGGACTCTTGCAAAAATTTTCAGCTTCCCAATGTGCCCTGCAGATCTTACACTTGCCAGCGCACTTGCACATAAGTTAATACCTTAAAATAAATAAATTAAGATAGATAGATATTGAGAAAGAGAGAGGGCTGTGCACAAAAGCACACATTCTATTGGCTCTATTTCTCTGGAGAACCTTGACTAACACAACAGCCAACTGATATTTACTGGAAAGCATGGTTGGGCAATTTAAAAATGATTGTTGGGGGCCGGGCATGGTGGCTCACACCTGTAATCTCAGCACTTTGGGAAGCCGAGGCAGGATCACCTGAAGTCAGGAGATTGAGACCAACCTGACCAATATGAAGAAACCCTGTCTCCACTAAAAATACAAAAAATTCACCAGGTGTGATAGTAGATGCCTGTAATCCCAGCTACTCAGAAGGCTGAGGCAGGAGAATTGCTTGAACCTGGGAGGTGGAAGTTGTAGTGAGCCGAGATCACGCCATTGCACTCCAGCCTGGGCAACAAGAGCAAAACTCCATTTCAAAAAAAAAAAAAAGACTGTTGGAACTAGGAAGATTTTGTCCAGTTTAATAACAAATGACTGCAAGAGTCCCATGGTAATGTCTGAAGGGACTAGGACAGACTATATCATGTCATGTCTTGATGCTACTCATCCAAAACTCAACCAAGATAGGACCAACTTGAGGAAAAATGTGGAAGAGAATCAAATTTGAGCAGGGCAGGGAGAATAAATATTAAGGAAGAAAAGTTCTTCATAGGATAAGAATAAATATAGGAAAAGAAAGAATCTTAGCATGACATCATATTTTTAGCACTTTTAGAAAAAAGACAAAAGGGAGAAATCTACGAAGTTATAGAAGATATGAGCCACATCTTCTTCTAAAAATTCAAAAAAATACATAAAATTAAGCAACAGAAAAATTTCAATGTCAAATATCATACAAGTTATAAGGAGAAAATGATGAGCAAAACAACCTCCCTATGTACAATAAATGCATAACAGAAAGATGAGCCCACAAAATGCATCAACTGTAACCTATTTCAAAGAAACCTAAAAATAGTTAAGAAAATATGATAATAAATTAAGAATTAGAAAAACTTGGAAGTGAGAAAAAGTACTCAGGAAAGGAATAGGAATTTTTAAAATTTCAGAAATAAAGTCTATGTTAGAAGGAGCATGAGAGAAAATAAACATAATAATAAAGGTTTAGGAGAAACTAAAGCTGAAAAAGAAAAATTTTCAATTGAGTAAAGAAGGCTATAAAAACAACCAAAAAAGTGACAAATACTGAAGACAAGCAAAGATTACTAAATATATCCACAGTAGGAGACATTGAATAGGAAAATTGATGCAAAGGGAAAAAAATGCTAAATCCTACAATAAAATTCTGAAATTAAAAAGATTCAAAATTACATATCAAAAAAGAATATTACATATGCTTTTATCCAACTTATGACAACCCAAAATGACCAGCTTCAAGACATATTTTAAAATTTTTCTGAGTTAAGAAAAGGCAAGCTCTTTTGGACAAGGGACTTGGAAAGAAAATCGTGTTATCACCGAATTTTTCTATAGCAACACTTTAAAACAGATGTAAATGCATTAATATATTTAAGATACTCAAGAGTAAAAACGTAGGTCAAAGATTTCATACCTAGCAAAGGGACTTTCAAGAAAAAAGGGCATTTCTGGTGGTCTAGTGGTTAGGAAAAGAAAAAAGGAAGAAAAGGCAAATTTGTAAGTTATCAACTTTCAAGAACTCTAGAAATATTGTTCCCATGAGGCCTTTTTGAGAAACCCACCAGAGAACAAACTTCACACAACCAAAATGACTAGAGAGACACTGACATAAAACTAGTGGTGAGCACTAAATACATAATTTCTTGTAAAATTAATACTAACAGAGAGCTAAAAAGGAGAGATTATAATATTCAATACTATACCTAGATACAGGACAATGTAAGACCATTTTTCTAAAAAAGATAAGGAGAGTGCAAACAACAAATAAAAAAATTATTTTTTCTAAATAAGATTGATGGTAATAGAATTGTTATCCTGAGATAATTATGCAGGTGATGTGGGATAAAGGAAATGAGAAATTTTCAGAAATTCTAATCATATTATCCCGTGTCCTTGAGAACTGAGTTTCTTAATGTGAAAGAGAAGAGATAGAGATGTAATATAAAACAAATGAAGTAAAACCTTTGTACTCCAAAATTTATATAGGAAGTACCAGTATGAGTTTATGAGGTATTTTGTGTTTAATAAAACTCACTAAATATACAATATGCATATACATGTGTGTATATTTTTATATATGTACACATGCACACACACATACATAATGCATTAGCTTTGTCCACAGCTGATTAGAAGATCAGCTCTGAAAAGCTTAACTCTGTCCATTGAAAAGATCTAGAAATAATGACCAAGAGAACTGCAACGAGTAAACCAAATATTATATTCCCACCAAAGGAAAAACAGAATACCATCACGTAGCCTTCCTAAAACCATCAAACCTGAGGTAGATTCTGGATAAACATGACAAGTTTGATTTCGACATACTGTATTACACAAACAGAACAGCATAGGAGCTAAAAATATGATGCTGAAGGTTTTGGAAAACAAGAATAAACATTCAAGTGTTGTTTGTTAAGAAAAATAACAGAGATCTAGCCATTAAAAATCAAGAATCAAAGCATGGCTAATTAACAATAAATATCCATTACAACATTCAGAGAACTGAGAGATGCTTAGAAGAGGTAATAAAATCATGAGAGTCATATAAGGAGAAGGTTTTCTTGAAGTATTAGTTTTCAGCCAAAGTCTCAAATGTACAAGATAGTCATCAGTTCCCTAGCCTTTTCATAGTGTAATTGCAATAATAATTGCATCATAAAATTACAAAACACACAAAATGTTGGGAACTTCATTTGCACTTCAAATTTAAATCACAGCAGCAAAAATAAAATCTTTGTAACTGTACATTGTGCAGTCATTAACATCTTCATTTTCTAAAGAAGAGGACTGACACACAGAGATATCAAATGACTATGGAAATCTCAGTTAATTGGTGGAAGAAGAAAATGAAGCCAATTTGCTGTTGTTTTCATTATCAGCATCAGCGTCTATTTTGGGGGGAATCCCGTCTCTATTCTTGAACACTTTAACTAGAATATTGAAAGATTTCCTTATGTGTGTCATTTACCACTATGTAGTTATCGATATCCAGCTAAGAAAAAATTGCAAATTTATAGCTTGATTCTACATCTTGGAAAACATCAAGGCCCTATCATAGCAAGATGGACAACAGAGGGTGCCTTTCACTTTGAGCATAAGATGCATTGACTAATCATTTCCTGAATCATTACTAAGTGATGCTTCATAAAATTCTTGGCAACTGAGCCTTTTAAGCTGCAACAGATGTGAAGTGGTGAGTAATATACTTCCGTATTTTTCTCCCTAAAGGCAGTTGAAATTCAAATAATCAAAGTCAAACTGAAGGCAAACTCACAATAGTTAATTAAATTTTGATGCCAACGGAAAGCCTTATATAATACCTGGAGATGTTAACAAAGAAAGCTTTGCAAAATGAAATCAGAAGCTACTTGGTGTTAACCGATTTCCAAGTCAAAAGAGAGGGGGATAAGTAGTAGGAAAACTTTCATGCTGATAGTAACAATGGACTTCCAGGAAAATGTCGCTCTTAACAAACAGTGCCTTTGCTAATTGCTTTTTAGATTTTTCCACTGAGTAGACTTACATATTCCCCATACAACTTATTAGGAAAACATTTACTTAAACCCTCCTTGACTTTTCACTGAAATAACAGTAAAGGGCATCACCTTCTGGTACTTGAGTTGAACAAAATGCTTTCAGCAAAGTCATTGTATATTTGCAGTAAAATAATTTCTCACAAAGAATCAAAGTTCCATATAGGGATAAAGTAACAATTTTTACCATAATTTGTAAAAGATGCTTTCACAAGAAAAGTAAAGCATGGAATCCACAGGTTTCAAATGAAAAACCTGTCTGAAAATAAGGTGAACACCTGGCAAACCTCCTGGTTTCCCCAAGAGTTTCAGGCTGAGAAGCCCATTCATTGCAGCGTGCGTACATCCCTCCTAATCCTTTTATTCCCTCCCCCACACGCTTACATGCAAAGCATTGGAATCCTTAAAAATCCCTAGAACTCATGACTAAGACGTGATGTTCTAGGAGCTTCTTCAGAACTCCTGATAACATTCTTCCTCTCTGGATGTGCAAACTTTATATTATCAACTACGTCAAATGAAAACCATCGACCTTTGATCCTTCTGCTTTACATTCAAAGTAAAAGAATGACTTTATATTTTATTAATTTCAGGTTCCTTCAGATATGTAATTTAACATGCCAGTGATATAAGTAACCCCAGAAAATAGAGCAGAGATTCTCAGCTTTTCCAAGGACAGGATTTTCTCGTTCTATACTTCAGGCTGGAGTGCAGTGATGCAATCTCAGCTCACTGCAACCTCCAACTCCTGAGTTCAAGTGATTCTCATGCCTCAGCCTCCTGAGTAGCTGCAATTACAGGTGCCTGCCACCATGCCCGGGTAAGTTTTGTATTTGCAGTAGAGACTGGGGTTTATCATGATGACCAACCTGGTCCCAGACTCCTGACCTCAGGTGATATGCCAGGATCAGCCTCCCAAATTGCTGTGATTACAGGTATGAGCCACTGTGCCCAGCAAGGGTTTTCTTTTTAATATCGAAAGCTTTGCAGGCTCTTCTCCTGGTAGCAGTTGTATTTTTATTATAAGGTGATTAAGGAATTACAATGATGGCAAGAAGTTACTAAGTATCCAGTATCATTTTTAATGATTTATATTTGGCTACAATATCAATATCTATATATATATATACTTCAAAAAAATAGTATGTTTACTCCATAATGAGATTTGTACCCATAGGAATTTGTTAATATTATCAAACAAATAACTCTCTACCCATTGCTTTTCCTTTTCGCTCTTGAGAGAATCAGTACTGTTTTCCAGAGGGCTCATTTTTGTCTTAAGATCCTTCACATTTTATCCATAAAAATTAAGAACAAATGTATAAAATAAAAATTATCCATGTGTTGAAAGAGGATTCAATACAAACCTGAGTATTATGATAAGAAGCAGTGCTGTTTCTCACTCAGCTGGCTCCCCAAGTCTCCTACAGACCTAGGCTGGAGCAAAGTAGCTGGTGCTTTACAGCTCCTCCATGTGCTACCTCTCTTACCTTCTCAATTTCAACTAATGACATGCATCTCTCCTTTACCTGTCTAAGATAGGCACCTTGGCGAAGTCTCTTGACCCATTCAATCCAACACGAGTTATGCCTGCTACTACTGTTCCAGTGGAGCCCTTCACATTTTCACACCCGGACAATGCTAGAGTCATATCTTTTCCTTCAAGCTTCCCACTTCAAGTCCTAACCACCTTGTGAACACCAAAGACGCAAAGAAAATGTAACTTCCACTGTCAAGTTACCTCGGTTTCTCTAAAAGTGTTTTATCTCATGGAATTGACACAATGCCACCTAAACAAATGATTTCAAAGTAATCTAATATCTCCTATCATAGTTTGCAACCAACACAGCAGGGACTGCATCGTCATTACTATGGTCTCTTCAGCATGTGTCTATTTGTGGCTATCAGCAAATATTTCTATCAAAAGCTTCTAACAGTTCTCCCAGATTGTAGGAACTCAAGTTCAAGAACTTTAAAGTTATCAGAACCAAAGTGGTCCCGAATCTCTCTCTTTATTCACATGTCTCTACCATTAGCTTCACATCTGCCTACCACTTTACTAGTAATTACCAGATATTTCAGCTACATGGCCTCATTTTCTATCTTTCAAATGTATTCGTTTTACTTTCACAAAATGCTACATTTTTTCACTTAATACATTTTCCCTCATACCCTTTCTGATCGCTCTTCAAGTCCATCTACTAATCTTTCTAACTGTGGAAATCTTCCTCATCTTTTATGCATAATTAAAATGTTAGCTCTTCTGTGGAAATATCTACATTTTATCATTCAGAATTAATTGCCTTTTTTTCTCTTGTATCGCAGAGTGCTTCACATATGCTTCATTTATAGCAGAAAACACAGTAGAGTCTATGCCTTCCTGTGGCAACAACTGAAGCCTAAAATTTCAACAATTTAACCTAACAAAGCTTGTTTCCTGCTTATAGAAAATAGGTCTGGCACCTTCCCAGGGCTGTTCTCTATGAAATGACTTCATTGGTCCACCAGGCTGCTTCCAAATTGTGTCTCTGATATGGAAACATGACGCTTCCTTAACCACCTCAGGAGGGCAAAAGAAACTGAAGATTTGTGCGGGGGCTTTGAATGACTCAGCTCAGAAGTAATGTGCAGAGAATCTATGGGCAAAATTAGTCACATTGTCCAGCTTAATGCAAGTGTGCCTTCAAAAAAAATGACTGGGTATTTGTGAGCACTCAAATGAAGTATGGGAGAGACTTAATGTGTTAAATATATTTATGGATTTACTTGCCTCCTTTTGCCAAACTGTGAATTCAAGAGGAAAGCACTATCTTCATTTCCATACCCCAGAACTTTAGCCAGTAGCATGCACTGAGATAGACATCAATAAGTTATTGTCAGACTAAATTGAATTAAATTACAGGTAAAATAAGGTTGTACCTAGCTTTGAGGAGAAGGAACAAACGCTATTTCATCACCTTTATTAACATGCTGTATCACACAGTCATAAAAAGGAATCTATAAGATTAATGGAGTAAGCAAGAATTATGAAGCTAGACTTCCCAGCTTCAAATTCTGACTCTCTCACATTTAGCTGTACAGGTTTTGGAAGATTATACAATATACCTTTACCTCAGTTTCCTCAAAAGTTTGTTAAAAATATTAAATGAGTAATTCATGTAAAGTATTCAAACAGTATCAAAATATGGTAAGTACTCAACACCTTACATATGATTATTCATTTATTGTATGAATAAGATACCAAAGCTTTCTAATTGTTCTTAGTGAAAAATTCAAAGTACTTTCCACACTATCTAGGATCAGTATGAACTGATCTCATCAACCACACCAACTTCAGTGAAAACTATTTCCCTCTTGGTTAGTGATGCTTCGAGCGTCTCAATCTTATGTTTTTTGTTGGGTGGTTGGTTGGGTTATGCCAAATTATCTCCTACTTTCAGACTTTTAAACAGCTTCCCCAAATTATTATCGTTCCACCCCCACTCCCACCAGAACACCACAGGTATGCCCTTTCTCATCATTTAGGTTTCAGATTAAATGTCGTCATCAGAGAGGTTTCCCTGATCACCTCATCTAAAGTTGCCAACTGCATTGCCCAGTCATCCTATAACATATCTCCTTGTATTATTATCTTCATAGCATGACTTGTACCTATTAAGTTGTGAGATCGAAACTTTTTCTGAGCTGGGTGTGGTGGCTCATGCCTGTAATCTCAGCACTTTGGGAGGACGAGGCAGGTGTATCACCTGAGGTGGGGAGTTCAAGACCAGCCTGACCAATATGGTGAAACTCTGTCCCTACTAAACATACAAAATTAGCAGGACATGGAAGTACATGCCCATAATCCCAGCTACTCGGGAGGCAGAAGTTGCAGTGAGCTGAAATCACACCATTGCACTTCAGCGTGGGCAATGAGAGCAAAACTCCATATCAAAAAATATATAAGTAAATATACTTTTTCTGTCCTCTCAATATATGACATTGAAGAGTTTAAGTCATTTGTGCAAAGTTACATTGCTAGCACTGAATTAAAACTCAGTCTGGCTCCAATGCCTCTAATCTTGATCACTATGCTCCACTTCCTTGTTAGCCACTTCACCTATTTTCTCATTTAATACAAAATATAGTGGTGGTTTTAAATGCAAGTGCTAGAATAGCTAATTCAAATGAACTTAAGCAATAAGCATCTGTACTATATCACATAAAGAAAGTCTTCCAGGTGGTGATGTAACCAAGGATGCAGACTGTCCATCCTTCTGCTCTGCTATACTCCGTAGGTCAGTGATGCCTCCCCTCAAGGTCAAAGGACTAAAGCAATTTCAGACATCACACTTGGGAATGAACATACTAAGGAAAGATGGCCATTTTTTTCCATGAATATACTTTTTGCAGAAAGAACCTTGCCCAGGAGGACTTCAATGGTACTTCCCTAGATCCAAGTAACCAGGCCTGGGTCATATGACCCTGATCTGACTGAAGAGAGGTTGAGAAAGTAAGAAACTGATAAGTGGAACCTCTAGAATTAGAGGCAGACTTTGACAACACATGTGTGTATATGTGTCTAAAAGCAAAAACAAGCAAATTAGTGTGAGGCAAGCTGAGAGCACACTAGGATGGCAGTGGGTAAGCAATCAGCAGTGCCTCCCAGAAGCAAGCATTCTATCCTTATATCACAGATGAGAAGACAGACTCCAAGAAGTTAAAAACCTGCACAAAGTCACCTAATTGGTAAGAGGCAAAATCAGATTCAAATCTAGAGTGTTGGTGTTAAATTAAGAACTGTAACAACCATATTATACTGACTCCACATTTACCCTGAATCTACGCCATAATGTTTGCCTTATCCATGTAATTCACTGGCGACTTGTGCTTTGGTTTGTAACTTGGTATCTTCATGTTATATTCAACTTCCTCTTCTTACAAAAATCATCTTACCCTTGACTGTTGCATGCAACTTAGGCTACATGTGTCAAAATAGTATTCGGTGTCAAGGTTCTTAATATTTTTAGTTCCTAAAATTGTATCCTGTGGTGATTTAGAGAGGAACAGATACCAGAATAGCTATTTATTGAAGGCTCAACTAAGCATTGCCTGTGTAACCATGACTGACTCATCCTTGTAATTTTAAAGACAGCTGCATAACATAAAACATCATAGATGCTTAAAATAAGTTTTTATTTTTGTTTTTGTTTATTTTAACATATAACCACATTATAAAGTCATATCATGCATTTCTCAACTTAGAATTTAAGTGTATTTCCTTTCAATCTGTTTCTTTAAATGTTATAATTAGAATTCACATTTACATTAACATTTGGTACCCTTATTTTTTGCTTAACTTTGAAACAAAATATAATTTCATGCTTGCCATATAAGCTTTAAAATCATCATTTAAATATGCAATATTTCAGCATTTAGGTCCATCTTAATCACTACCTAATGTCAAGCATTCAGTGTTTCCCATTGTTCTGTTATTATAAGCAAAGGGTGACATGCATCTCTGTGCATATTCAGTATTATTTTCTTATACCGTATTCCCAGAAGTGGAATGATTAATTCCAAGAAGATAAAAGATTTTTTTCTTCTCCAGCAGTTTGCCAAATTGCTTTCTGAAAGTATGGGGTCAATTTACAGTGTGATCCGTAATATATGAGAGCAGTAATTTCTCTGTGCTCTCACCCTTGGTGAGAAATACATTTCTAAATTGATAACTTAAAATGAGCCTTCATTTTGTAATATGAGAAAGACAAAAAGAGAAATTGAGAGAAAAGAGTCATAGAATCTATGCACTCTGCTAGTGGCTCACAGTTTAGAAGGGACAAAATAAATACAAATAACTGTCAGTAAAGCACTATTGTGGACAGAGAATGAACAGAGAAATTATGTAGTGAAAGAAATGTGCTCTGACTATTGTGGAAGCTTGGAAAGTAGTACAGTATTTGAGATACCTTAGTAAAGGTAAAGAGGAGAATGGTGGATAGAGAGGGCACACAAATTATAGGCATGAGCAAGAGCAAAGAGGTGTATAATCAATGAGGGACACATGTTGAAATTTGCTGTCTGAGGTCATAAGAGAATCAAATGGAAGTCAAAGAATGAAAGAGAGAACTCTGGTGGGAAAGAAAGAATAAGATCTTGGAGGGCATTATGATGTAATATAATAGCTTCTATGCAATTCTGTAGATTATGGAATATCACTGCATAGTCTTAAGAAGAAAGTGGGCAAGTCAAACTTCTTTTTAAATCACTGTATTTCATCATTCACTTTATAACAGTAACATCAACATCACCCAGAAACAAAGAAATGCAAATTTTTAGGTCCCACCTGAGATTCATTAGGTCCAAACTCCATGAGTAAAGCCCAGTAATTTGTATGTTAACAAACCCTCCAAGTGAATCTGGTGTGAAGTAAAGTTTGGGAACCACTAACTGAAATTAACATTCTGGTGGCTTTGATGTGGTAAGACTAAATGTAAGAGGACCAGTCACGAGGCTGCTGCAAGGGTCTAGTGGAGACATGATGGGTCCTAAATTTGAGCAGGGGGATTGAAATCATTTGGGTTGACTGAGTTTACATAGGAAGAATATGTATATTGGAAACTTTTTGCTTAGGACAGAATCCTGAGGTTATACAAATTCTTAAGAAGAGGCCAGGCTGAGCACATGGCTCATACCTGTAATCCTAGCATTTTGGGAGGCTAAGGTAGGTAGATGGCTTGAACTCAGGAGTTTAAGATGAGCCTGGGCAACAGGGTAAAGCCTTGTCTCTACAAAAATTAGCCAGACATGGTGGTATCCATCTGTAGTCCCAGTTATTCAGATGGCTGATGTGAGGTTTTCCCATGACTTTATTTATAAGAACAGGTGGCCTGCTGGTGAGTCATAAAGTGCCAACCCCTGATCAGACAATTACAATAAGGATTAAGGAAAAATTTTTTTCGTTTGTTTACTTTTGCTGTTTTTAAAATGGAAAAGTAATGTACATATTTATAAGCCAGAAAAAAAAGTCAGTAAAAATAAACTGTCAGTAAAAACTAAAGAATGCACCTAATCTTTTATTTAACAATATTTGTAGAACTTATACTATGTTCTAAAACATTATTCTAGGCATGAGATTTTTGGAATAAACAAGATAGACAAGATCCCAAGGACATCAAAAAAGACAGACTCAATAGATAACACAAAAGATATTCTAGCTGATGATATGTGCCATAAAAAATAGTAATAATAATAAAACAATAAAATAGGGTGATGTGAAGCGAGTAGCGAGTGCCAGCTGGGCTACTCTCGCTTTACAAACAGGAAAGACCTTTTTGAGCAAGTTGCATTTAAGCCTTGCTGTGGCCTGAATGTTTGCATCCCCTCAAAAGCCTTAATCCCCAATACGGTGGTATTGAAAGGTAAAGTCTTTGGAAGATCACAAGAGCCCTGCAATCACCCTCAAGAACAGGATTAGAACAGCATTAAAGAAGGTGGAAGGGAGATTGTTTGCCCCTACCACCATGTGAGGATGGAGAGAAAGCACTACCTATGAGGAACGGGCCCTCACCAGACACCAAATCTGCTGGTACCTTGATCTTGGACCTCTCAGCCTCCAGAATGGTGAAGAATAAATGTCTATTGTTTGTAAATTACATAGTTTAGGGTGTTTTGTTATAACAGCCTGAACTGACGAAGACAAGTCTTGAAAGTGACTGCCTAGAAAGTGCAGTAGAGAATGCCTAGAATGCCTAAAAAGTGCAGTAGAGAGAGGTAGTGGCTGGCAGGACAAGTCCCTAGGAGGAAAGAGTATAGGGATCAAAAGAATGAATTCGACTTGAATAAAGGAGAACTGCTCATCGTATCAGGCAAAAAATAGGTGGAAAGGTTGGCCATACATTTCTTTAAGTTCTAGGTGGAAAGAGCAGAATGACTACATTTAGATTCTATGATGAAGTAAAAGATAAGATTACTCAATTAGAATGGGTTAGAATGGAAGTTAAATTGAGAATTTAGGTAGAATTGTGAATAATTGGTGGGAGAAAGGACAAGAAAACTCACCAGAGTCAAATAAAGAATTAAAAGGTAGCAGTGAAAATCCATCCATATTGGGCATATCCATGAGAAATGTTTGCCTACATGAATACTGCCAACATCATCAGGAAGACAGACTTGCAGCATGTTCTTCAGGGTTCAAAATGTACTTCAAACACATGTGTCTCTGACCAAATCACTGCATCCACATTGCATTTGAAGATTCAGTGATCTGTAGTACAGATTCACAGAGATAAGCTCACTCAAGAGACTATGTTTCACAAACTTACAGGCAAAAACTGTAGAAACCATTTGTATCACCTGGTATGGCCGATCACAATGATTTATAAGACAATCAAATTGAGGCCTTAGATAACGTTTTCAAAAATACACTGGAAGCTGCTGTAGGACACTGCAGTATGTGGGTAGAGAGAGGTACCATCTGCCAGAAAAAAAGGGTCATTCTGGAAAACCCACAAAACCTAAGAAAGGGGAGAATAAGAACAGATCCAGAGTATGGCAAATGAGATAAAGTGGGAAAAGAGGCCTTAGCCAGCTGGATAGAACATACGGTTTTATAATGCCAACAGTTACTAGGGATTGTAAGGGTAGAAAGAAGACAAAAAAATCCTAAAACTTGGTACTCAATTCCTCAGCTAAGTGGACTTTGGATATTGAACCTGAGATGGTTTGTAGCATCTTAGAATTTTTAACTCCAAGAAACTCAGAGATGAGGTTTCACTTCTCCAAGGGCTATTAAATAGCTTTCAAGAAGTTGAAAAGAAAATCCCCAGGGACAAATTCTAAAGAAGTGTTGAAACAATGTTTCAATGTTGGGCATACCATAAAAATAAGCCAAAAATCTGATGAGTTAAAATGGAGACTCCAAAAACTAAGTAAAAGAGAAAGTAGATATGAATTAAAAGGTTTTGAGTAGAAGACAGCACCATATAGAAGAGTTATTATCTGTGCCAATGAGAGTTGAGTGATGGTGACTTTTTCTAGAAGCCTGAAGTCTTAATGTAATCAGGAAGATGGCCATAAGAGTACATATCTGGATCTAGGAAGGATACCAGCCTCTGCCATGGCAGATTGATAGATAAGCTGTGCTCACTGAGCAAGTCTTGATATTCTAGGGATAAGTAGGCCAGAGTTTATTTTCAAACTCAGGCAGGAAATTGGACAAGGGTTGTCTCTATACTGTTTTCAAAGTTCCTCCATGTTCCTAGAATGAGAATTGGTCATACTGCTTCAAAGAGTGGGAATAGGGCTAGGACAAGGTAGTTCACTACATCCAACCACCATTATTACATACTAAGACAGAATTCCTGATTTTAGGTAAGAATTTCTATTTTTCCTATAATTTTCTACTATTCTGTGAATATTTCCTGTCTATTCTAGGACACTGATGATACAGCAATTTTCAGTGATGTATCGAAAGGATACAACAGAAAGACAGGGATAGTGTTGATGCAATATATCAGTGCATGCCAAAATATGTTCAATGTAATATTAGTTCCAATATTAGCGAATACTGGATAAACAAAATACTGATAAACAAAAAGGATTTTATAATTAAAAATCATGAGAAACAGTTCAATGAATTAAATATTTTCTATATTATAGGACTTCTCAGAGGCATAGATAAGATAAATTTATTGTAGCCTTCTAGGAGGTATACAGAATAGAGTACTTATCCATGTTATCTCATCCTGGGACACATTTTGAAAGTGTACTTAGTGAGACTAGTTTTCTATAGCACACTTAATAAAATCTTTTAGATTTAAGAAAAAATGATGTGAGAAGGTATGATTTTACCTTCTACTGTGCAGCACCAATGTATTGCCCATTCAACATAAAATAAAAAATTCTGTAGAGAATCCACAGTGAAAACACAAAAATATATACAAGATATCCATAAAAGCCTTGTTTATAACAGCCCTACCTAAAGTCCACTAATAGGAATATAAACAAATATGTTTTTATATGTTTACCCAAAGGAAAATAATACAACTACAAAAATAGAATAAAAACCACTTCATACAGCAACACAGGTGATAGAACTATTTTTAAAGAGTAAAGTATTATGGTAATATTTGTCTCCTCCAAAACTCATGAATGTTTTTCACCTCTAAAACTCATGATGAAACTTAATTCCCAATGTAGCAGAAGTGAGAGGTGACACCTTTAAGAGCTCATTGTGGCTGGGCAGTGGCTCACACCTGCAATCCTAGCAATTTGGGAGGCCAAGGTGGGTGGATTGCCTGAGCTCCAGATTTCAAGGCCAGCCTGGACCACATAGGGAAACTCCATCTCTACTAAAAATACAAGAAATTACCCAGGTGTGGTGGTGGGCATCTGTAGTCCCAGCTACTTGGGAGGCTGAGGCATGAGAATCTCTTGAATATGGGAGGCGGAGGTTGGAGTGAGCATCTCAACATACACAGAAAAACCCTTCAATAATCCACAATAAGAACCCACTGCATTCCAGCCTGGGTGACAGAGTGATACTCTGTCTCAAAAAAAAAAAAGATAATTTTGTCATGAAGACTCTGCTTTCATGAATGAAATAATTCATTCACGGATCACAGAAGTGGGACCTGTGGCTTTTTAGGAAAAGGAAGAGAGACCTAAGCTAACATACTCAGACCCCTTGTCATGAGATGCCCTGAACTACCTCAGGACTCTGCAGAGTCCCCTCCAGCAGGATTACTTTCTCCACATGCAGTCCCTCAATTCTATTTCTCAGCCTCCATAACATTAAGAAAAATTTATTTTTCAAAGATAAAAGGGCATTATACAGTGATAAAGCATTCAACACAATAAGATTTAACCATCCTAGATATATATGCACCCAACATCAGAGCATTCAGATTTATAAGACAAATACTACTAGACTTAAGAAAAGAGATAGCCATACAATAATGATTGAGGACTTCAGCACACCACTGATAGCACTAGACAAATGACTAAAGCAGAAAACTAACAAAGAAACTCTGGACTTCAGTTGGACTCTTGACCAAATAGACCTAATAGACATCTATAAAACACTCCACCCAACAACTGCAAAATATACATCTTTCTCATCTGCACATGGAACATTCTCTAAAATTGACCATATGCTTAGTTGTAAAGAAAGTCTGAATAAATTCAAAGAAATCAAAACTATATCAAGCATCTTCTCAGATCACAGTGAAGTAAAATTAGAAATTAACACCAAGAAGAATTCCAAAAATCACACAAGTACATAGAAACTAAATAATTTGCTCTGGATGATTTTTGGGTAAACAAAAAACTGAGAAATTAAAAAAAAATTGAAACAAATGAAAATAGAGATACAACATACCAAAAGCTCTGGGATACAGTAAAAACAGTGTTAAGGGGAAAGTTTATAGCACCAAATGCCTGTATCAAAAAAAAAAAAAAAAAATCTCAAATTAAGAACCTAATATCACACCTAAAGGTACTAGAAAAACTGGTACAAATAAAAACCCAGGCCACCATCAGAGAAGAAATAACAAAAATCAGAACAGAACTAAATGAGATTCAGACCAAAAGAAATCATAGAAAGTTAATGAAATGAAAGTTGTTTCTTTCTTTAAAAGGATAAATAAAATTGACAGACCACTAACTATAAAAACCAATAAAAAGACAGAATACTCAACACAGTCAGAAAGGGCAAAGGTGGCATTACTGCTTATACCACAGAAACACAGAAGATCCTCAGAGACAGCTATGAATACCTCTATGTACACAAACCAAAAAAACTAGAGAAAATGGACAAATTCTCAGAAATGTATATCCTCCAAAGACTGAACCAGGAAGCAGTTGAAATTCTGAACAGCCCAATAGCAAATTATAAAATTGATTAAATAATAAAAAATCTACCAATCAAAAAAGCCCTGGACCAGATAGATTTATAGCCAAATCCTACCAGACATACAAAAAGCTGGTATCAACCTTCCTGAAAATATTCCCAAACAATCAAGGAGGGATTCCTCCCTAACTCGTTCTACAAAGCCAGCATCATCCTAATAACAAAATCTAGTGATGATACAACAAAAAAAGAAAACAGCAGGCCAATATCCATGATGAACATAGACACAAAAATCTTCAACAAAATACTATCAAAGTGAATCCGACAGCATATCAAAAAAATAATTCATCATGACCAAGTGAGTTTTATTCCTGGAATGCATGTATGATTCAGTAGACTCAAACCAATAAGTATGATTCACCATATAAACAGAGTTAAAAACAAAAACCATATGATCATCTCAATATACACAGAAAAAGCCTTCAAGAAAATCCACATCCCTTAACAATCTAGGCATTAAAGGAACATACCTCAATATAATAATCATTATTTTGACAAATTCACAGCAAGCATCATACTGAACAGTCTACAGTTGAAAGCATTTCCCCTAAAAACTGGAGCAAGATAAGGACATCCACTTTCACCACTCCAATTCAACACAGTACTGGAAGTCATGGCCAGGGAAATCAGTCAAGATAAAAATAAATAAATAAATAAATAAAAGGCATCCTGATGAGAAATAAAGAAGTCAAATTATATGCCACATGGTCCTATACCTAGAGAACTCTAAAGATCCTCTAAAATACTTCTAGACCTGATAAACAACATCAATAAAATTTCAGGATAAAAAATTAATTCAGAAAAACCAGTTGCTTTTCTATATACCAACAATGTCCAAACTGAAAACCAAATCAAAAATTCAATCCCATTTTCAAATACCACACACACAAAAGAAATACTTAGGAATACATTTAATCAAAGAGGTGAAAGGCCTCAGAAAGAGAACTACAAAACATTGATGAAAGAAATTGTAGATGACACAAACAAATGGGAAAACATCCCATGCTCATGGACAGGAAGACTCAATATTCTTTTTTTTTTTCTTGAGATGGAGTATCCCTCTATCACCCAAGCTGCAGTGCAGTTGCATGATCTTGGCTCACTGCCACATCTGCCTCCCAGGTCCAAGCAATTCTCCTGCCTCAGCCTACCAAGTAGCTGGGACTACAGGGATGTGCACCACACCTGCTAATTTTTTTGTATTTTTAGTCGAGACAGGGTTTCCCCATGTTGGTCAGGCTAGTCTCGAACTCCTGGCCTCAAATTATCTGCCTACCTTGGCCTCCCAAAGTGCTGGGATTACAGGCAAGAGCCACCACATCTGGCCTCAATATTCTTAAAATGACTATACAGCCCAAAGCAATCTACAGATTCAACACAATACCCATCAAATTACCAACATTGTTTCTCAAAGCATTAGAAAAAAAAAATTCTAAAATTTATACCTAACTGAAAAGAGAGTGAATAGCCAAAGCAATTCTAAGCAAAAAGAAGAAAGCCAGAGGCAACATATCTCTCAATTTCAAACTATATTAACCAAAATACCAGGATACTGGTACAAAAATAGACACATAGATCAATGAAACAGAATAGAAAGTACAGAAGTAAAGCTGCTACGATCAACTGATTTTCAATAAAGTTGACAAAAAATGACAATGGGGAAAGGATATGCTATTCAATAAATGGTGTTGGAAGAACTAGATAGCAATATCCAGAAGAAGGGATTCCTCTTGAGGAATGTCAAATCTATCTGAGTTAACTTTTGGATATGGTGAGAGGTATGGGACCATATACAAAACTTAACTCAAAATACATTAAAGATTTAAATGTAAGACTGAAACTATAAAAATCCTACAAGAAAACCTGGAAATAATTCTTCTGAACATCAGCCTTGAATTTACTACTAAAACGTCAAAAGCAAATGCAATGAAAATAAAAATAGACAAATGGGACTTAATTAAACCAAAGAGCTTAGTAAACAATCAACAGAGTAAAAAGACAACCTATAGAGTGCAAGCAAATATTTTCAAATTATGCATCTAACAAAGGACTAATATTCAGAACCTACAAGAAAGTTAACATATCAACAAGAATAAAACAGCCTCATTGAAAAATGGGCAAATGACATGAACAGATACATCTCAAAAGAAGACATACAAGTAGACAAAAATGTGAAATAAATGCTCAACATCCTTAATCATCAGAGAGAGATGCAAATTAAAACTACAATGAGATACCATCTCAGACCAGTCAGAATGGCTATTAATAAAAAGTCAAAAACTGATAGACGTTGGCAAGTATGCAGAGAAAAGGGAACACTTACATACTATTGAGGGAAATGCATATTAGTTCAACCCCTATGGAAAATGGTATGGAGATTTCTCAAAGAACTAAAAATAGAACTACCATTCAACCCAGCAATCACACTACTGGGTATCTACCCAAGGGAGAAGAAATCATTTTATCAAGAAGTCACCTGTCCTTGTATGTTTATTGTGACACTATTCACAATAGCAAAGTCATGGAATTGATCAAAGTGTCTATCAACAGTGGACTGGGTAAAGAAAATGTGATATATATACACCATGAAACACTAAACAGCTGTAAAAAAAGAATAAAATCTTGTCCGTCACTGCAACATGGATGCAGCAAGAGGCCATTATCCTACATGAAATAATTCAGAAACAGAAAATCAAACATCACATGTATTTACTTATAAATAGGAGCTAGTCATTAGGTAGACATGGACATAAAGATGGAAATGATAAATGCTTTCAACTTCAAAAGGTAGAAAGGGTGGGAGAGGGAAAAAGGGTTGAAAAACTACCTATTGGGAACTATGGTCACTATTTGAGTGATGGATTAACTGTGACCCCAAACTCCAGCATTACACAATATATCTATACTTATGTAATAAACCTTCAGTGTACCCCTGAATTTATAATTTTTTAAAATATATATTTTATTGTGTTTTAGGTTTTGGGGTACATGTGGAGAACATGCAAGATTGTTGCACAGGTACACTCATGGCAGTGTGTTTTGCTGCCTTCCTCACCATCACCTATATCTGGCATTTCTCCCCATGTTATCCCTTCCCAACTCCCCACCCCCCACTAGATCCCTCCCCTAGATCCCCTCCAGAGACCCCAGTGTGTGATGCTCCCCTGTTTCTTAGTTTTCCTTCTAACATGCAGGCCCCTCTGCTATAGGACTGCTGAGGTCCACTCCAGGCCCTGCTTGCCTGGGGCTCACCTGCAGCAGCTGCAGAACAGTAAGGGTTGCTGCCAGTTTCTTCTTCTGCTATCTTTGTCCCAGAAGGATACCTGCCAGATGTCAGTCTGAGCTCTCCTTTATGAGGTGACTCTTTGGATATACAGGGGTCAGGGAGCTGCTTGAGGAGACAGTATGTCCTTTATAGGAACTCAAGTGCTGAGCTGTGAGCTCCGTTATGCCATTCACAGCTGCTGGGCAGGTACGTTTAAGTCTGCTGCAGCAGAACTCATAACGGCCTTTTTTTCCCCAGGTGCTCTGTCCCATGAAGGTAGGGCTTTATTTATGTTTCTGTCATGCTGTTGCCTTTTTTCAGGGCTGCCCTGCCCAGCGAGGAGGCAGCCTAGTCTCAGTCTGCCAGCAAAGGCACTGCTGAGTTGCTGTGAGCTCCACCCAGCTGCGGTGTGAACTTCCCTGCAGTCCTGTTTATAGGGGTATACTTAAAACTGCCTCAGTAATGGCAGCCCACTTCTGTAATGGCAGACTCTCTCTGTAATGGCGGACTGCCTTGGCAATGGTAGGCTGCCTTGGTAATGAAGGACTACCTCGGTAGTCGTGGACTGCCTCAGTAATGGTAGATGCCCTCCCCCCACAGAGCTGGACTGTCCAGGGTTCAGCTGTGCTTGCTGTAAAACTCTTAATACAGAGCGTTTTAGATTGCTGGTCTTTGTGGGGTGGGAATGGCTGTGCCTGATCACCTGCCTCCTTGCCTCAGACCCCTTTTGTTTTTTCAGTTGAATAGGCAACTCTGTCTCCCAGGCATTCCAGTCACCAGTTGAAATGGCACCCGGATTTGTGTGAGTTCCTGTGCCAAGACCCACTGCACCATCTGAAACAACCATGCCGGGGCTCATGGCACTTTTTCACCCAGGAATCTCCTGGCCTGGCTCCCTATCTCAGTCCCCTTTTTATCAGTTGAATGGGCGACTCTGTCTCCCAGGCACTCCAGTTGCCAGCTGAAACAGCGCTCCGACCCATGTGAGTATCTTGTGCAGAGACAGCCGAAACAGCCATGCTGGAGACCCATAACGCTCCTCCGCCTGGGAATCTCCTGGTCTGTGGGCAATAAAAATCCATCTGGAAATGCAGCAACCTCTCACCCTCTGCAATCATGCTGGGAACTGCAAACCAGACACCTGCAATCCAGAGCTGCTCCTACTCGGCCATCTTGGATCCCCTCTGAATTTATAATTGTTTAACAAGAGTTTCCGTTGCTCCAAGTATATTACAAAATGTTTAAAGAGTCTAAACTCATCAAACTGTACAATTTAAATATATTGTATTTTGATTATACCTGAATAAAGCTACTAAAATCACAACCAAAAGAATTTTTTTCTTTTTAAATTACTGATCAGGTATTCTGTTATTAGCAACAGAAATCAGACTTAGGCACAAGGGAATGGCAAACACAAAATTTAGCGTGAGTTGGGGAGGCAAGTGGATTGAATAGGGAGGAAATACACAGATATATCCAACAATGTTGATAAGTTCTAACTCTTAGGATTTATCCAAGGGAGTTCATTTGATTATGTTTCATAGCATACATAATTGCTATGGTTTTCTTTAATGTCTATCCAGTATCATGTAATAAAATCTAATTTCCAAAAACTAATTGTTGCCTGGCACATAATAGGGACTCAATAAATATTTGTTTAATTGCCAAAATTATTAAGCAAAGTGGGGTACCTCGGCAATAGAGCTCCCTCATAAACATTTAGGTGATTAATGATGACCAGTGTCCAAAGAGATATTAAGAACACATATGCCTGTGCCCAAGCCTGGAGGCTGGAAACACCTAAAAATTATTGAGAATGAATCTTCTGCCACTCCCCAGAAACAGAGGACTCAGAGATGGACCTAGGATTATTTATATGAAATAAGAGAAGTGGTATTTCATACATACCTGGATTCATAGGCCAATATCATATTTAGTACATGTTTTTCAAAAGAGTCAACTACTATACAGCAATTCAATACCCAGTGATGTAAGGTATTGAATTTGACAATCATTCCCAAGATTGGTGTACTTTCTGGAATGTCAACTTCTGCATATATAAATTACTGTTGGAATCACTGGATCTCTTCTTTTTGTAAGATAGAGGTGTGTTCTACTGCAAATTGTATGAGGCTGAGACCTCAGCTCTTCACTGAGAAAACAGAAACCACAACAAAACTAAATTACAAAGTAAAAAAGCTTTCGTTGCTCTGTTTTTTAAGTGGTGACTCTCAGTATCAGAGTTTCCAAAGCAGTGGTTCTCAACATGTGGCTCCCTGGACCAACAGCATCAGTGTCACCTGGGAAATTGTCAGAAATGCAAATTCCTTGGTGTAATCCCAGACCTACTGAATATGAAAATCTGGTATTATGGCCTAAGAATCTGTTTTATCAAGCTCTCTAGATCTCATAAAGTTTGAGTACTGCTGGTTAGAATAAAAGATAAATCCTCACTAAAACAGTAATCCTTTGCTGATGAAAAGATTATTTTAGCCGATATGTCTCTGTGGTTCATATATATTTTTATCTTTCTTAAGTTACTTAACTTAATTAAAAAAGAGTAGTCCAGAAGGGCTTTTTCTACAATGATAATTCTTAAAGTCTTACCTATCCTTACCTGCTTTATTAAGCAAACACAATAATGCCAAACATGTAAGATTCTCAGAAACCACTGAGAAGTATTGTGCAGATCAGGGTAAGGTAGAATTTTGAAACTTAAATTTAACAGTAAATCAAGTGCTTGCAAAATTTTCCCAAAGTCTCAGAGCTCTTCTGCATGCAGGGAAAAGATCTCCTTGTATTTCCTGCAGGAAGCTCATATGAGCATCAATTTATTTTTAATTGTCAATGTACAGGATGAGCAATTTGTGAGAGCACTTGGGTGCTTTGGGAATGAAGATGAGATCCAGCACAACATGGTGCATCTTATTCTAAAAAATATTAAAGATTATTTTTCTAAGTAAATATGGGTGCTTGGGTTTTTCCCATGTGCAAAAGAAATCATTCTTTCTCTCAGGAGTCTGGCTTTGCAGAATAATGTATATAGAAAATTATGAATTCCCTGGGGAAAAGATATAAATCACCTACAATAGAGGAAGAATATGGATAAAAATTCTTGCCAAAAAAGATGGTTTCCTGGGATCTACAAACAAGGACTCTTAGAATATCTGAATAACTAGTTTTAGTTTTAGAATACCTCAGAAGTTTCAAAACAAAAATACTAGAAAGAAACATTAGATATATAAAGATCTTTGAAGTAGCAAAAATTAGCACAGAACGATGCTCAGAATCTAAACAAGTGATCCAACAGTTAATTTTGTATTACTTTAAGACATCTCCAATGTCTTTAACTATGTATTGTTCTTGACTGTATTATTCAGTGTTGATATGTGCTTATGCTGCTTTGTTTTCCCACTAAACTGATAAGCAAAGACAATGGCGTCTTATAGAAATGGTCTTTACTTTCTGTCATAAGACATTATAAAAAGGCTGTAATTTAGTGGATTTTTGCAAATCAAATTATATGATTCCATACCTAAAATGCTATAACTGAGGGATAAGTTCCTGTAACAGCTCAACATCCAATATATCATAGGCTAGAGTTGAAGAATAGATTGTACAACTTGCTTCCAAAAAGACAAATCCTCTGTCTCTCTCCTCCACCACAGCTTTAAAAACTGTCCACCTTTCTCACTATATTCCACATCGTAGTGGCTAAATTCCAAGAGGAAGTATCCCTAGAGAACCAGCGGAAACTGTATGGCTTTTTATGGCCTAATCTCAGAAGTTATAAAATACCACTTCTGCCATAGTCAAAAGCCCATCAGGATTCAAAAGAAGGGAAAATAGAACCCACCTCTTGATGGGAGAAATGTCTAAGTCTCACCAAAAGAACATAAGGGATAAGTGGTATTGCTGTGACTATGTTTCAAAAATGCAGTCTGCCACAGATTGAACACACTTCTAATCTTGTTCCCTCCTGAAATTTCACTAAAACAACAGTAAACTGATTTCTTGCCCAAAGCATAAACCCCCAAATGCAGGGAGAAGGAAAGAAGAAGCAACAACAAAATTTAGAAGCTGGAAAGCAGATGTTCAACTGGCAAAGGATTCAACAGAGCCCAGAAAACTGAATCTTACACTAACAACAAGGAAAGCTAAAAACTCACTGGATTTATAATACAGAATCCTCAAAAGACAAAGCATATGGTAGCATCACATATCATTTTAAGTGTGAGAAGTAAAGAGCTAAAACTAGGAGGATTTTTAAAAGCAATCAAATCCATCAGAAGCCTCCTCAGATTTAGGCAGCCAAATAACTACACATCTCCCGTGATTGCATAATACTGGAGGCATGTTCTCTTTAAGCAATAAAACAGGGAGGGCTTTGAACTACAGAGTCAAGGGCAGAAGTACATGGTGAAAAAAGGGGGATTAAGTATGTCCACTGATGACTAAAACCTCCAGCTGTCCTTCCATAGTTGGCTTCCAGAAATGTAGCAGCTAGGCCTCTACTCTCTAGAGAGAGGACTGGAAACATTACCTCTGAGAACACATAGCACTTCGAGATAATGTATTTAAAGGTCACAAGACTAAAAGGCTCCACTGCATCATCTTAATGTGATGTTCCCAGATGATAAGACCCCCTCATGTCTCAGAGTTTCCAATCAACTTTTTTGGCCCCCCAGAATTACCAGATATCTGAGGAAACCCTGAAACATGAAAGGTAGAAAAAATAGGAAAAGAAACATAAAGAAAATAGACCACACAAAGATAAGTTTTCAAATGTGTGTATTATTAACACTCATTGAAACATAAGAAAAGATACAACAACTGTGAGGAGAAAACCAGGATGTTATACTAAAAGAAACATTCAGAGAACCAAAAGAGCTCTTAGGTAGCAAAAGTATGATAAAATATAATACTGAAACCTTCTCATCCTCTCCCTCTCCCCAAAAAAACTGGTAGTACAAAGTGCTAAAAAGATGGTATGACTTCCAGGTCACTTGACTCTGAAGGACATAATATACTTGAGCTGATAAACTGACAAATACAGACTTAATGAAATGTTTTCAAATTATAAACATAACAAGTAATTGAAATGAAAACCTTCCAAGACACCAATTCTCAGAGGCAAGAATACAAAGCAAGCATTGGTTTCGTATAACAGAAAACAAGAAGAGTAGCAAAGATAATTTTAAATAAAAAATGAAAGTAACAAGAAAAATGAAAAGATCAATCCAGAGGCCCAGTTTTAAATATTATCCCAGAAATGGAAAACTGAAACAGAGGGGAAGGAAAGTATAAATAAAATAGTTTAAAAACAATTTTCTTAATTTAAGAATCTTTAGATTCCAAGTTGAAAGATATTAAATGCCTGATGTAATGGAGACAAATTGACCTGTATTCGAGCACGTCATTTCAATACTTCAGAATGCTAAGGACTAAGAGGAAATTCAACAAGCTTTTAGAAAGAAAAAAAATGGTTCACCTAAAAAGGAACAAAAATCAAAATGACTTCAGACCCTTCTCAGCAGCAACTTCAGAAACTGGGAGCATCAAAAGCCAATAAAGAAGTACCCAGATTTCTGATGGAAAATGAATTCTATACCAAGACAAACTCTCAACAAGGTGGAAAAAAGTTAAAGACATTTTCACATAAGGCAGTTTCCAAAGTTTTACCCCTATCTGTCCTTTCTCAAGCAGTTCCTAGATGCTGTGCTCTGCCAAAACAAATTTTAAAATGCACAGAAAATAGTGAAGCACACAAGAAAAAAAAGATGCATCTCCAGGATGGGGGGACAGAAAATCCCAGAATGACAGCTGAGTCACCAAAGAGGGTGGCTAAGCCAGAATGGAGCAGGTCAGAGCATTCAAGAAAGTACTTCCCCTGGAATACTAACAGAGTATTTGATGCACAGGAGTTTGTGGTTGAAAAGGCAGTATGTTCATAAAAACAAGGCAAAACCAAATAACTTTTCACGTTGTAGAAAACTTAACCATTGTATCAGAGAAGAAAAATGATAGAGTTCACTAAACAAGTCAGCTGTGACTAGTGTTTACATAGTCATAACAATAATGTAAACAATGAGTATTTATCTAATCAAAATTACCATATAGCTTTAGTGGGAAGGTGGAGAGATGGGAAGGGTGAGCCTACTTGTCAGAGGTGTAGGGAACAAAGAGGTGAGCAAAAATCATCCTTTCAATAGTGGAAAGTCAAGAGATACCTTTCACTGAAAACTCAAGAGATAGCATTACAAATGTAACATTCAGCAACAGAGAGACAAGTACCAAAATAATCAGCTGAAAATGGTTCCCTCTAGGGGGAATAGTAAAGTGGTGTCTTTCATAAGAATGCTTGTAAAAGTTTGGACTTTTTAGTCTATGTACACATATAACCTTGATTTAAAAATAAAGAAAAATATGGGGGAAAATGAAAGGGCATCAATCAACCAGGAATAACTACATCAGCTTATACAGAAATAAGAATTAAGGCACATTTTTAAGGTGGTTTTACCATGACAGTGATGAGTTACAAATGTCAGAATTTTGCTTCCTGATTTCTCTGCTATTGGGACCTAATAGAAATAAAAGGTGCTATTTAAATTTTCAACTGTTTTCAATTCAGTTTCACTACTGTAACTTATTAATTCTTTCTCATATCATTCTGAATAGATAAAACATTCATTTTCAAGCTCTTGAGACTGAAAACATTCATTTGAGGCAACCATGTCCTTAAAAGCAGCCATTTACAATGGATTACAAGAGTGCATGTCTTATGCTTTTTATTATCTAATTATAAAGTTATTTGTAAGTTCTACATCATCCTATGAGAATAATGATAACACACTTGAAAATAACACTTCTGGATCATTTATTTGAGGCTTTATATGTTTCCTTAACTCTTAAGAGGTTTTTGCTTACCTCTTTGCTCCCTGCATCTGACAGCTAGGCTCAGCCTTTCCATCGCATTTTCCCCATTTCATTTTTCCCCATGCTTCACTTTAAGACTAATTGTAAAGATCCAAGATGGCCAATTAGGAGCAGCTCAGGATTTCAGCTCCCAGTGAAAGCACAGAGGGTAAGTGGATGCTGCATTTCCAGATGGATTTTTATTGCCCACAGAGCAGGAGATTCCCAGGTGGAGGAGCCCCACTGGTCGCCAGTGTGACTGTTTTGCTGGTGCCCCAGCACAGCAGTTCTCTCTACAAAATACACAGGGTCTAGGTGATGTTTTAGCTGGCAATTGGAGCTGCAGGAAGGAAGAGTTGCCCATTCATTTGATTAAAAAAGAGACTGAAACAGGAAGCCAGGTCAGGAGATTCCTAGGCAAAAAAGCGCCATGAATCTCATCACCGCTGTTTCAACCATTACAGTGGGTTGCCATACAGGAAATCACACAGATGCCCATGCCTTTTTAACAGGTGACTGGAACACATGGGAAAGAGTTGACCATTCAACCAAAAAAAAAAAAAAAAGGCTCTGAGGCAGGGAGCCAGGTGATCAGGCTCAGCCAGTCTTACCCCCACAAAAAAATACCAATTGGAAACGCTCTGGGTTGAGAGTTTCACAGCAAGCATAGCTGAACCTGGGAAAGTCCAGCTCTGTGGGGGAGGGGCATCTGCCATTACCGAGGCACTCCACCACTACAGAGGTAGCCTGCCATTGTCGAGGCAACCTGCCATTACAGAGAGTGTCCCTTATTACAGAGGTGAGCCACCGTTGCCAAGGCAGTTCTAACTGCACCCGTATAAACAGAACTGCAGGGAAGTTCACACGGCAGCTGGGCAGAGCCCACAGCAGCTCAGCAAAGCCTCTACAGGCAGAGAGTGACTAAGCTGCCTCCTCGCTGGGCAGGGCAGCCCTGAAAAAAAGGCAGCAGCACAACGGAAACTCATAAATAAAGCCCTAACTCCTGGGACAGAGTACCTGTGAAAAAAAGGGGGTTTATGAGTTGTGCTGCAGCAGACTTAAACATACCTGGGCAGCAGCTCTGAATGAACAATGGAGATCACAGCTCAGCACGTGAGCTCCTATAACAGACAGACTGTCTCCTCAAGCAGCTCCCTGACCCCTGAATATCCAAAGAGTCACCTCATAAAGGAAAGATCAGACTGACATTTGGCAGGTATTCTTCTGGGACAAAGATAGGAGAAGAAGAAACTGGCAGCAACCCTTACTGTTCTGCAGCCACTGCAGGTGATCCTCAGGAAAGTAGGGCCTGGAGTGGACCTCAGCAGTCCTACAGCAGAGGGGCCAGACTGTTAGAAGGAAAACTAAGAAACAGAAAGAAATAACTTCATCGTCAACAAACTGGACCTCTACTCAGAGACCCAAGCTGAAAGTCAACAACTACAAAGATGACAGGTGGATAAATCCACAAAGATGGAAAGAAACCAGTGCAAAAAAGAATGAAAACACCCTAAACCAGAACACCTCTCCTCCTACAAGGGATTACAACTCCTTAGCAGCTAGATGGAGAAAGAGTGTGATGAATTGACAGAATCAGGCTTCTGAAGGTAGTTAATAAGAAATTTCTGTGAGCTATAAGAACATGTTCTAGCCTAATGCAAAGAAACTAAGAACCTTGAAAAAATATTTGATGAAATGCTAAATGTCTATTAGAGAATAGACAACCTAGAGAGGAATATAAGTGAACTGAAGAAACTAAAAAACACAACAAGAGAACTTCACAAAGCATGCACAAGTTTTGACAGCCAAATTAATCAAGCAGAAGAAAGCATATAAGAGGTCAAAGATCAACTCAATAAAATAAAACAAGAAGGCAAGATTAGAGACAAAAGCGCAAAAAGGAATAAAAAAAGTCTTCAAGAAATATGGGACTATGTGAAAAAACCTAATCTACATTTGATAGGTGTACCTGAATGTGACAAAGAGAATGAATCCAAGCTGGAAAATACTCTTCAGGATATTATCCAGGAAAACTTCCCCAACCTAGCAAGGCAGGCCAATATTCAAGTCCAGGAAATACAGAGAACACCACAAAGATATTCCTCAAGAACAGCAACCCCAAGGCACATAATCATCAGATTCACCAGGGTTGAAATGAAGGAGAAAATGCCAAGGGCAGCCAGAGAGAAAGGTCGGGTTACTCACAAAGGGAAGCCCATCAGACTCACAGCAGATCTCTCAGCAGAAACCCTACAAGCCAGAAGAAAGTGGTGGGCAATACTCAACATTCTTAAAGAAAAGAACATTCAACCCAAAATTTCATATCCAGCCAAACTAAGCTTCATAAGTGAAGGAAAAATAAAATCATTTGCGAACAAGCAAGTACTCGAGAGATTTCATGACCACCAGGCCTGCTTTACAAGAGCTCCTGAAAGAGACACTAAACAAAGGAAGGAACAACCAGTACCAGCCACTCCAAAAACATACCAAATGGTAAAGAGCATCAACAAAATGAAGAATCTGCATCAACTAGAGGGCAAAACAGGCAGCTAGCATCAAAATGGCAGTATCAAATTCACACATAACAATATTAACCCTAAATGTAAATGGACTAAATGCCCCAATCAAAAGATACAGACTGGCAAATTGGATAAAAAGCCAAAACACATCGGTATACTATATCCAAGAAACCCATCTCACATGCAAGGATTCACAAAGGCTCAAAATAAATAGATGGAGAAAAATTTACCAAGAAAATGGAGTGCAAAAAAGCAGGCATTGTATTTCTCATATCTGATAAAATAGACTTTAAAGCAACAAAGATCAAAGGAGACAAAGAAGGGCATTACATAATGGTAAAAGGATCAATATAACAAGAGGAGCTAAGGATCCTAAATGTATACACACCCAATAAAGGAGCACACGCATACATAAGGCAAGTTTTTTTTTTTTCTGATGATTTTTATTTAATTTTTTTTTATTTACTCATTTTTTTGATGGAATTTTAGGTTTTGGGGTACATGTTAAGAACATGCAAGATAGTTGCATAGGTATACACGTGGCAGTGTGATTTGCTGCCTTCCTCTCCTTGAGCTATATCTGGCATTTCTCCCCATGCTATCTCTCCCCAGCTCCATACCCCCTGCTGTTCCTCCCCTATTCCCCCCAATAGACCCCAGTGTGTGATGCTCCCCTCCCTGTGTCCATGTGTTCTCATTGTTCAACACCTGCCTATGCGTGAAAACATGTGGTATTTCATTTTCTGTTCTTGTGTCAGTTTGCTGAGAGTAATGGTCTCCAGGTTCATCCATGTCCCTACAAAAGACACAAACTCATCGTTTTTAATGGCAGCATAATATTCCACGGTGTATATGTGCCACATTTCCCTGTCCATTCTATCATTGATGAGCATTTGGGTTGATTCCAGGTCTTTGCTATTGTAAACAGTGCTGCAATAAACATTCATGTGCATGTGTCCTTAAAGTAGAACAATTTATAATCCTTTGGATATATACCCCATAATGGGGTTGCTGGGTCAAATGGAATTTCTATTTCTAGGACCTTGAGGAATCAACACACTGTCATCCACAATGGTTGAACTAAGTTACACTCCCACCAGCAGTGTAAAAGCATTCCTATTTCTTAACACCCTCTCCAGCATCTGTTGTCTCCATATTTTTTAATGATCACCATTCTAATTGGTGTGAGATACTATCTAAATGTAGTTTTAATTTGCATTTCTCTAATGACCAGTGATGATGAGCATTTTTTCATATGTTTGTTGACCTCATGTATGTCTTCTTCTGTAAAGTGTCTGTTCATATCCTTCACCCACTTTTGAATGGGCTTGTTTTTTTCTTGTAAATCTGTTTTAGTTCTTTGTAAATTCTGGATATCAGCCCTTTGTCAGATGGGTAAACTGCAAAAATTTTTTCCCATTCTGTTAGTTGCCGATTCACTCTAATGACTGTTTTCTTGCCATGCAGAAGCTGTGGAGTTTGATTATGTCCCATTTGTGTATTTTGGCTTTTGTTTCCTATGCTTTTGGTGTTTTGGTCATGAAGTCCTTGCCTATGCCTATGTCCTGAATAGTTTTGCCTAGATTTTCTTCTAGGATTTTTATGGTGTTAGGTCTTTTGTTTAAGTCTTCAATCCATCTGGAGTTAATTTTAGTGTAAGGTGTAAGGAAGGGTCCAGTTTCTGCTTTCTGCACATGGTTAGCCAGTTTTCCCAACACCATTTATTAAACAGGGAATCCTTTTCCCATCGCTTGCTTTTGTCAGGTTTATCAAAGAATGTATGGTTGTAGATATGTTGTGTTGCCTTCGATGCCTCTGTTCTGTTCCGGTAGGTCTATATCTCTGTTTTGGTACCGGTACCATGCTGTTTTGATTACTGTAGCATTGTAGTATAGTTTGAAGTCCAGTAGTGTGACAGCTCCCACTGTATTCTTTTTACTTAGAATTGACTTGGCTATGTGGGCTCTCTTTTGGTTCCAGATGAAGTTTAAGGTGTTTTTTTTCCTGTTCTGTGAAGAAGGTCATTGGTAGCTTGATGGGGATAGCATTGAATCTGTAAATTACTTTGGGCAGTATGGCCATTTTCATGATATTGATTCTTCCTAACCATGAACATGGAATGTTTCTCCATCTGTTTGTGTCCTCTCTTATTTCATTGAGCAGTGGTTTGTAGTTCTCTTTTAAGGGGTCCTTTACATTCCTTGTTAGTTGTATTCCTAGGTATTTTATTCTCTTTGCAGCAATTGTGAATGGCAGTTCGTTCTTGATTTGGCTCTCTTTAAGTCTGTTATTGGTGTATAGGAATGCTTGTGATTTTTGCACATTGATTTTGTATTCTGAGACTTTTCTGAAGTTGCTTATCAGTTTCTGGAGGTTTTGGGCTGAGACGATGAGGTCTTCTAGATATACAATCATGTCGTCTGCAAATAGAGACAATTTGACTTCCTCCTTTCCTATTTGAATATTCTTTATTTCTTTTTCTTGCCTGATTGCTCTGGCTAGAACTTCCAATACTATATTCAATAGGAGTGGTGAGAGAGGGCATCCTTGTCTAGTGCCAGATTTCAAAGAAAATGCTTCCAGTTTTTGCGCATTCAGTATGATATTGGCTGTTGGTTTGTCATAAATAGCTTTTATTATTTTGAGATACATTCCATCAATAATGAGTTTATTGAGGGTTTTTAGCATAAAGGGATGTTGAATTTTGTCAAAGGCCTTCTCTGCATCAGTTGAGATAATCATATGGTTTTTGTTTTTGGTTCTGTTTATGTGGTGAACTACATTTATAAACTTGTGTATGTTGAACCAGCCTTGCATCTTTGGGATGAATCCTACTTGATCATGGTGGATAAGCTTTTTGATGTGCTGTTGCAATCGGCTTGCCAGTATTTTGTTGAAGATTTTTGCATCTATGTTCATCATGGATATTGACCTGAAGTTTTCTTTTCTTGTTGAGTCTCTGCCAGGTTTTGGTATCAGGATGATGTTGGTCTTATAAAACGATTTAGGAAGGATTCAATCTTTTAGGATTATTTGGAATAGTTTCAGGAGGAATGTTAACAGTTCCTCTTTGTGTGTCTGGTAGAATTCAGCTGTGAACCCATCTGGACCTGGGCTTTTTTCATGTGGTAGACTCTTAATTGCTGCCTCAACTTCAGATCTTGTTATTGGTCTATTCATGTTTTTGACTTCTTCCTGTTTTAGGATTGGGAGGATGCAATTTTCCAGGAATTTATCTATTTCTTCCAGGTTTACTAGTTTATGTGCATAGAGTTGTTTATAATATTCTCTGATGATGGTTTGAATTTCTGTGTGTTCTGTGGTGATTTCCCCTTTTTCGTTTTTTATTGCATCTATTTGGTTATTCTCTCTTTTCTTTTTTCTTAATTTGGCTAGTGGTCTGTCTATTTTGTTGATCTTTTCGAAAAAAACAGCTCCTGGATTTATTGATTTTTTGAAGGGTTTTTCGTGTCTCTATCTCCTTCAATTCTGCTTTGATCTTAGTTATTTCTTGTCTTCTTCTAGGTTTTGAGTTTTTTTGATCTTGCTCCTCTAGCTTTTTCAGTTTTGATGATAGGGCGTCAATTTTACATCTCTCCTTTTTTCTCATGTGGGCAATTATTGCTATATATTTTCCTCTAGAGACTGCTTTAAATGTGTCCCAGAGATTCTGGTATGTTGTGTCTTCATTTTCATTGGTTTCGAAGAACTTCTTTATTTCTGCCTTTATTTCATTGTTTATCCAGTCAACATTCAAGAGCCAGTTGTTCTGTTTCCATGAAGCTGTGCAGTTCTGAGTTAGTTTCTGAATTCTGAATTCTAACTTGATTGCACTGTGGTCTGAGAGAGTGTTTGTTGTGATTTCCATTCTTTTGAATTTGCTGAGGAGTGATTTACTTCCAACTATGTGGTCAATTTTAGAGTAGGTGTGATGTGGTGCTGCAAAGAATGTATATTTTGTGGATTTGGGGTGGAGAGTTCTGTAAATGTCTATCAGGTTTGCTTGTTCCAGATCTGAGTTCAAGTCCTGGATATCCTTCTTAATTTTCTGTGTGGTTGATCTGTCTAATATTGACAATGGGATGTTAAAGTCTCCTACTATTATTGTATGGGAGTCTAAGTCTCTTTGTAAGTCATTAAGAACTTGCCTTATGTATCTGAGTGCTCCTGTATTGGGTCCGTATATATTTAGGATCATTTGCTCTTCTTGTTGTATCAATCCTTTTACCATTATGTAATGTCCTTCTTTGTCTCTTTTGATCTTTGTTGCTTTAAAGTCAATATTCTCAGAGCTGAGAATTGCAACTCCTGCTTTTTTTTTTTTTTTTTTTTTTTTGCTCTCCATTTGCTTGGCAAATCTCCCTTTATTTTGAGCCTTTGTGTATCCTTGCATGTGAGATGAGTTTGCTGGATACAGCACACCAATGGGTTTTGGCTTTTTATCCAATTTGCCAGTCTGTGTCTTTTGATTGGGGCATTTAGTCCATTTACATTTAGGGTGAATATTGTTATGTGTGAATTTGATACTGCCATTTTGATGCTAGCTGCCTGTTTTGCCCTCTAGTTGATGCAGATTCTTCATTTTGTTGATGCTCTTTACCATTTGGTATGTTTTTGGAGTGGCTGGTACTGGTTTTTCCTTTCTGTGTGTAGCACCTGTTTCAGGAGCTATTGTAAAGCAGGCCTGGTTGTGACAAAATCTCTGAGTACTTTCTTGTTTTATTTTTTCTTTACTTAAAAAGCTTAGTTTGGCTAGATATGAAATTCTGGGTTGAAAGTTCTTTTCTTTAAGGATTTTGAATATTGGCCCCCACTTTCTTCTGGCTTGTAGGGTTTCTGCTGAGAGATCTGCTGTGAGTCTGATGGGTTTCCCTTTGCGGGTAACCCAACCTTTCTCTCTGGCTGCCCTTGGCATTTTCTCCTTCATTTCAACCCTGGTGAATCTGATGATTATGTGCCTTGGGGTTGCTGTTCTTGAGGAATATCTTTGTGGTGTTCTCTGTATTTCCTGGACTTGAATATTGGCCTGCCTTGCTAGGTTGGGAAAGTTTTCCTGGATAATATCCTGAAGAGTATTTTCCAGCTTGAATTCATTCCCTTTGTCACATTCAGGTACACCTATCAAATGCAGATTAGGTTTTTTCACATAGTCCCATATTTCTTGGAGACTTTTTTTATTCCTTTTTGCGCTTTTGTCTCTAATCTTGCCTTCTCGTTTTCTTTCTTTCTTCTTTTTTAGAAAGGAGAGAAGAAAAGAAAGAAAAAAAGGAGTGAAAGAGAGAAAGAAAGAGGAAGAAAAAGAGGGAGAGAAAATGGGAATGTTGCTTTATTCTAATAATGGGTATTGAAAACCTCTTTTTTGCCAATAATTGTGCTTAATAATGGACGATCAATATTTCACTTAAACCTATGAGTAGGTATGATCTGGTACTGACAAGAATGTATATTTTGTGTATTTAAAGTGGAGAGCTCTATATGTGTTTATTGAGTTTACTTGTTCCAGATATGAGTTCAAGTCCTGGATATCCTTATTAATTTTCTGTCTCATTAATCTGTCTAATATTGATGTTGAAGTCTCCCACTATTATTGTGTAGGAGTCTAAGTCTCTTTATAGGTCTTATGTATCTGGGTGTTAGGATTGTTAGCTCTTATTGTTGCATTGATCCTTTACCACTATATCTCTGTTGCTTTAAAATCTATTTTATCAGATGTGAGAATTGCAATGCCTGCTTTTTATTTATTTATTTATTTTTACTCTCCATTTGATTGGTAAATATTTCTCCATCCCTTGGTTTTGAGTCTTTGTGTATCCTTGCATGTGAAATAGGTCTGGATGTAGCATACTGTTGGGTTTTGGCTGTATCTTTTGATTGGGGAATTTAGTCAATTTAAATTTAGGATTACTGTCATTTGATGTTAACTGGCTGTTTTGTCCATTCATTGATGTAAATTCTTCATTATGTTGATGCTCTTTACTTTTTGGTATATTTTTAGAAAGGCTAATACTGGTTATCCCTTTCTATGTATAATGCTTCTTTTAGAAGCTCTCATTTTATTTCATTGAGTTGATCTTCAACCTCTGATATCCTTTCTTCTGCTTGGTCAATTCGGCTGTTGAAACTTGTGCATGCTTCACCAAGTTCTCTTGTTGTGTTTTTTAGCTCCATCAATTCACTCATATTCTTCTTTAAGTTGTCCATTCTTGTTATCATTTCATCAATTCTTTTTTCAAGGTTCTTAGTTTCTTTGCATTGGTTAGAACATGTTCTTTTAGCTCATGGAAGTTTCTCATTACCCACCTTCTGAAGTCTGATTCTGTCATTTCATCACACTCAATCTCCATCCAGCTTTGTTCCCTTGCTGGTGAGGAGTTGTGATCCCTTGTAGGAGAAGGGGTGTTCTGGTTTTGGGTGTTTTCCACCTTTTTGCACTGGTTTCTTACCATCTTTGCAGATTTATCCACCTGCTTTCTGTGTAGTTGCTGATTTTTAGATTGGGTCTCTGAGTGGATGTCCAGATTATTGATGATGAAGTTATTTCTGTTTCTTAGTTTTCCTTCTAACAGCCTGGCCCCTCTGCTGTAGGACTGCTGAGGTCCACTCCAGGCCCTGCTTGCCTGGGGATCACCTGCAGCAGCTGCAGAACAGTAAGAGTTGCTACCAGTTTCTTCTTTGGCTATCTTTGTCCCAGAATGATGCCCGCCAAATGTCAGTCTGAGTCAGTCCTTTGTGAGGTGACTCTTTGGATATACGGGGGTCAGGGAGCTGCTTGAGGAGACAGTCTGTTCTTTATAGGAGCTCAAGTGCTGAGCTGTGAGCTTTGTTGTTCATTCAGAGCTGTTAGGCAGGTAAGTTTAAGTCTGCTGCAGCAGAACTCATAAATCCCCTTTGTTTCCCCAGGTGCTCTGTCCTGGGAGTTAGGGCTTTATTTATGAGTTTCCATTGTGCTGCTGCCTTTTTTTTTTCTTTTTTCTGGGCTGCCTTGCCCACCGAGGAGGCAGCCTAGCCACTGTCTGCCTGCAGAGGCTTTGCTGAGCTGCTGTGGGCCCCACCCTGCTGCCGGCTCTGCCCTGCTGTCGTGTGAGCTTCCCTGCCATCCTGTTTATAAGGGTGTCATTAGAACTGCCTCGGCAATGGTGGCCCTCCTCTGTAATGGTGGACTCTCTCTGTAATGATGGGTTGCCTTAGCAATGGCAGGCTGCCTCAGCAATGGCAACTACCTCCATAGGGGTGGAGTGCCTCAGTAATGGCAGACACCCCTCCCACACTGAGCTGCACCATCCTGGGTTCAGCTGTGCTTGCTGTGAAACTCTCAACCCTGAGCATTTACAATTGCTGTTTTTTTGTTTGTTTGTTTGTTTTTGTGGGGGTGGGACTCACCGAGCCTGATCACTTGGCTCCCTGCCTCAGAGCCTTTTTTTTTTAAGTTGAACAGCTGACTCTCTCCCAGGTGTTCCAGTCGCCTGCTGAAAGGGCACCAGGACCTGTGTGGTTTCCTGTGCAGCAACCCACTGTGCCGGCTGAAACAATGGTGCAGCCCAGGAATCTCCTGGCCTGGCTCTCTGTTTCAGTCCCATTTAATGAGATGAATGGGCTAATCTGCCTTCCCAGAGCTCCAATTGTCAGCTTAAAAATGCAACCAGACCAGTGTATTTTGTATGGAGGCCACCGTGCCAAAGCACCGGCAAACCAGCCACACTGGCCAAAATAGTCACGCCGGCCCAAACAGCCACACCAACCGAAATAGCCACGCTGACCAAAAGAGCCATGCTGGTGACAGATGTGGCTTCTCAACCTGGGAATCTCCTGGTCTCTCGCAGTAAAGATCCATCTGGAAATGCACCATCCACTCACCCTCTGTGCTTTTACTGGGAGCTGCAATCCTGAGCTGCTACTGAAGGGCCATCTTATATCTCTGCTCTACATAAGGCAAGTTCTTCATGATTTGCAAAGAGACTTAGACTCCCACACAACAATAGTAGGAGACTTTAACATCCCATTTTCAATATTAGACAGATCAACCAGACAGAAAATTAACAAGGATATCCAGGATTTGAACTCAGACCTGGACTAAGGAAACCTAATAGACATTTACAGAACTCTCCACCCCAAATCCACAGAATATACATCCTTCTCAGCACCACATCACACCTACTCTAAAATTGACCACATAATTGGAAGTAAAACACTCCTCAGCAAATGCAGAAGAATGGAAATAATAACAAACAGTCTCTCAGACTGCAGTGCAATCAAAATAGAACTCAGAATTCAGAAACTAACTCAGAACCATACAGCTTCATGGAAACTGAACAACTGGCTCTTGAATGCTGACTGAATAAACAATAAAATGAAGGCAGAAATAAAGAAGTTCTTTGAAACCAATGAAAACAAAGACACAACATACCAGAATCTCTGGGACACATTTAAAGCAGTCTCTAGAGGAAAATATATAGCAATAATTGCCCACATGAGAAAAAAGGAGAGATGTAAAATTGACGCCCTATCATCAAAATTGAAAAAGCTAGAGGAGCAAGATCAAAAAAACTCAAAACCTAGAAGAAGACAAGAAATAACTAAGATCAGAGCAGAACTGAAGGAGTTAGAGACATGAAAAACCCTTCAAAAATCAATATATCCAGCCGGGCGTGGTGGCTCAAGCCTGTAATCTCAGCACTTTGGGAGGCCGAGAAGGGTGGATCACGAGGTCGAGAGATCAAGACCATCCTGGTCAACATGGAGAAACCCCGTCTCTACTAAGAATACAAAAAATTAGCTGGGCACGGTGATGCGTGCCTGTAATCCCAGCTACTCGGGAGGCTGAGGCAGGAGAGTGGCCTGAACCCAGGAGGCGGAGGTTGTGGAGAGCTGAGATTGTGACATTGCACTCCAGCCTGGGTAACAAGAGCAAAACTCCGTCTCAAAAAAAAAAAAAAAATCAATAAATCCAGGAGCTGCTTTTTCGAAAAGATCAACAAAATAGACAGACCTCTAGCCAGATTAAGAAAAAAGAAAAGAGAGAATAACTAATAGATGCAATAAAAAATGATAAAGGGAATATCACCACAGAACACACAGAAGTTCAAACCATCATCAGAGATTATTACAAACAACTCTATGCACATAAACTAGTAAACCTGGAAGAAATAGATAAATTCCTGGACACTTGCATCCTCCCAAGCCTAAACCAGGAAGAAGTCAAAACCAATAAAGAAGTTGAGGCAGCAATTAAGAGCCTACCACCCAAAAAAAGCCCAGATCCAGATGAGTTCACAACCAAATTCTACCACACATACAAAGAGGAGATAGTACCATTCCTTCTGAAACTATTCCAAATAATCCAAAAAGAAGGATTCCTTCCCAAATCATTTTATGAGACCAACGTCATCCTGATACCAAAACCCAGCAGAGACTCAGCAAGAAAAGAAAACTTCAGGCCAATATCCATGATTAATACAGATGCAAAAATCTTCAGTAAAATACTGGTAAACTGATTGCAACAGCACATCAAAAAGCTTATCCAACATCATCAAGTAGGATTCATCCCAAAGATGCAAGGCTGGTTCAACATACACAAGTCTATAAATGTAATTCACCACATAAACAGAACCAAAGACAAAAACCACGATTATCTCGATGCAGAGAAGGCCTTTGACAAAATTCAACATCCCTTTATGCCAAGAACCCTCAATAAACTCGGTATTGACGGAACGTATCTCAAAATAATAAAAGCTACTTACGAGAAACCAACAGCCAATATCATATTGAATGTGCAAAAACTGGAAGCATTTCCTTTGAGATCTGGCACTAGACAAGGATGCCCTCTCTCACCACTCCTATTGAATATAGTATTGGAAGTTCTAGCCAGAGCAATCAGGCAAGAAAAAGAAATAAAGAATATTCAAATAGGAAAGGAGGAAGTCAAATTGTCTCTATTTGCAGACGACATGATTGTACATCTAGAAGACCTCATCGTCTCAGCCCAAAATCTCCAGAAACTGATAAGCAACTTCAGAAAAGTCTCAGAATACAAAATCAATGTGCAAAAATCACAAGCATTCCTATACACCAATAACAGACTTAAAGAGAGCCAAATCAAGAACGAACTGCCATTCACAATTGCTGCAAAGAGAATAAAATACCTAGGAATACAACTAACAAGGAATGTAAAGGACCCCTTAAAAGAGAACTACAAACCACTGCTCAATGAAATAAGAGAGGACACAAACAGATGGAGAAACATTCCATGTTCATGGTTAGGAAGAATCAATATCATGAAAATGGCCATACTGCCCAAAGTAATTTACAGATTCAATGCTATCCCCATCAAGCTACCAATGACCTTCTTCACAGAACTGAAAAAACCACCTTAAACTTCATCTGGAACCAAAAGAGAGCCCACATAGCCAAGTCAATTCTAAGCAAAAAGAACAAAGCAGGAGGCATCACGCTACCTGACTTCAAACTATATTATAAGGCTAAAGTAAGCAAAACAGCATGGTACCGGTACCAAAACAGAGATATAGACCAATGGAACAAAGCAGAGGCCTCAGAGGCAACACAACATATCTACAACCATCCGCTCTTTGACAAACCTGACAAAAAGAAGCAATGGGGTAAGGATTCCCTATTTAATAAATGGTGTTGGGAAAACAGGCTAACCATGTGCAGAAAGCAGAAACTGGACCTTCCTTACACTTTACACTAAAATTAACTCCAGGTGGATTGAAGACTTAAACAAAAGACCAAACACCATAAAAACCATAGAAGAAAATCTAGGCAAAACCATTCAGGACATAGGCATAGGCAAGGACTTCATGACCAAAACACCAAAAGCATAGGAAACAAAAGCCAAAATACACAAATGGGACATAATCAAACTCCACAGCTTCTGTATGGCATAAAAACAGTCATTAGAGTGAATCAGCAACCAACAGAATGGGAAAAAATTTTTGCAATTTACCCATCTGACAAAGGGCTAATATCAAGAACTTACAAAGAACAAAAACAGATTTACAAGAAAAAAACAAACAAGCCCATTCAAAAGTGGGTGAAGGATATGAATAGACACTTTACAGAAGAAGACATACATGAGGCCAACAAACATATGAAAAAATGCTCATTATCACTGGTCATTAGAGAAGTGCATATCAAAACTACATTGAGATACCATCTCACACCAGTTAGAATGGTGATCATTAGAAAATCTGGAGACAACAGATGCTGGACAGGATGTGGAGAAATAGGAACACTATTTCACTGTTGGTGGGAGTGTAAATTAGTTCAACCATTGTGGAAGATAGTGTGGCGATTCCTCAAGGCCTTAGAAATAGAAATTCCATTTGACCCAGCAATCCCATTACTGGGTATATATCCAAAGGATTATAAATCGTTCTACTATGAGGACACATGCACACGAATGTTCATTGCATCACAGTTTACAATAGTAAAGACCTGGAACCAACCCAAATGCCCATCTATGATAGACCGGACAGGGAAAACGTGGCATATATACACCTTGGAATATTATGCAGCCATCAAAAACGATCAGTTTGTGTCCTTTGTAGGGGCATGGATGAACTGGGAAACCATCATTCTCAGCAAACTGACACAAGAACAATAAATCAAATACCACATGTTCTCACTCATAGGCGGGTGTTGAACAATGAGAACACATGGACACAGGGAGGGGAGCATCACACACTGGGGTCTGTTGGGGGAAATAGGGGAGGGACAGCTGGGGGTGAGGAGTTGGGGAGAGAGAGCACGGGGAGAAATGCCAGATATAGGTAATGGGGAGGAAGGCAGCAAATCACACTGCCATGTGTGTACCTATGCAACAATCCTGCATGTACTTCACATGTACCCCAAAACCTAAAATGCAATAAAACAAAAAAAGACTAATTGTAAATTCACTTTGCTGAAAAACCATAAAATTCTGCTTCAACATACTTAGAATTAACTCATTTTTAACATGCTACATTATGCATAATATTTAATTACCATCAAATTTTAGAAATTTTTCTTACAGAAAATAATCAGCTAAATATTGGATTACACTTGAATATGAAGGTTTTGGGCTTGACTCTTTTTATTCTGATCAATGATTAAGGGCTTAAACAAATGTTTTTGATCTTTTCAGCATTATCCTTATGGTTATGTCTTATAAAAAAAGCTCCTTGAATATTGTTTTTAGATTTTTCTTAACATAGTAAAGTTTTTATTCCAAGTGTCTTTATTTTCCTCGCCAGAGGACACACACAAAAAATCTGCTCATCATACAGTGAACAAATATTTAAATATTAATAAAAATTATGTACACTTTTTGCAGATCAATGCTTCCAAATAAATTTCATTACAATGAAAATCCACATTAAAAATAAGAAAATTTCTAAGCTGTTAGTTGAAATTGATTTTCATTAGTATTTGACGTAAAATTATAATCCAAATAAAAAAATTGGTCAAACTCTTATGGTCCGTAATGATATGATTTGGCCATAAAAGTGAAACATCAGAATTTTCTTCATATCCCTTTAAATTAATAATGGGCACAAAATCCATATGCACTCAAGATACCTAAAGTAATGAACGTCTGTAAAGGAAAAGAGTATAATAACATAAACTGTCATTCATCACAGCTTCTAACAAACAAAAAGCTACTTTTTATGGAGTTGCACATTTTGCATTTATATTTCACCCGAAATAAAATTCCTCTTACTATATTATCTTGATACCCTGTTTCTATATATACATTAGCATTCTGGTTGGGTTCAGTTCAGTATACCTCATTTTTCTTGTAAAACTGTTCACTTCTTGCCCCTGAGCATAGCTTTCCTGCTTGCTTCCCGGTTGATTCATTCATTTTGATTATCTTATCAAAGGTACAGAAAAAATAATAAATAAAAAATATTATTATTAAAGGAAAAATAAATAACAAATAAAAAAAATAAGTGACTCAAATGAAAAACTATAAACCAGGTTTTTGCAAATCTGGTTTACCTAACAGAGATTAAACAGCTCTTATGTCAAATAAATGCCATCCTCACCTTCCAAAAGCAACCTTAATGTGACTACCATCCTGGATTATGCATTTCTAAACAACACAGGATCTGGAAACATGCTTTAGTTTTGGTACTTCATAAAAATGAACATCAATTCATTCCCTGCTAAATCTAATCTGCCAATTATTGCTGAGATTCTTAACTTTTTTTGCTTTTTGCATGACAGATTTAGGTGAAAGATAATGCAAAGCCACATAAAATATTTCACCACATTAAACTTAACTCCCTAAGCATACCAGGAACTCCTGCATTTCCTAGAATGAAAAACCATTACCTTACACTTTGTGTGATTTATTTTGAGCTTATATTTTGCACACTGCTCAAAGACAGCATTCAGCTGCTTCTGAAGGCCAATTGGGATTTGAGAGATTAATGAATACTGAATCTTCAGTCTTGAAAAAGGAACAGTCATACAGATGTTAAAAACATTTGGGAATGAAAACTATGCCAAAAGTTTCAGTGATATCACATAAATGGATGCTAAATAATGAAAGGCCATCATCTCATCATCCTCTCTTCTGAAGGATTTGATCATAATCAAGCATGTATCTTTCAACCTGTAAATTATTAACTATAGCTAAAAGGAAATTTAGGAAATTTCACAGTGACTCATAGTCACCACTGATATTTTATATTTGCATAAATAAACCCTTGGATGTTTAAATGTCATTCTGTCCTTATAAAGCAGGAGTTGGAAATATTGATCCAAATCACCCTGTTCTAGGACATTAAGCAAAGGCTGGATTGTGCCAAAATCTGGTTAATGTAAGGGAAGTGAAATAAAAGCAGTAACTGCATGAGTAAACATACATAGAAAGAGACTTTGACAAGTTAGATCTAAAAATGAATAAGAAAAAAATATAGGGATGGGAAATGAAAGCAAAATAGAAAAAACACTGTGAGTTATGGAATATCTCACTGGGAGCTCTAGACATACTCGTTACCTATCTCTGTCCATTTCTTTTCCAATGGCTTGTCTTTGTTTGAAGATAGCTGATGTGACGGCAAGTATGCAGATTACACATTAAGTGGAAAAAAAAAGTTTAAGAAACAAATTCAAAATTATTGTTAATCATGTAAATTATTGTGTGTGTGTGCACATAAATGCACTTGTGTATATACATGCATGCACAGGTATACAGATTTACCATCCAGAACAAAATGTGAGATGTCTCCTATACTAGACATGTATACAAATAACTGGCCCCCACAGTGAGATATGTAAACATGAACAGATGCTAGGATGTATTAGACCATTTTCATGCTGCTGATAAAGATCTGAGGCTGGGCAATTTACGAAAGAAAGAAGTTTAATGGATTTACAGTTCCACGTGGCTGGGGAGGCCTCACAATCATGGTGGAAGGCAAGAAGGAGCAAGTCATGTCTTATACAGATGGCAGCAGGCAAAGAGACAGAGTTTGTGCAGGGGAACCCCTCTTTTAAAAACAATCCGATCTCATGGGACTTACTATTGCAAAAACAATATGAGGTTCAATACCTACCACTGGGTCCCTCCCATACATGTGGGAATTGTGGGATTTACAATTCAAGATGAGATTTGGGTGGGAACATAGCCAAACCATATCATAGGGAGAATTTACCATGCCCAGAAGATGTGAATATCTACATTTACAAGCTGCCTATCTTAAGTCCACAAACTGAAAGAAGAAAATATATTTAGAAATAGTTTATCCACAGGAATTAGTTATCCAGCTTCATACTGCAGACATGCAGAAATATATAAAAACTATGTTTTATTTTTATTTTCTTCCTCATTATCCATTGAAGCTGTTTTCAATATCTAGCAAGATCTAAATTAGGTTTATTCTAACAATGAAATATCTAGAAGTAGTCACAGTGTAAATCTGTAACTGTATTGAAGCCTAATTATTTAATAATATGTTATTTTATCAGAAATCAATCATAGTGTATGTTTCAGAGTAAAATTTAAATTTGAAAAGTTTAGAACTTTCTGATTTCTGAAACTTTCCCCAAGTGGAGTTTTGTAAAAAGGCTTCTCTTTCTTATTAATTTTATTCAATTTTTGAATCAGAAATGTTCTTAATATTATAAATATTTTTGAAAGCATTTGGACTGATTTGTGTTAAGATTTAGAGATGGAGTATTATACTTAAAAATATAGAGCTCAGTATTACATACGTTCACACAGATATGAGTTTAATATTTGAGTTTATCAGAGCATTAGTGCTTTTACCCCTAAAGTTCAACTCTTTCGATGAAATAATCTCTAATTCACTAGAAAAGGCAATTGTTCAGAACATTCTACTCTCTAGTCATGTTAGTCCTTCACTCATTTAAATAGTAACAGTAATAACAGTGAACAGCCTGCAGTAGGCAGAACTTTGTTTCCCATAACCATTGCCCCCACCTCCTATGTTATGCCTGTGAATGTGACATTACATGGCAAAAGAGACTTTGCAGGTGTGATTAAGGTTATGAATGAGCTCCTTTTTAATTAAGACAGAGCATTTATGACTGGTTTATCCAAGTGGGTGCACTGTAATCACATAAGCATGAGCCCTTAAAAGAAGAAGAGGAGGGCAAATAGTCAGAGAGATTGGGCAGAAGTCTGAGGGGTTCAAAACACAAGATGGATTTGCCTTTGATGACTTAAAAGTAGAGGGACCCATGCATCACGGAAACAGGAACCTCAGTCCTACAACCACAAGAACTGAATTTTGCCAAATCACCTGAATAAACCTGGAAGCAAGATTCTTCTGTAGAGGCTCCAGATAAGAGCCCAGGCTGGCCAACACCTTTATTTCTGCTTTATAAGACCCTAAGCAGAGAACCTGGCAGAAGGCTCTGATCTAAAAAACTGTGAGATAATAAGTGGGAGTTGTTTTAAGTCACTAAGTATGTGGTAATTTATTACAGCTGCAACAGGAAACAAATAACAACAGAGAGCTTGCACAGGCCAGGCTGTAACTGCTACATGTTTATAAACTCATAAAATCTTCACACCAGCCTAATAAGGTAAAAAAAAAAAAAATTCTAAACAGGAAGATTAAGACACAGATTATAAGTAGACTGTGACACAAGTAGTAGGTAGCAGAGCCCAGATTTGAACCTAAGCAGCCTTACTACAAAGACTGTGATATTAAAACTATCACCGCACTGCAGGGAAGTGAGATTAGGCTTACAAGTAGAAGGAGAGAGTGAGAGAGATGACATGATGAAAAGAGAGGAGAGAATATTAATGGAAAAACAGATGACTATCAGAAAATTGGAGAATTCAGAATTCTAACTGCTCTAACATCCTGTCACCAAAACATATTTCAGTAATGATGTCATTATAAAATTGTGATTAACTCTCCATGAATTTTTAATATTTTTACTATTGTCTCTCCAGTCAACCCATGTATTTCCCTGCAATAAACTGTGTCAGAACACTTGATTACATGCAATATTACATCCATTCACTTGTCTGGATCTTCTAGTGGACTTTCACTCTGCAGTTTGCAGGTAGAGACTGATCTATTCATGTTCTTAACATCTGCCCCTGGGTCAAAACAGGCAGAGTGTTTTGCAGAATAAATAGAGGGATAATGTGGTATAAATCCTTTGAAAACTGCAAAGCATTATTTTAAAGATAGGAAGGCTTATTTTAGTATCTCCACAAATGACATTATTCCAAATATATTTTAATTCATAAAGCTAAAAAGCCCAGTTACCAGATACATTTTCTTCAAAGACTTCTGACACATGCAGCCCATCTGACTAGAAAGAGTTCCCAACACTTCTCTTTGGTGCTTGTATGGAACTTTTTTCATAGCTCATGCTAATTTAGTTCTAAGTTTCATAGGCATAGAAAAATTTAGTCCACAAATAGACGAGTATCCTCAAGGCAAAGGGTAGGAGTTCCCTGAATCATTCCATGAGTTTCCTCAGGAGGCTCTTCATGGTCAGATTAGATCCATATGTCCATAATGCCTTTATTACAAAAGTGTGGGGCAGGGGGAAGGTATTTAGGAGTCACTAGCCTTGCATTCAAATACCGTCATTGCTACTGTCAGTAGAAAGCCCTTTGGTGCAGAGAATTGCTTATATTTTCTGAGACTCAATTCTTCATCTTTATCACTTTGATAATAATATCCAACATTTATAATTCTCAGAGATATAAGGAACATATGACATAAGTGTTTTATAACTTTTAAAGAACTAAGAGAATAACATTGTTTAACCTCTCCCAGGGCTTTCTAGATCTTTGTTTTTGGCTGGATTTCACTAGTATATAGATGAGAAAAATGAACACATCCGTGGTACTTACTTTCCATATTTAAGATGCTGATTTAATAGTTTATAACTGCCATTTCTTAATGGTTCACCTACTGGCCCTTTCTGGATTGGTTACTGCTAAACCATGAATTCCTAAACATCTTCTTTTGGCCCAACTTTCCATCTTATCCAAAACCTTTCCTTTATTTTCAGGCTGATAAGACATTCCACCAGTCTGTTTCCTATTAAATAAAGCTTTTGGATTTATACCTTGATCTATATTAGCAGCTCAACCAAATCTTTTTGTCTGTTTGAACCTTAGTCACACTTATCTTGGTCTGGTGGTTTATAATATATTCTCACCATCCTTCATTATAAAATATAATGTTTCTACCCAAAAGTATTCCAATCCTATTTCATTTTTTATAAAAAATTACACCTTGTTTTTGTTCTACATCTCCCACAGCATATTACAAATTATTCTGCCTAATTATGCCCAGAGATTGTCCTAAACTCAAGGTAAATGCAGTGATATTTTCTAAAACAACCTCAGGATCTTTCTTTGCCTGAAAGACTTGTATTAATTAGGGTAATGTCAGTTATTACCGTAAATAAACCCTAGAATTTCAGTGGTCTTTGGAATGGAAGTTCATTTCTCCCTCAATGCAACACAGTTATTCCAGATGGGTAGGCAGATTTTCTTTGCATATAATTCAGAGACCTGTTTTCTATTGTTTCGGGAATGTGCTATCCCCAAGGGCTTTATCAATTTGTGCATACTTCCAGCAGAAAGGAGGGTAACACACATCATTTCTGCTCCAGTCCATTAGCAAGAACTAGTCACGATGCCACATCTTGATACTGACACGGCTGCGAAATACAGTCCCCCACTAAGCAGCTGCTTCCAGTAATAACTCTACCATGGAAGGAACACAGGGATTGGTGGGTATCTGAATGACTTCATGAATTAAAAAACCAGAAACTACTGTGGCTTCAGAATCAACAAGTAGATACCAGAGCAAGTTTCCTGCATAAACTCTTTCCTGCCCAGGTGGCAGACAAGGAAATAGAGAACTTTTCAAAAATACATGCATATAGTCCAGAGACAGATCACGGAGGTCATAAATTTTAGCTTTGATAGAAATAGAAATTAAACAGCCAAGTAAAACTAATCAAGCTGGGCAAATTCTTTACCATTAAAGAAAGGGACTTGCAGAGGTTTCCTCTGAATATTGACTGTATTGCTAGCAACCTGGAGTAGGTTGGGAATGAGCATGGGTGCATTGCCTCACACAGCAGAGCATCTTGCTACATGTAAAAGATTACCTAGAGAACAGTGTCTTACTTAGCTTGTAATAACATCCTGGACCTCAGTGATCAATGTCCTCCATGTTCATCTAGAATATCAAGCACAGCCTCTACAAATGTACCTCATGGACAGGCATTGTTGCCTTTTCACTTATCACAGGTGTAATAAGTCTGAAGTAGCAAGACAGTTTTACCTAAAAAAAAAAAACAACACAAAAAACTACTTCTTAAGCAATGACTCTGTATGTGAGAAATTCCACCCTTAAGAAGTGGCATGTACCCTGCAGGCTTTCAGCTTGTGGATCCCCACTTAATCTCTGCAGTACAGAGATGCAAGAGCTGACACAGAGAGCAAATCTCCTGCTGCTATGTAAAGGAACATCCTCAGAAATTTCTTCTCAAAGATCTCAAAATGGCCTAAAACATATCCATAAATAAATCTTTAGAGATATTCAGGATTCACATTAGAGAAGAGTTTATCAAAACTTTCAAATATTCATTATAAAAGAAAAATTATAAACATGCCCTTCATTATACAAATTATAGTGGTAGGGATACCCTATGAAAAGATCGTTAAAGTCAGAAGAGTGTGTAGAAAACTGGTTAGATAAATTTTAACATGGGAAGGCCAGGTAATGCGTTTAGCAATAAATAATTTAAACTACAGGTATAAAGCAAAGAGTTCTGAGGTAATAGTTATGGTCAAGAATAAAGGACCTACTATGAGAGGAAATTGTTCACATTAGGCTTCCATGGCTTTAAAAACCATCCAAATATTATAAGTAATAATACAATTTCAGTATGTGAGTGGAAATAAGTAATGATTATTTCTCTCTTCTGTAAAATTTTGGTGCCTCCATACCTGAAACACATCTGCACAGCCTTTGGAGTGTGCTCCTCAGATGTCCCTTGAAGGGAAAATCTACTTCAAGGAGCATAATCTACAGACAGTCTCTAGTAGTGACCACGGAAGCCAGCTCAGCATTCATGAGAGAGCCATACTATAACCAGACTGCTCACATTCAATGACAGAGTGCATAGGTGTTCTAGAGCTGCCCCGTCCCTGCACAAAAGGGGACTTCTGTAACAGGCGATCTTTTCTCTGATGCTACCCATCAACCTGTCAGAGGCCTTCTCAGAGCTGCGCTGCAGTCTGAGGCTCTGCTCTTCCCATCCTCCTTCCTTAGCTCCCTTCAGAGGTGTCGGACATCGCACTCATATTCTCCTTCTCCCCTTTATTCTCTATGGATATTTCTCTCAATAAATCCCTTGCACATCTAACTCCTTATTTCTGTCTCCTTCCCAGAGGATGTAAGCTGACACTTGGTACCAGAAGTGATCTGATATAACAGATACCTTACTGCCCAACTAGAAGGAGCCACGGATAGTCTCTGCACAAGGAGAGGGGCAAACTGCTAAAAATTTTACTAAAGTTGACCCAGAAAAATGACTTAGTGGAAGGAACACTTTCACTGGTATTCAGTCATTTGAAGTCTTAAAAAATGCGTGGAAGGATAGAAGAATTAACTAGTTATTTCTAAGTTATAGTAATCACATTAACCGACTCAAGTTTGTCATTATAGTGGCCCTGCCACTCCACAGAGGGATAATGACAAACTTGAGTCAGTTAATGAAGAATTAATGTTGAGCTTAAGAGACAGAGGATCTTTTTAGTAGCTTCTGAACATTTCTCATTTTGAGCAATGCATAAGTAGACAAAGAGAAGGAACAAGCACGGGACCCAAGAATTAGGTTCCTGGAGCTCCAGAATCATTTAAGTGACCAGCAAAGACAGATCTGTTATGCCAAGGTCAAGGTTCAGGTTGAGAAGGTATGGGGCAATGGGGATAAACTAGGTAGATGCCCCTAAGGATTGGGCCTCTGAAGACTACCCTGATGCCATGGAGTTTGCAGAGGTGACCCCATCGCCATTAACAGATGGCACTCCTCTCATGCAGGAGACACTGTAGAGGCCTCTCTTCCCTGCAAGAGATGAGGGCCCCCTCAGGAGCTGCCCTTACTGCTCTTTCAGCTGCCATCTTGATCCTGATGGTATATCCCAGCATAATCCAGCCAGGGACGTATGGAATCAAATAAGGCAGGAAAGACTTTACACACCAAAGGAACAGCAAGAAGTAGAAAGCATGAACCAGCAGGAACAATAGGAGAATCTCGGGATGGAATTTTGAGAATGCTTGGTCAAAAGAGCCTGAAAATAATACTTAATGAACAATAATTAATTCATTTGAGGCATTTTCTTGTGACATGAGTTTAATGTCCTGGCAAGAACCCTGGTAAATAGGGCAAAATTCACTGTGAGGAGGACTTTTAGAAGCTTAGAGAAAGCAGTGGCTCATGCTGAGCTAAGTTGAAATGCCTGAGTTGACATGGCAGACAGTAGCAGGTGGAATGAAAAGGCTTCAAAAAACAGACATGCTGGAATGAACATCCAACTGAGGATAATGTTCCCTAGGAGGTCCCAGAGGACTCAGAATTCCCCTAGGCTTCTAGTAATGCACAGGTGAGAGGGGCACCAACATCATTAAGAAGTGCAGCAGTGGCTTCTCTGCAGGCCAGGGCTGACAGCAGGGGAGGTGGTCGTCAAGCCTGGACCATAAATAGCCAAAGGGATAACAGAGGCTGGGAGGTAGCATTTCATTGACAGAAGCCAGAGATCACAATTATCATCATGAGTGGAGAGAGCATTAACCCAGAGGGGCTTGTGGAGATGGCTAATAAGCCGTCGCAGCCTATTGAATAATTAGACTGACAACAATAAGAGTGCTGCTGCTTAATATCTAGCAGCAGTGAAAGAGCAGAGAGCTTAGAGTGGTCACTCCCCTGAAAACCCATATTCTTTTCTCGTTTCCTGAGAAAGCCTATATGGGAGGGGAAAAAAGGCACTTAGTTCTTCCACAGAGGAACCTGCAACCATTTACTCAGATGGCTGGAGAAAGGGTATTATCCAACATTTTGAGGACTTTTGGACATAACTCTCTGAGTTGACATTGATACCCAAACAATTATCATAACAACCTCATCATTAGAGTGGGTCCAGGTAATAAAGGGAATCACTGATAAAATCCAACATACAGTGGGGTCACTGGGTACACAGACAAATCAAGTAGTCATTTCTACAAGTGTATAGTCAAGATTCAAATTAGGATTCATGGCCAAGTGGGGTAGGCACTATCATAGTGGCGAAGGCTGAGTGAAAGTCTCTGGATCTACCCCCACCCTTCATCCAACATAGTAAATAAAAAATAATACTATATCATGAAAAGTTGGTAGAGATTATTGCTACTTGCATCATTAAGTCTCAGAGTCTTAGGAGTGTAGCCTCTGTCATACGTTTGTGTAATTCATCAGTTTCACTCCTGCAGAAATTGGATAGATTAGAGAGAATGGCTGTAAACAAGTGGTCCCCAACCTTTTTGGCAGCAGGGACCAGTTTCATGGAAGACAAGTTTTTCACAGAGGGGGCTGGGGTGGAGGAAACTCACCTCAGACCATCAGGCATTAGATTCTCATATGGAGTGCACAATTGAGATCCCTTGCATGTACAGTTCACAATAGGGTTCTCACTCCTATAAGACTCTAAGGCTGCCACTGATTTGACAAGAGGTGGAGCTTAGGCAGTAATGCTGCTTACTCACTCACTCACTGGCCACTCACCTCCTGCTGTGCAGCCCGGTTCCTACCAGGCCTCAGACTGGTATCTGTCTATGGCCAAGTGTTGAGAACCCTTGCTCTAGTCTACCAGAAGCCCAACCACATAGTAGTCTGATTATATTCATCAAGCCAAATACAATTTTACTGCTAAAGCTGAAGAATAAGGCCTTTTATAGTCATGAAAAGGGAACATACTCAGTTGTATTTACCTAAAATGGACAAAAATGTGCATGTACAGTTTTACTCTCAGGCTATAACTGTCCTGTCCTGTGTCATAAATAGTACCATCTAATCACATATGGACTGTCAGAACATCCCACAGAAAACCACACTGATCCATTAAATCAATGACTTCATAGCTAGCAGGCAGGATGAACATGAGATGTCCAGAGCCCTGGGAAACCGTGGTAAGACATCTGGACTCAATGTAATATTTAAGGAAGTAACTGTGAATATTAATTTCAACTACTGGTATCAATATAAAGTTTATTAAGCAAGCTTTTATAAACATTCACTATGTTTGGAAGATGTAAAGAACCCTTGATAAAAAAAAAAAAAGACATCTGGACTCAAGATGATGCAAATTAATCCTTTAAAAATGCAGGGATCTACCATTTGGTAAACTTTTCAGGGGCGCACTTGTCGCAGAAACATCCCCTCTAAAGTAAAACACAAATTGCTGCATTTGACATCCTCAACTACAAATAAGGAAGCAAAAAATCCAACAGGGCTCTTTTGCCTCTGGAGACAACATGTTCCACCCATAGGGGTACTTCTCTGGCTGACATGATGGATACTATGGAAGACTGCCAGATTCCAATGGAGCCCAAAGCAGGAAAGGGCTCTGAAGCAGGTCCAGGCTTCAGTGCAAGCAGACTTGCTGCTTGGACCATGTGGCCCAGCAGATGTTATGGTATAGGAAGTGTTAGTAGAAAAAGAAGCAATGTCAAAATTATGGTAAACCCCAGTAGGAGAATTGTAGGCCTTTCAAGAAACAGTTTCTGGCATGTTGCTAGGCCCTGGTACAGATGGAATGCTTGACTTGGGACACTAAGTGACCATGCATTCTGCAGTGCCCATGGTTATACTGGCACATTTTATCAGACCTTTCAAGTTATAAAGTTGAACAAGCCCATCAGCAGTCACTGATGAGAAGGAAATGTTGCACCAAGATGAAAAGCACACAGGAGCAGAAAGAAAGAGCAAGCTACAGGAGCAGGTAGCCCATGGTGACAACAGTGTCCCCCTTTTACTTTGTCCCTATGGCCATATGTAGGTCCTGTACAACCAGCTGAAGACGGAGGAAAATGTCAAATTTTGGTTTGTGGATGGGTCAGCTCAGCATGTGAGCATAAATTCAAAAATGATGGCTACTGTACTACAACTACATTCAGGGATGGTCTTGAAAAATAGTGAGAAATAGAGAGAAAAAAAATATTTCTAATTGGTGGAGCTATGAGTGGTTCAGATATGCTTTGTGTGGAAGGAGAAGTTACCTAAAGGAAGGAGATATATGTGGATGTGTGGTGATATGGGAATGCTGGAAAGGGAAGAGCGTGGTCCCTTTAAATGATACAGAATCGGGGAAGGGAAGTGCTTGGTAGAGAAAGGCGGGTCCCTGACTACAGCTCCACCGCCACAGACATAGGTGAGGACAGGCACTCCTGCTTTCCCACCCAAATGTTGCATTTTCCAAGACCACCCTGGCCTGCCATGCCCCCATCCTAGGCCTATAAAAGCCCCAGACCTTAGCAGTAAACACACAGCAGCCAAATATCTAGAGGAGCACACTGGCAGAAGAAGATGCAAGTGGCTGGTCATCGAGAGGACGTTGAGAGGAGCACATGGACAGACAGAAGAGCACATCAACAGACACTGGCATGCCCCCAGACCATCCACTGGCGGGATGAGGCAGGGTTTGGCTGGGGCAGTCAGAGGAAAGCCGGGGCTACCTATTGGCCTAACTCCAGGAGAAAACCATCTGCCTTCTGGCTCCCCCATCAGCTGAGAGCTACTTCCACTCAATAAAACTTTACTGTCATTCTCCAAGCCCACATGTGATCTGATCCTTCCAGTACACCAAGGCAAGAACCTAGGATACAGAAAGCCCTCTGTCCTGGCAACAAGGTAGAGGGTCTAATTGAGCTGGTTAACACAAGCCACCTACAGATGGCAAACTAAAAGAGCGCCCTGTAACACAGGCCCACTGGGGCTTCAGGAGCTCTAAATATTCACCCGTAAACAATGCCATGGGGTTGGATCCCCACAGCCTGCTAGTCTGTATGTTCCCCTAGAGGTTTGAGCAGCCAGGCACTGAAGAAGCATGCCACACCCCCACTGCACATCCTGTGAAGGGGACAAAGGAACATTTTTCATTTCAATATGGCCATATGTAGGTCCTGTATAACCAGCTGAAGAAGAAGAAAAACATCCGAGTTTGGTTTGTAGATGGATCAGCTTAGAATGTGAGCATAAAATCAAAAAGGATGGCTACTGTACTATACCTACAGTCAGGAGTGGTCTTAGAGAAAAATAACATTTGGTGGAGCTACAAGTGGTTCAGATATGCTTTCATGGAAGGAGAAGTGACCTGAAGGAAGGAGATACATGTGGGTGTGTGGTGTGTGTGGCTGTGTGCATGTATATTTCTGGGTAGTAGTCTATGGCCTGGTCAGCTGATCAGTAATGGCCTAGAAAGAAAAGGCCGGGAAGATCAGAGATGAGGAGATCTATAATAAGGCATGTGCATAAACATATGGAAGTGGGATCAAAGTATGAAGCCTTTTGTATAACATGTTAATATCTACTAGAAAGCATCCTTTATGGGAAAAGCACCTAATAATCAAGTAGACAAAATAACTTAGCCAGTTGACTTTAGCCAGCATCAGCCACCCAAAAAGAGCATGAGCATGTTGGGCATATCAGCAAAGACATTGAGGGGGCAGTGTTGGAGTCTGCACAGGGATCTAACATGGACTCTCTCCTGTCCAGGCCCACTTACCTACTGTCACGTCTGAATGTCCAACCTGCCATGAATGCCAAGTCCCCATATAGCTAGTTACTTGGAAATTTGACTACACTGGATCTGTTTCATCTTGGAAAATCTGACAGTTTGTCCTTACAGAGAAAATGTAAGATGCTCAACATCACTAATCATTAGAGAAAGGCAAATCAAAACCACAATGAGATACTATTCCATACAAGTTTGAATAGCTATTACTAAAAATTCAAAAACAAAAAACAAAAACAGATGTTGTCGAAGTTGTAGAAAAAAAGGGAATGCTTACACACTGCCTGTGGAAGTGTAAATTAGTTCAGCTATTGTGGAAAGCAGTTTGTCAATTTCTCAAAGAACTTAAAACAGAATTAGCATTTGATCCAGCAATCCCATTACTGGGTGCATAGCCCAAAGAATATAAACTATTCTACCATAATGTTTATTGCAACATGATTCACAAGCAAAGACATGGAATCAGCCTAAATGCCCATCAATGATACACCGTGGTACATGAGAGGTATATGAGATAAAGAAAGTGTGGTACATGAGAGGATTCACAGACACTGAAAGAAGCCAACTGCTGCTGCAGAACCCGGGAGACGATCAACAAACTGCACTGGCATCCACAGCTGAGAGACCCATAGGCAGTGCACATCACAGGTCTCTGTGCAGACAACCCCCAGTACCAGCCCAGAACCAGGTAGACTCGCCAGGTGGCTAGACCCAGAAGATAGACAACGATCACTGCCATTTGGCTCACAGGAAGCCACACCCATAGGAAATAGGGGAGAGTACTACATCAAGGGAACACCACTTGGGACAAAAGAATCTGAACAACAACCTTTAGCCCTAGACCTTCCCTCTGAGAGCCTACCCAAATGAGAAAGAACCAGAAAACCAACCCTGGTAGTATGGCAAAATGAGGATCTTCAACATCCCCCCAAAATTCACTACCATACCAGCAGTGGATCTAAACCAAGAAGAAATCCATTATTTACCTGAAAAAGAATTCAAGAGATTAGTTATTAAGCTAATCAGGGAGGGACCAGAGAAAGGCAAAGCCCAATGCAAGGAAATCCAAAAAATGATACAAGAACTGAAGGGAGAAATAGTTAATGAAAGAGGTAGCTTAAAGAAAAAGATAATCAAAAATTCAGAAAACTTTGGACACACTTTTAGAAATGTGAAATGCTCTAAAAGTCTCAGAAAAGACAAGGTCTTTGACTTAACACAATCCAACAAAGACAAAGAAAAAAGAATAAGAAAATAGGAACAAAACCTCCCAGAAGTCTGGGATTATGTTAAACGACCAAACCTAAGAATAATTGGTATTCCTGAGGAGGAAGATAATTCTAAAAGCTTGGAAAATATATTTGGGGAAATGATCAAGGAAAACGTCCCCAGCCTTTCTAGAGACCTAGACATCCAAATACAAAAAGCACAAAGAACATCTGGGAAATTCATCACAAAAAGATCTCTGCCTAGGCACATTGTCATCAGGTTATCCAAAGTTAAGTAGAAGGAAAGCTAAGTAGAAGGTGTTTCTGTGAGACAGAAACACCAGGTAACCTTTAAAGAAAAACCTACGAGATTAATAGCAGATTTCTCAGCAGAAGCCCCACAAGCTAGAAGGGATAGGGGCCCTATCTTCAGCCTCCTTAAACAAAACAATTATCAGCCAAGAAGTTTGTAAAATTCTTGCAGCAAAACTAAGCATCATATGTGAAGGAAAGATACAGTTTTTTTCAAAAAAATGCTGAGGGAATTCACCATTACCAAGCCACCACTACAAGAGCTGCTAAAAGGAGCTCTAAATCTTGAAATAAATTCTGTAAACACATAGGAACAGACCACTTTAAAGCGTAAATCACGCAGGACCTATAAAACAGAAATACAAGTTAAAAGACAAAACCAAAAGAAAAAAACAAAAAAACAAAGTACACTGGCAACAAAGAGCATGATGATTGTAACAGTAACTCACATTTCAATTCAAACACGGAATGTAAATGGCCTAAATGCTTCATTTAAAAGATATAGAACCACAGAATAGATAAGAACTCACCAACCAACCATCTGCTGCCTTCTGGAGACCCACCTAACATATAAGGACTCATATAAACTTAAAATAAAGGGGTAGAAAAAGGAATTTAATGCAAATGGACACCAAAAGCAAGCAAGAGTAGCTATTATTATATCAGACAAAACAAACTTTAAAGAAATATCAGTTAAAAGAGACAAAGAGGGGCATTACATAGCAGTAAAAGGCCTTGTTCAACAGGAAAATATCACAATCCTAAACATATATGCACCTAACACTAGAGCTTCCAAATTTATAAAATAGTTACTAACAGACCTAAGAAATTAGATAGCAACACAATAATAGTGGGGGACTTCAGTACTGCACTGACAGCACTAGACAGATCATCAAGACAGAAAGTCAACAAAGAAACAATGGATTTAAACTATATCTTGGAACAAATGGACTTAACAAATATATACAGAATATTTCATTCAACATCTGCAGAATACACATTCTATTCAACAGCACATGGAACTCTCTCCAAGACAGACCATATGATAGGCCATAAAACGAGCCTCAATGAATTTAAGAAAATTGAAACTATATCAAGCAGTCTCTCAGACCACAGTGGAATAAAACCAGAAATCAACTCCAAAAGGAACCTTCAAAATCATTCAAATACATGGAAATTAAATAACCCGCTCCTGAATGAGCATTGGGTCAAAAATGAAATCAAGATGACAATTTTAAAATTCTTTGAACTAAATGACAATAATGACACAACCTATCAAAACCTCTTTGACACAGCAAAGAGGAAAGCTCATAGCCCTAAATGCCTATATCAAAAAGACTGAAAGAGCACAAACTGACATTCTAAGTCACACCTCAAGGAGCTGGAGAAACAAGAACAAGCCAAACCCAAACCCAGCAGAAGAAAGGAAATAACCAAGATCAGAGCAGAACTAAATGAAATTGAAACCAAAAGAATACAAAAGCTAAATGAAAAAAAAAAAAGCTGGTTCTTTGAAAAGATAAATAAAATGGATAGACCATTAGCAAGATTAATCAAGAAGGGAGAAAATCCAAATACCCTCACTAAGAAACAAAACAGGAGATATTACAACTGACACCACTGAAATGCAAAAGATTATTCAAGAGTACTATGAACACCTTTCCACACATAAACTAGAAAACCTATGCTGGTGGACATAGATGGATAAAATCCTGGAAAAATATAACCCTCCTAGCTTAAATCAGGAAGAATTAGATACCCTGAACAGACCAAAAACAAGTAGTGAGATTGAAATGGTAATGTAAAAAAATATATATATATATATACCCATACACATCTAGGACCAGACGGATTCACAGCAGAAATCCACCAGACATTCAAAGAACAATGGGACTAATCCTTTGACACTGTTCCATGAGATAAAGAATTAACCCTCCCTAATTCATTCTCTGAAGCCAGCATCAGCCTAACGCCAAAATGAGGAAAGGACATAACCAAAAAAGAAAACTACAGGCCAATATTTTTGATGAACATAAATGCTAAAATCCTTAACAAAATACTAGCTAACTGAATCCAACAACATATCAAAACCATAACTCACCATAATCAAGTGGGTTTCATACCAGGGATGCAGGGATGGTTTAATGTATGCAAGTCAATAAATGTGATACACCACATAAATGGAATTAACAACAAAAATCACATAATCATTTGTGTTAGTTTGCTGAGAATGATAGCTTCCAGCTTCATCCGTGTTCCTGCAAAGGACATGATCTCATTCTTTTTTATGGCTGCATAGTATTTCATGGTGTATATGTGCCATACTTTCTTTGTCCAGTCTATCATTGATGGGCATTTTGGTTGTTTCCAAGACACTTGTATATGCACATTTATAGTAGCATAATCCATAATTGCAAAATCCTGAAACCAACCCAAATGACCATCAATTAACAAGTAGATAAAGAAACTGTTATATATACAAATATATATATAAATAAACTGTGATATATACATATATAGTAAAGAAACTGTGATATATACAAATATATATAGAGAGAAACTGTGATATATTTGTATATATCACAGTTTATATATTTGTATATATCACAGTTTCTCTACTTGTTAATGATTTTGCAAATATATATATGAATATATCACAGTTATATATATATATATAAATATATATAACATGTATTTAATGGAATACTGCACAGCCACAAAAAGGATTTAACAGAGAATAAAAAGAGCAGCCATAAAAAGAATTAACAGCATTTGCAGTGATCTGGATGAGACTAGAGACTATTATTCTAAGTGAAGTAACTCAGAAATGGAAAACCAAACATCATATGTTCTCACTGATATATGGGAGCTAAGCTATGAGAACACAAAGACATAAGAATGATACAATAAACTTTGAGGACTTTGGGAGAATAGTGGGAGGGGGGTGAAGGATAAAAGACTACAAATATGGTGCAGTTAATACTGCTTGGGTAATGGGTGCACCCAAATCTCACAAATCACCACTAAAGAACTTACTCATATAACCAAATACCACCTGTACCCCAATAACTTATAGAAAAAAAATTTTTAATGTGGCACATATATACTATGGAATACTATGCAGCAGAAAAAATTATCATGTTCTTTGCAACAACACAGTTAGAACTAGCAGCCATTATCTTAAGTGAACTTACACAGGCATGGAAAACCAAATACCACATTTTCTCACTTATAAGTGAGAGCTAAAGACTGAGTATACATGAACACAAAAAAGAGAACAGACACCAGGGCCTACTTGAGGGTGGAGGTGAGAGGAGGAAAGGATCAAAAACTACCTGTTGGGTACTATGCTTATTACCTGGGTACACCAAACCCCTGTGACATTCAATTTACCTATATAACAAACTGCACATGTACCCCAAAAAAAAAAGAAAATCCCTCTCTGGACATATGAGTTTGTTTCTTCTGTCCACAGATCCTCACTATCCAGGTGCTGACACAATGCCTGATCCATAAACGCTGAATCCCTACAACATACCAAGGGTAACTGAACCTGATCAGTAGGAGGAAGTAGGGCTGCTTTAACATAATGGGGCGGTGGAGGTTCTGTGCGGAACCCAGATGGCCCAATTGTGTGTGAATTTCTTGATTCTTACTTGCCCAATTGTGTGTGAATATACACAGCAACCCTCCCACTAAATGCTGGTGGACATATTTACATCTGAAATGAACTTAAATAGTGAGTTGGTTTTCCATAGGCCACAGAAGAAACTTCAGGTAATGACTGTTGTTTGCTCTTAGTCTAAGTTTGAATCCATGATTTAAGTTGACATTTTGGAATATCTTGTAATGGCTTTGAAGAATATCAAACCTAACTAAGGGATCCATGTATTTTGTTTTTCCTTTTGCACAAGATAAACTTAATTTTGTAGTAGTCTTAGGTATTTGGGAATCATGAATCACTTACTTAAATCAGTTTCAATATCATTACTTTTCCATAATCTGAATATGTAATTGTTCCAGTTTATTTTTAATTTACAAGGAAACTCACAAGGACAAGTTTGGCACTTCTTCACTTGTTCTGAGTTGTTTATGTGGTTGGATTCAGTTATTAAGGCTTAGATCCAGTTTGCACTCACAGCTGTGGCCTGGGGCCTTCTTCTGCGTCTCTGCCTACTTCTATGGGGACATAAAGAGAGGCATTATGTCCATGTGATATGATGCAAAACCACTGCGCTCATTTGAGGTGTCAAACTCAGAAGCTGATCCTTATTTTTTCCTTCCCAATGTGTAAAAATAAACATCCCAATCTCCGGCTTCTCTGATTGCATTAGTCACAAGTCGTCACATGATTCCTTTGTTCTTAAACATTTTTAATGACTGAAAATAACAGTTTTCATCTCATCTTCAAAAGACTATTTCTAACAATCCCAAATCTGAAGATATGGTTTTAAGTTTCTGAGGGGCAGGAAATAAATGAAGCTTTTTTAAAGTGAAAGATATCAAAAGAAATAGCTAGGTCTTTGTCAGACTGCAGCCTTGAGGAAACATTCCAGATGAAAATTCTAGGATAAATATTGAAATTCTAACATTACTTTATTCTTTATCAATCCATTTACTAGGAAGTATTTCTTAATCATCTCTACATAATGGGATAATGCAAAATAAATAGGGCTCAATTTCTATTCAGGACTGTAAGCTCTAATGGTACAGATAAAATTAATACACATGAACTGTATACAGAACAATCAAGGGTGAGCAGTGTATTGCTGAATTTAAGTATAACAGGTGTTTGGAACAAAGTAGAGATTAGTGCAGATCAATGTAATAAAAGAAAGCTTTATGGAGGAAGTAGTATTTGAACTGAGGCTTGAAGAATGTACAAAATGTGGTTAGGAGCAATGGTTCTACAATGAAGCAGACATTAGCAGCTGTGTGGTTGGGGAGCTAAGATAGCTTACCTTTCTAAGCCTTCTTCATTTGTAGATCGTGTTGATTATAGAACCTACATGATTGTTTTATTTTAGAAAATGAGATAACGTATACAAAGGACTTAGTCATAAAAAGTTAACTTTTAATACTAGGCAGATAGATGAAATATATTGAGGAAGGAAAGTAAGTAAATCAAAGAACAAAAAAGGATGAAGCTGATATGCAGACCAGAACGTAGAGTGGCATGTGGTAAGGTCTAATGGAAATAAGAACAGACAGATGAAGTAGCATCATGCCGAAGAGGAGCTTAGAAGCTTGATGTATAGTCATCAATTCATTCAAAAGATATTTAACATCTACTGTGTACAAATCATTGTGTTAATAATGAGAATTCCATGGTGAAGACTAGTATCATTTCTACCTTCATTAAGCATCAGTCTTGCAGGGAATATGAGCATTATAAAAATTATCAGTGAGAAAGGAGAAATACAAAAGTTTATATTATTATGAATTCTATAAATGGTTTATGATGTCAAAAAAGAAAGCCCTTCTTACCATAAAAATCACTACTAACCTATGTGAGATAAGACATATGATTAAATATGACACACAACACTCTACGAAAATAAAAACAAAATCACTCTGCCTATACAACACAATCAATTTGACAAAAAGTCCATCAAGTCTGTAAAGCCAGTATGAAACTTGATCAAACTTTCGATATCTGGAGACACGGCCTAAGTTCTAAAACTCCTTTGAAAACTGCATAACCAGCTTTATCTTTCCTCAAACTTTGGGTTTGCTCCATCAATGTGTTCCCATTTTTCTGGCTTGAACCTACCCACATTCCGGCTGGGTAAAACCCCTGCGGCTTACTCTGCTTTCTTTATCTCATCATAATTTTGTTTTTCTCTCCTGCATTTCTTTCTCTAAGGTGTTTTGGGGCCAAAAGCCTCTTTCTTGCATACCTGCTTTCTCATAACCTGACTCAGTTCAAGAAATGTTTTCTGAGCATCTACTATGTTTCCATCACTGATACAGCCACCAATTTGGGTTTTATTCTTTCCTGGGATGTTATCTTGGTCAGAACATATGACATATTATTTGCCATAAAAACGGATGTTGCACACAAGATAGACTTAATAAAGGTAGAGTGATAGTAGGTTAAATATTATACAAAAATATATCCTACATATAAGAGCTATTTCCAGTCCCAGGTAGCTGGTTCACATAAACAGTGCCTTTTAAAATGTTTGGAGTGTGAAAGCAATTGCAGTTTCTGCCACCACTTTCAATGTATAATAAATAATAAATTTATTAATTAATACATAAATCTTATGTGTAAGTCTGGATGTTCTAGCTTATTGCGTTAATAAAAAATATCAACCTTTTTGTGATTTAACACAGCAAAGGTCGATTTCTCATTTTCACAACCCATATGAGACAACAGAGAAGCTTGGTTTATGGCAGTTACTCAGAGGCCCAAGTGGACAAAGGCTCTATCTTCCTATGCAGCTGCAATCTCGTAAGAGCCTCCAGGTTTTAGCAGGGTGGCAAATGGAATAAAGGAAATTGTGAACACGCTCCTCTATGCTTTAGCTCAGATGTACCACCAGTCACTTTGCTCTCACTGTTTTGGTCAGGGCATATGACATGTTTGTCTAACTTTAATGGAATAAAGACATGCAACCCTCCTATTCTCCCAGAAGGATTAGAGGACCAGAAATATTAGTGAACAAAGTCAATTGTAATTTTCTTTTTACTTTTTCCCAAAACTTTAATATTTTAAATCTTCATATACCTATGAAATTCTTAAATTATCAAGATATCTAGCAAAAGAAAGTACTTGTAATATTTCTCATCATGCATTAATACTGTCGATCATAATGTGTAAGACAAAACCTACTCATTTAAGAGACATGCTCTATACACACTGCCATTTGCATGCAGCAGAGACATCTGAATTGAACACAAGTGCAACATTTAACAATTCTCAGATCATTTGTCACATAGTAATTTCCTGTCAACTTCACTGCCTTAGACATCCCCATTTCATAAACAACACTCGGACAAATTCTCAAATAGCTACCAAATATGGAGAATGAACATAGTTCTCCAGCAACTTTTAACAGCAATGACAGCTTGATAACACTGACCAGATTTTCCAATAACATTCAGGGGTGATCTTCTCTTCTGCTCATTTACTTCAAGGAATTTTGACAGCTCATGGCCAAATCCAGTTTCTGATTCCATTCTGGTGGAAATTCCATGACATCAGACTAACTAGGGTCTCTTTAATTTTGCTCTGATGATGTTCCCTTAAACCCACAATATCAAAAGAATACTGCCAATAAGAGTTGGCGTTGGGGCTTGCTTAGAGTCACAGATAATCTAAAATGCAGTGTACATTTCATGACTTACATATATTTACACCTGAAAGAAAATCAGCAAATGGGCCAGGAGCGGTGGCTCACGCTTATAATCCCAGCACTTTGGGAGGCCGAGGCAGGTGGATCACGAGGTCAAGAGACCGAGATCATCCTGGTCAACATGGTGAAACCCTGTCTCTACTAAAAATACAAAAAAAAAAAAAAAAAACTGGGTGTGGTGGTGCATGCCTGTAGTCCCAGCTACTGAGGAGGCTGAGGTGGGAGAATTGCTTGAACCCAGGAGGCGGAGGTTGCGGTGAGCCAAGATTGTGCCATTGCACTCCAGCCTAGGTAATGAGCAAAACTCCATCTCAAAAATAAAGAAAAGAAAAGAAAATCAGCAAATGAATCTGAAGTGAAAACCTTTAGCTAACCAATGTTAACTTAGAACTCAAGTATAATCATGCTCATTAAGAACTTAAAATGTAAAGATACAGAAGTATAAGACCATTTTTCAGAAGTGATCCTGGCATTTTACTGTTTTCTTAATTCTGAGAAGGTGTATTTTCAATATCTCTAACGCCTGCTTTTTGCAGCGGTTTGGATTACACACTCGCCAGTTTCATGCACAACGGTGTAAACACCTTTGCTAGTGATAATCATTGTGATCTTTTTATAATGATTATAAAATGATAAGAATGGTACTTTGCACTGTGTACTCTCCTTTTGATCAGTTCAAAGCTTATGTCACAATCAATATCATAGCTTTTATATTGCTGGCGCAGGCTTTCATTGACATTCTAACACAAGCCCCTGTCGTAAACCAGCCAAAAAAGAATGAGGCTATTATGCTGGTCTTATTGATTTAAACTAAATGAAAGTGTTCCATATGTCTTTAAGTTTTTTTTAGCACCACTTCAGTTATGACTTAATATTGTTTATTGAGAAGAAAAATACAAGTTTCAGTTTTCTTCTCATGTATTTAAAAGAAAATATCTCTGTTGTTATTATAGAAAGATATAGTCACTGAACACATCTTAGAAAGGTAAGTTTCCTTCAAAGCCTTTTCCTAGAAGTTGTAATGCTCTGTACTAGTCTTCTTATGTAAGAGGTTTGCTATCATACATATCTCTATGAGGGTAATTAATTGGCCTAAATGGAGATTCCAGTGATGATCCCAATTTTGTAGTCTCCCTAACTGAGTCAAACACACAGATTTTCTAATTTGCCCATTTCTCTTTACTTGGTTTATTTAACCAATTTGAGACTGTATATTAACTTAGCTGTTGAATTTTTATGTCTTACCCTGGGTTCTCTCACTGGAGACCCTAAGACTAAATGCAGACTGTCTACTTAGGGGTGACCCCCAAACTCTTTAGGGTGACCCCCCCAAACTCCTGTGAGTGATGAAATAAGCAGATTAAAACAGGGAAGGGGGCAAAAAATCAATACAAAAATGTGTTAGGTACAAGGGAAACTTAGTTCAGCCAAACTTTTAAGAAGCATGGAGAGCTGATATCCAGAATTTACAAAGAACTCAAACAGATTTACAGGAAAAAACAAACAAGCCCATTCAAAAGTGGTCAAAGGATATGAACAGACACTTTACGAAAGAAGACATATATGAGGCCAACAATCATATGAAAAAATGCTCATCGTCACTGGTCATCAGAGAGATGCAAATCAAAACCACATTGAGATACCATCTCACGCCAGTTAGAATGGCGATCATCAAAAAATCTGGAGACAACAGATGCTGGAGAGGATGTGGAGAAAAAGGAACACTTTTACACTGTTGGTGGGAGTGTAAATTAGTCCAACCATTGTGGAAGATGGTGTGGCGATTCCTCAAGGCCTTAGAAATAGAAATCCCATTTGACCCAGCAATCCCATTACTGGGCATATATCCAAAGGTCTATAAATCATTCTACTACAAGGACACATGCACACGAATGTTCATTGCAGGACTGTTTACAATAGCAAAGACTTGGAATCAACCCAAATGCCCATCGATGATAGACTGGATTGGGAAAATGTGGCACATATACACCATGGAATATTATGCAGCAATCAGAAATGATGAGTTCGTGTCATTTGTAGGGACATGGAAGAATCTGGAGAACATCATTCTCAGCAAACTGACACAAGAACAGAAAATGAAACACCGCATATTCTCACTCATAGGCGGGTGATGAAAAATGAGAACACATGGACACAGAGAGGGGAGTACTAAACACTGAGGTCTATAGGGGGGAACGGGGAGGGCCAGTGGGAGGGGGAGGTGGGGAGGGATTGCCAGGGGAGAAGTACCAAATGTGGGTGAAGGGGAGAAAGCAAACAAAACACACTGCAATGTGTGTACCTATGCAACTGTATTGCATGCTCTGCACATGTACCCCAAAACCTAAAATGCAATAAAAAATAAATAAATATGCAAAAAAAAAAAATAATAATAATAATAATAAAATATAGTAGTAACTAAAAAAAAAAAAGAAGCATGGAGAATGTGTCCTATAATCACTCATCAGAAAAATGGACACACACCAGCCCCACTGGTGCAGTGTATTCCTGGCCTGGGCATATCCATGGGTTGAACAGGAGTTATGGCTCTGGAAAGGATCTCAGTAAAAAATGAGAAGACATATCAAGAGGTTTAGTACAGGATGCTCTCAGCTGAGGCTAAGAGTGCATAAAACTGTGCCCTGCAGCTGTGGCTAAAATCAGAGGTTGGCCAAAGGATGGGACAAGAGGCAACAGAAGTATATTCTTCCCTACAAATTTGGTATTAATATTAAATATTTAAAATTCATTTGTCATATTTTCTTGTGAAACATTATAACAGATTGGCATATACAAACTAAAGCTTTTTTTTAAAAAGTACAACTGAAAGAAATTGTATGACATAGTACTTCAGGAATTATTATTTTCAGAAACTTTCAACACCATCCTGTTTCTATAATTAAGAAAACTGTCTAAAATCTTTCTTTCCATCATGCCTCTCCTTTACATTGGATATTTGATATCCTTTGGGCAAAATCATGAAGGCCTTTGCAGGTCTCTTGGACAAACTCCTCCCATGCCTGGCCTGTGAGGTATCCAGTGCACTGAATGTGGGCACAGAATCTTCTGCCTAGCAAGACTTGCCAAGCTGCCAGGCATGTCACAGAGACATACAGGGCAGACAACAGTTAATGTATCTCTTTTTTTCCCAGCTTTATCCTGCTATAATAGACAAATAAAAATTACATATGTTTAGGGTATGCAACATGATTTTGTGATAAAAGTATATTTTGTGAAATGATTACCATGATCAAGCTAATTAACATATCCGTTACTTCACAGAGCTACCTTTGTACGTGGTGGGGCAGGGTGAGCATACGTAAGATCTACTCTCTTAGCAGATTTCAAGAATACAATACTTTATTATTAACCATAGTCACCATGCTGTACATTAGGTCTCCAGAATAACTGAAATTTTGTACTCTTTGGCCAACATCTCCCCATTAATTAATGCATCTTATTAACTGATACATAATTAAATGTAAAAATATGCATACTTAGTACATCTAATTATGTCATATATCTGTAAAACTATGTTTTTTGCTCCAGGAAATTGATTATAAATTGTTGAAATACTTGTGGTTCACTTACTGATATGTCCTAATATATACTATGCCTATCTTATCACAAAGTATTTGTATTTATGGGTTATTGTGACTGATTCATGCTTATCTTTTAGGCTCCCCAGATCGAGGAGTATATTTTGTATATCCCAGCATCCAGCCAATGGAAACTGAATAAATAATTGTAGCAGACAAAATTGTGATCCATCAAATGTCACAGGAGAGAAAAAAAGGACAAAAACATTATTGAGCATTCACTACGCTGGAGTACTTCATGCAGATTATCTTATGTCATTTTCACAATAACCCTGAGATAGATACTATTACTAACTCTGTCCCACCAATGGGCAAACTATGATTAAAAGAAATTCAATATCTGACCAAACCTGTGAAGTCAGTTAGTTGTGGAATCAGTATTTAAATTGAGGCATCCAAACAGCTGGCTTCTGTAGAATACCCTTAGGACATTTTCACTGCTCAGAGAAGGCTAGAGAAACACAACGGTATTTTGAGAAACCATTTCCTGTTGTAACACAAGGGCCCTTAGTGCTCTTTCTTTTATTTATTATACCTTTGCCAATTTTTTATTAAACTGCACCTCAAAACTCAAAACTCACTGTACACCTTTCTCTGAGCCTTCGGCTCCTACTCAGTAGATCAATGCAGGCCCAGGTCCAGAACCCTTGGAAGCTTTTGCTCTAACTTTAAAGGCAATTCAAACCCCTGGTGTTCTTTTGCCACATTTTTTGACTGATTCCTTTCCTCTTGTGCCAGGTTAGCACCATTATCTCTTCTCTTTACAACAAAAGCAAAATGCTGAAACTGCAGTGAGAATATGCTCTGATTGCTATTGTGATAGCTGTGTCTTTCCTTCTGAAGCAGCATAACTTGGGTATAAGCCTGGACCCCAGAGGCAGAAAGTGTGACTTCAATTCCTAACCTGTTCTGTGGCCTTAAGCAAAGTATTTAATCTTTCTGGTTTCAATCACTTCATGCATAAAATGGGGATAATAATAGTATCTATTTCATAGGGTTGTTGTGAGGATTAAATTGGTAATTACATGTAAAATTTAGAGCACATCGCCTGGCACATAATGAGCTCTACATAAGGTATGATAAAGAAATACAATTTCTTCCAAGAATACAAATGCTTTATCTTCCATTGATTTGAGTATAATAACCTCCATAAGTTTTGTGAACAAATGGAATTTGGACAGCCAGAAACAAGTGAAAAAGGTAAAAACTGAAAACATGTAATAAATTCCCAAGTGCTGTTCTCTATATGTGACTCTTAGAAGATAAACTATCTTCAGCGTTGTGCTGACGAAGAGTCTTTCATGATTTTAATATTGTCTCTCTCATTATCAGTAGCTGTAAACTGTTACTTCAAACCCTCACTATTATATTTAATTTGCATAAATATCTCCCTAGTTAATTCCTTGACAAGTTTTCCTGGGAAATGGCTGAAGACAAGACCATATTTACAACCAGGAGGCAAGTAGCAAGCAGTCCAATCTATGGAATGTTTTATTCCCCTACAAACATACTTCCTTGGTCAGTCGGAACTTGTCCTCTGTTCTTATCTGTTTTCCCTTACCATTGACCACCCTCACCAACTGTAAAAAGAACACCTTGAAAAGATTAATTATTAATTTCAAAAAAGTTACTTCAAACACTTCAAAAGTAAACATAGGAGGGGGAAAACCCCCAAAAACTGGTTGTACCATCACACAGCATTAGTGACTTCATTTTATTTATTCTTTTCTTTAGTCTTGGAAAACAAAAGGTCAATTCAGTTTTATGACATTGGAGATATAAATGGATATGAGTTTAAGATGTGCTAGTGTTAAAATATTTATTGGTTAAATCTAACAGTCATATTTATAGTCTTATCTCTAAAGACCTGTGAAGTGTATCTTATTAAATGGAATCTATATAGAGACGTACTGTTTCCAGAATATATAATTTGCCTATTGCGTTTCTTTGCACATACCTGTTTTTTAATGACTTTTGGATATTTAACTATTTTTTTAATGTCTGTGAAGATCAACACACAATATATCACAATGATTGACAGTTTGGGCATTTCACAGAGGTGAATCCCTAGCACTAACACTGGAAGTGAAGATTTTCAACACAAAATACTAAACCTGTCAGAAATTGTTTTCCATTTTCTCTAACAAAATATCAGGTCTCTTTGGCCCACATGCTCCTTCAAGTAGGTGTACAAATTATTTGAAGATTATAAGCTATCAAATATGTATAGTTTGGGCATTTGGAATCTCTTCTAGTGCCAAAGAATTTTACATTTAACAAATATTTTAAGCCCTTAAAGTATACAAAATATTACCCTAGCCTCTGCTAAGATAAAGCAAGCTAACAACAACAGCTAACATTTAGAAGGTGATCACTCTGTGCAGGGCACTGTTCTAAATACATTTCATGTAACAATTCATTTAATTTGCCCCATAACTCTATGAACAGTGTGATATTAATTCCCAATTTAAAATACAAGAAAGCAAAGCCCAGAGAGAAAAATAATTCACATATCTAGTAAAAGTAGAATCGGGACAGGAACCAAAGCTACCTGACTCTAAAACAGCCTTCTCCAAAAGAGATATTCTTCGTTTTGGCCCTTGAGGAGCTTTCTGTACAGTGGAAGAAAAGAATGAAAAAGAATAAAATAGATAACTCATCATAGAGTAAGCATGAAATGTAGAAGAAAGAGTGTCAAGGAGTTGAAATAAAAGAGGAAGTACCTCCGTTTTCATCAAAACTGAAAAGTTTGATGAAAGGTGGCATATTAATTGGCACATTAGGGATGGCTTATATTTAAAGAGTTGGAACTGGTTCAAGGCATTCTCAGGAGAGGGAAACGTAAAAGCAGAGGCACAGAGATAGGGTACTGTAAGGCACATGCAGGGAAGAGCAAGTAGTTCATTTCAGTAAGGTACAGGATACAGAAAGAGAAGCAGTGCTATAGGTAAGTCTGAAAAATAAAATGAGCTTTAAAATTTTTCAAATATATTAAATGCTACATCAAAGAGTTTTAGAACTTAGCAATAGAGAAGTTTAAAGAATTTTTAAATGAGTAAAATGATTAAAGCACTGTTGGGAAAGTATCTAGCACTGGAATTTCATTACATTTATTATCTATTCTACTCCTATTTCCAAACATTTAAGATTAAATGTCTATATTAAGATAGAAAATAAAAAGGAGAAAAATGAAGGTGAGATGTACTTTTAGTAAGATTGTACTAAGACCAAGGAGGAGCCAGTTATTAAAACTAAGTGACGCCAGGCACAGTGGCTCAAGCCTGTAATCCCAGCACTTTGGGAGGCTGAGGCGGGTGTATCACAAGGTCAAGAGATCGAGACCATCCTGGTCAACATGGTGAAACCCCGTCTCTACTCAAAATACAAAAATATTAGCTGGGCATGGTGGCGCATGCCTGTAATCCCAGCTACTCAGGAGGCTGAGGCAGGAGAATTGCCTGAACCCAGGAGGCGGAGGTTGTGGTGAGCTGAGATCACGCCATTACACTCCAGTCTGGATAACAAGAGCGAAACTCCATCTCAAAAAAAATAAATAAAGATACATAAACGTGTATGTTAATTGCTGCACTATTCACAATAGCAAAGACATGGAATCAGCCTAAATGTCCATCAATGATAGACTGGATAAAGCAAATGTGATCCATAGATACTATGGAATACTATGCAGCCATAAAAAGGAACGAGATCATGTCAAGGACATGGATGGGGCTGGAAGCCATTATCCTCAATAAACTAGTACAGGAACAGAAAACCAAACACCACATTTCTCACTTATAAGTAGGAGCTAAACAATGAGAACCCATGGACAGATGGAGGGGAACACACACTGGGGCCTACTGGGGGTGTTGGGGGAGGGAGATCATCAGGAAGAATAGCTAATGAATGCTGGACTTAATACCTAAGTGATGGGTTGACCTGTGCAGCAAACCACCATGGCACATGTTTACCTATGTAATAAACCTGCACATCCTGCACTTGTACCCTGGAACTTAAAATAAAAGTTGAAAAAAAAGTAAAAATAAATAAAAACCCCTTTTGAAGTTGTTTCTGGCATTTCAACAGGTTGAACCTGAAATTCTAGATCCACTGGTTGTGCTCATTTCTCTGATCACAGAATTAATTCTTTCGATACCTCACTGTAAATAACAGCATCAACAAAAGCTGGATATTTTGACAATCACTTATAGATTCAACTGTTGGTTACCTTTGATTGAACAAGTAACAAGAATGACAACAGCAAAGTTGTTTCATTCCTGTTGTCTCTGTGAGCCTTTCCCGGATTTTCATGGTGACATTCAAAGTGGCTGTAACAAGGCAAGTACAGTCACTCTACCCACTGACCATAAACCACTCTTACTTAGAAGCTGTTTTTGAGTAAATCCCAATGTGCTACCAAACTTTAATTGATCACTGTTCAGTCCTATTTTTACCAGCTCTACAAAAAATGATTAGAAATGCAATGAAGTGAGTTTGAGCCTCCTCCCTTAAACATGCAATGCAATTGCAACTTGCCACACCACATTACCCTATGAAATCCTATCTGATCTCAAAATTATGAATATTAATTGTTTCATCCAGTACTTTATGTTCCCCAAATATTTTACAATCACATTTTGTTAATCCTCATAAAATCCCATTTAGGCATGCCAGCACTAATAGTCTCATTTCATAAATCGAGGTTCAGATAATGGTATAAGTGGTTGAGCAAGCCAGCTGAAAAGTGACATTGAAAGTCTGTGTAGCCATTGTCCTTTGGGCAGCTCACTGCCCTCCCTATAACATTTCCATGTTAAACTGCTCCACTGGAAATGTTCTTTCCTGATCTCCGGGACCTTATTTTGAGTCCCAAAACCTTTATATTTGTTTGGTAATAGCTCTACCAAGTAATAAAGAAAAAAAACATAACTTTGAAATGTTACTTAAGTACTCTATAATTCAAGTAGCTCTGTGGTTTTTTTTTTTTTTTTAAAGTACAAGTCCAGAAAGCTGAGAAGCTATATCTAAGATATCTAAGCTAATTCTTGAATGAAACACTACTTTGCACTATTGAAGTGGTAAGATGCATGAAGCAAATAATAGGTTAGGGCCAAGGAAACGTTTATAGTTGTGAGTGAAGTCAGTTTTCCCTATTTTGCTCTTTTTCTTCCTCCCAACCATATCAATGTTTAACCAACAAAATTTGTTTATTTAACATACTGTTACTGAGGGCCTATTATGGGTCAGGCACTTCGTGAAATACTGGAAATATACAAGAATGAATAATAAATACACAACTCCTGTGCACTGGTTCACAGCTTGGTAGGGGAGAGAGATACATAAACAAATCGCTCAGACTACTACATGCTACATTCTGGCGCTGAGTTAGGAGCTAACTGGGGTGGGAACACAAAGGAAGCAACAATTAACGCTGCCTAGGGAAGCAGAGAATGGCTGCCTTAGAAGGCCCCTGCTCAGCTAGGTCTCCAGTGTGCAGGAGTTTGCCAACGAGAGAAAACAGCAGATTTTTTTAGGTGACATTCTTTTGAAGGAAGCTTACGTTCCAATAGGATTTAAAATTGTAACTTGAAATATCAAGTAGCATTTTTCTGACTGAGGGCTTCTGTGCCACTTTGCCCAATCACAGTCTATGCCTCGGCAGCAAATTATACATTTTCTATTTCACAGCTTTAGTCTAAATACTAAGGGACCACGCAAACATCTTATGGTGAAAAGATAGATGAATTTGAAGTTGAGAACCCCAAATTTCAGATCATTAATTGAGGAGAAGAGAAGGGAGAGGAGAGAGACAGAGAAATGGAGAGAACACACAGAAGAAAGAGACAAGAAATAAGTGGTAATTGGCATTAGTGTTCACAAAATAATTCTCTTGAGTGTGATCGCGAGAATCCGATCACAACAGTAACTTCATAAGGGATCTTATGAAGTTACTGTTATCCAAGGGATAATGATTTCAAGAATGCTTTACAAAATGAAGAAGCTATACAAACAGATGCATGATTATGAAGAGTAAGTTTCAGCCTGTAATGGAGAGGGGTTGCATTCTCCCAGGTCCAAACGCAGCTGTGCTCTTGGAGCTGCCCTGTCTGAAGAGGAGACAGAGATGAGAGGAGGCCTGGGAAGATCTGAAAGAGCGTATGTGTGCACAGGGTGTGACCTCCTTCAGCTCTGTTGCATTACAGAGAGCATTTCCTGTGCCAGCTCAGCCATAGCCTGCCTTTTCTATAGGACATCAAGCTCCAAGTTTACAGTTCCTATCAGGGAGTCTCTTTGTTTGAACAAAGCCTCATTTGTTAGAAAGTGTCACAGATCAGTGTGTATCAGATGCAAGATTGAATGTCCCTCAAGCACAAAGACATGCAAAGCTATGCCAGGATACCAGCAATGTGGCTTTTCACCATGAGAAAACAGATGGTCAGAGGGAAAAAGGCCAGTCTTTATGGAAAAGAAATTCTTCCAACCAACCCCCACCCCTGTGCCCCACTCCATCTCTCCCCCCTCCCTCTTTCACCCATTGCACTGATAGGGAAACATTCGATACGCTGCCACATCATCTGATGTTTGCATCCTTTTAATTAAACCAAGAGATCTGGAATAGGGATGCCCTTGTCTGTGCAGAGAAATGATTTCAAAAAGAAGATAATAGAACCTCTTTTCCTTCAGGCTTGCAAGAGGCTTGTGTGTAATTTGTCCTTTGCAAGAGCAATCAAAGATAACTGGTGCACAATTGATTACGGGCTTTGTGTCCTTTTAATTACTTGTTTCTACACACTGGTTTAGTTACACGCTGAAAGCAGATCCGTCTGAGTTCCCTCTAATCTGCAGTGCTTTCTTTTGCTTACATGGTTTAATAATAAAGCTATTAGTAAGACACCACCACATAGAACAATACTATCAAACTGGGAGTAGATCTTGAATCTTGCCATTCTTTACTCTTCCAATAGACTATTAGATGTTTTCATGGAAAACAAGGTTAAAGAATACTACATCATTGCTTAACTATAGAGAATTATTCTACAATTTCAGGAAGGTAAAGTCTTTGCTATTCCCAAAGCAGAGTTTACAGGACAGAAAAGTTAGAATTAATACAGCAGGTTTTTGTTTGTTTTTTTATTTTAATTGACAAAGATAAGAATAAATTCACTGTTTCTTTTTCATGAATTCTAATCTATGGATTTATACACCGAATTCCTTTGAAAACCCATAGAGAAGATGAAAAGCTAGTATAATGCATACATCAAATTTAGTATTGTTTGTATTCAGTATACTAAAAATGCTGTTAAAGCAGTAAGTGAAAACATAGAAACAATTTTATTATTATTTTAAGTTCTCAACCTAAAAGGTGAGAGTAAAAAAGGAGTTTTACAATGATAGAAACCTGACTGACTAAACCTCTAAGCTACCATTAACCTACTTGCTACCAATTAGTGCTCTAAAGAGAAAGAAAAGCTGAAGATTGTAACAACACACACACACACACACACACACAAATCAAATAATTTCAATATTTAGACTCTGTTTCTGTAGCTGCTGAAATGGGAAATAAATGAAAAGCCTAACAAAACGTGTTATTCCCCACTAAGGATACTATAGCCAGAGACCCAGCCTCCTGCTTTATCATCTCCATAGACATAAGTTCCCTGAAAATGGTGAAATTACCACGAACTCTGGGAAAATCTCTGAGTCTAGATCCCCACCCACATGTCATGCTCTCAGACCCTTTAGGCATCACTTCGGCCACGGCAATAGATTCCTCCTCATTTCTAGCCATGCTCCCTATTTTACAGGCATATATCGGCCTATCAAGTGTTCAATCTGTGCTTGGCTGCCTGGCAAATGCAGAAAGGTGGCCCACATCTGTAATCCCAGCACTTTGGGAGGCTGAGATGAGCAGATCACTTGAGTTCAGGAGTTTGAGACAAGCCTGGCCAACATAGTGAAACCCCCATCTCCACCAAAAATACAAAAATCAGTGGGGCATGGTAGTGGGTGCCTGTAGTCCCAGCTACTGGGGAGGCTGAGGCAGGAGAATTGCTAGAACCTGGGAGGTGGAGGTTGCAGTGAGCCAAGATCACGCCACTGCACTCCAGCCTGGACAACAGAGTGAGACTCTGTCTCAAAAAAAAAAAAAATTTTTTTTTACCTCTTTGAAGCATGGTTCCTACTGGCAAAGAGCTGGTAATCTGGGCAAAAAAACAAATGAATAAATGAAATAGTCAGTGAAAAATTAACATTTGGAGTTCTAACCTACACAGAGGAAAAGGAAATCCAGACACAAAGAGCAGAAAGATGAGACCTCACAGAGTATGTGGGACTTAACTGTGCTGAAATATAATGGGTATAGAACAGATGTGGGAAGGCAAAGAGCAGAGACAAAGCATTGCAACATGGATTCATGAGGCAGTTATAGATAAAGTGTGACGTAGGCATAGGGAGAATGGAAAATGAAGAACTGTGGATAGGATCAGCCTTGATTACTAAGAATTTTAATGCCAGACATTTTTAAAAATATATTTATCCGGTATGTTCTGTATGATAACTCTTGACCTAACCACTGGAGATACAAAGGAAAGAAGACACAGTCTCTACCTCCATGAAACTCACTATCAGATGAAAAAGACAAATTGTTCATATCGAGCACCCAAAGTTACTATGTATGTATCTATAAGCCATTCTAGCAGAACTTTATACTTACATTAATCAAATAGTATTGTTTATTTATATGTTTATCTTATACCCAATATAATGTATTATCTTGCTGATTGTTGCACACATGTTCCTGTGCCATGCTCCTTTATGTTGATCATTAGTACTATGTGATAAATTACACCATGGTTCTTTCTTCCCCTTTTCAATTGCTTCTTTCCAATTGCTATTTTAATCCTTCAGGATTTTCTGTCTCTATTACCACAGAATTTCATTTGGCCTATACTGGATCTCTTCTCTGATCTTGTGCATTTGTGATCAGAGTTCTTCCACAAGGTTCACATATTGGTACATTTGTTAAAACATTTAAAGATTTGATTATGTATTTATATAGGATTCTTAGGATGCTGGAGTGTTGTGGAAACCATAGTGACTTGATCTTTGGGAAAACATACCTAAGCACTATAAATACATGACTTAACAAAATATATGCCTAAGCACTGCATTTTACAGCTCTGTAATGGAGTTATGAGCAAGTCACTAACAGAGGACAGAAGCAGGGGCAACGAGCAAGCATACCGAGGTGAATTTGACATAGATCCAATGAAGGTTAAATGTAAATCGTCCTTGGGCGCATTTTGAGTATTCCAGGTAGCATAACCCAAACACAGATAAGTCCCCCATCTTCTCAGCTCCCTTCCTTTGGCAAATCCTTATGTAAATTATTTAGGAAATATGTATTTCTGGTTTCCTTCTCCTACAAATGCCTGCCTTACAGAACGTGCATTGTTGGTGGGCTCTGATGCAAATCGCTTCACAGCAGAAGCCACTCTGCCATTAAACTCTAATTTGCAGCCAAGCTGGCTTTCAGCTGGTGCCTTGTCCTTGGGCTATCGTTCACTGTCAGGGCCTCTCCAGGGTGTGCCAACTGTTTGCTTAACAACAGAGAAGGAGGGAAGCAGTCGTAAGTCACCGATTTCCAAGAAAAGCCTGCCTCAGCTGCCACTGTTCCTCTTTGGTTCCAGAACCTAAAATCACATAGCCATGATCAGAGCTGCCCCGGGCAAACTTATGAAGTACAAAATATTTTCCTTAGTTAATATCCATTTTCCCTTTGCCTCTACTCTTTCCCAGTCCACATACTGGATCCAGCAATTCCAGAACATGTTTAGGCTACCCACGTTGGATAAGAATTCAGTCAGTGATTCTCAATTGAAAGGCTAATACTTAACCCCTAAGTATCTCTCACATGCGCGCACACACACACACACAATTTCGCATATAATTTCATGTAACTTACAAAATTTTCCCTAAAGTCAGCCTAGATTAAGAACTCATTTCAACCTCAACCTCCTTTTCTCTTCTTTCTTTCTTTTTTAACCCCATCTTTTTTCCCATATATCACATCACATTTTTCAGTAAGTAAAAGCTTTCCAATCTAATTCATAAAGAAGTGTTTTAAAAGTGATCTTAATATTTGTAATAATTTTTTTAAAATTTTATTTATTTCTTTAGGAAAGAATAAAATAACTGATTGCTGCACCAGTGAAAGCCAAACTCCCAACTGAAAGGAGACGTGGCTGACTGCACCCCCTGCTCACAGAACTAGTGTTGAGACAACTGTAATAAATTTGTTTTATGAAACCTTGGGCATGACTCATAAGGAATTTTGAAGAGAAATTTCATATTTTTCTTCTTTTTCAAGGTAATTAAGTATCAAGTTGGAGAGACTAATAGTTACAATTTCCTTCTCCTTGGACTCTGAGCCATAGTTGTCCAATTTTACCAGCTGCCGGCTATCTCCCACTGATGATGTTTTTAAGAAACACCATTTGCTTTTTAGCACAGCTGCAGGTGGTGCTTGCTCATCTATAGACATGACTCTAAAACAGTTTACTTGGTGTCCTCTCTCCTCCTGGTGGCTTTCAAAATTGTTCTGGTCTTCTAAAGAAAAGGGGAAAAATTTAGTTAGAAAGGTTAGTGAGGGTATAGTACAGATAAATAAACAGTATATGTAAAATCATTCAGAACTAAGAGAAGACTTTAAAAATATATATAGTGTAGTACTACCAGCCATTTCATATTCCAAAAATTAATAAGTACAGTGTGACATTTAAGTATTTCATAACATGAATTAGCTCTGAAATCCTGATTAATTCCATCTGATAGAATTTTTAAGTGATCTTCTTACTTTTGCACTAAACTTAAAAAAAAATTAGAGGCCAGGCATGGTGGCTCATGCCTGTAATCCCAGCACTTTGGGAGGCCAAGGCGGGCAGATCACGTAAGCTCAGGAGTTTGAGACCAGCCTGGCCAATGTGGCGAAACCCTGTCTCCACTAGAAATATTAAAATTAGCCAGGCATGGTGGCATGCGCCTGTAGTCCCAGTTACTTGGGAGGCTGAGGCACAAGAATTGCTTGAACCCCAGAGGTGGAGGTTACAGTGAGCTGAAATTGTACCGCTGACTTCAGCAACAGAGAAATGCTCTGTCTCAATTAAAAAACACAAAATTAGAAAAATGAGCAATTGCATTAGGTCACACCTTAGCCATCACTGGATTGTTGTTAGGCTCTTGAGAAGAATCAAATTATAAAAATCTTTTGAGGCCCTAGAGTGGGGAAATCTGTACTTGAAGGAAGATAAGCCCATGTCGGTCCTACATTCTAAAGCAGAAATGACAAAAACAATATGTATACACTACTACATCCACTTCTATGCCTATTTTAAACATTATTAATTCATAATAACATATTTTTCTGTTTAGCTTGACACAGTCTCAGAATTTTCTGAACACAGATATATACGGGCATTTTTCTACCAATTGTTTGGAGGGACAGATAAAATAAAGCTCATCCACTATTTCTGTGTTAGATTATAATAGAATCACCTGGCTATTGCAAATGCAGTAAAAACTACCTGAATTTTATATTGGATAGAGAGAGAACGGTCCAGTGTAAATGAACCCCCCATACCATGTGACTGGAGTGGGGGTCATGAACCATAGCCTGTGGGACAAATCTGGCCTGCCAACTGCTTTTTTAAATAGAGGTTTATTGGAACAATACCACACCCATTTGCTAATGTATTGTTCGTGACCATTTCCCTGCTTTAGATTATATATTTAGCCAATAACTAAACAGGCTAGCTTCAGTAGGATTTTTTATCTTCATTCAATAATGACACGTATTCCAGAACTTTGGATTCTGGTTTGGCTTCCGAAAGCTACAGAACTTTCCATAACACGACAAAGAACAAAATAAGAGCCTATGATCAGCTTAAAGTTCTCAATGGCACTTGTGTTCTTGAGAAGCATAGAAGCATGTTCCCTCCTCTGAAAACAGATATGAAATGCAATACAAACCAAGAGTTCTTTTCCCTTCTCTTCCCATTTCTCTCCCCTACCATCAGCTTTTCCTCTGGCATAAAGATCCAGGATGGCTTTTTCCCCCTTTTATATTTAGTTATCACATAATACTTTTATATATTTGTGTGGTACCAAGTGGTATTTTGATACATGTATATCCATCACCTCAAACACACATTATTTCTTTGTGTTGGGAATATTTAAAATCCTCTCCTCCAGCTTTTGAACATATATAACAAATTACTGTTAACTATCCTCACCCTACAGGGCTGTGGAACACTAGAACTTATTCCTCCTATCCAGCTGTAATTTTGTGTCTGTTAATGAAACTCTCCCCATTCTCCCCTTCTCTTTACCCTTCCCAGCCTCTAGCAACCACAATTCTACTCGCTACTTCTATAAGCTGCTTCTTAGAAGTGTATTTTTTTTAGCTCCCACATGAGTGAGAACATACAGTACTTCTATTCTTGTCTTGACTTATTTCACTTAACATAATATCCCCTAGGTTCATACATGTTGCCCCTAATGCCTGGATTTCATTCTTTTTATGGCTGAATAGTACTTCATTGTGCATATTTTCCTTATCCATTCATTTATTGATGAACATTTAGGTTGAATCCATATCTTGGCCAGAACAAACAGTGCCAGGTATGAATTTTATATATCCTGCAAGGCTTTTTCTAAGACAGAGGAAACTATTCTCAGGTGAGTTATATGGTCAAACACCATGCTAAGCCTGTTTGCCATTCCTGCACATGACCTGCCCACAATGTTCAGTACTGCTCTGATAAGAAGGTATGTCAGTTAACACAGCACGACACTGTCATTAATCTACAGTGTGAGCTGCTACATATGTTCATACTTAAGGCCACTCTGATAAACTCCATATAATTTGTTTGAAAGCATTCTGGGCTCAACATATTGTTTGCTATCTTTAAAAAGGACTAAATCAAAATAATTCCTTCAGGAGTTTTAAAGACACAACAGAAAATGGGAGTAGAGAATTAATAGCCTTATGCTTTCTCATGCACAACTTTATTTATTCCTGATAACATTCTGTGACATAGAAATTATCCTATTCATTTTATTGAGAGTTTCCTGACACAAATGGACCCAACAGACAATTAATTGCTCACAACCCCGATAACTAAACTGACTAGTGAAACCTCATTTTAATCCTTAAGGATTGTTTTTACAGAGGATAATTCCTATATTGTTGTGCAATTCATAGGTTTTCTGTGGGTTTTTAAACTTATTATAAAATTCTAATATCAGAAGAGAAAGAAGTAGGAGGCAGAGAAAAGAAGAAAAGGAAAGATCTAAAGAGAATATTGGGAAAGAGAGCAAAACATGAAGATCTGGGGAAGGGAAATGGGTATTATTTTCATCCTAGCAATTACTGTTAAAGCATATTCCCAAAAGATATTCCCACTCCTATGTAAGGAACCAGATGAAACCATGTGTGTGCCAGGTGTGAACAGATATATATTCCACAATCCCTTCCGTGGCCATGTTGAGACGATAATAAAACCCTTTGATGAGAACTTCAATGAACACGGCGGCAGCCTGGCATTATTTAATCACACCATACCTGGAACACACAGGACTGTCTCAGAGGTTTTGCTGTGGCAAGAATAAAAGGATTTCAAATAGGAAATTCCTGCTGGGACTCTATAGCTGGGTCTGCTGTGAAAACTGCAAAGTCAGCTTAGGCAACACAGCATTGTATAGTGACCAACTGCTCATTTGCATGTGCCGCAGTTCCAAATCCACAGCTCAACTTGCCTTAAAGAACAACATTGCTGGGGAACAAAAAAATAAGCAGGAACAAACAATAATGAAGACTTTGACGACAGGCTACTCGAGAGGATAAGAGTTCAATGACAGTCTCTGCCTTTTTCAGGGCATTTTCCAAGTGACTGACAAATGCTCAGCATTTTCATCCCTATTTAGCAAGAAGGGAGATGAACTGCAACCATATTACACTGAGTTTTAGTGGCAGACAGAGTTGGTGGATATCAATCAAGTTTATTCAGCTTTATTCAGCACATTCTTCTGCCAACTGAGCTTTAATGCAACACAATTGGACAAAACCAGCACAGATTTCACACAAATAGTTGACTGCTCTTGCTTTTTCCTAACACCACACTTTCCAGCAAAGGGCAGATTTAACAATATAATGGTTTAATAGGGAGCTTTTATTTTCCGTTTGCCAATCCAGATTGGTCAAACCACATTAGCAGTTAAATTTCCTTCTCATTAGAATGTTTCCAGCTCTTCTTTCCTTTAGCAGAATTCACTAATATCTAACAATCAATGCTTCTCTACACTGCTTCTTCCAGCAGTTACAAGGTATTGGTGAAGAGCATGAAATCTGGAGCCAGACTGAGCTCTGACTCATTGTAACCTTGGGAAAGTTAATTAATCTTAATAAGCCTCAGTTTACTCATCTGTAAAATGGGGAAACCCTGCCTTGTAGGGTTTTTGTGAAGTTGAAGGAGCTAATACAGTCAAGGCACTTAGAAGAGTGCCTCAAATAGTATAAGAAAAGCTCTATTTATATATCCCTGTCTCTCTCTCTCTTATATATATACATATTTCACTCATTGATTCTAACTATTGAAATGTGTTATCCTTTTAGAAAATCTTATGGAAACTTCTTAATTCCCCCCTTTTAAAAATAGTCCAACATTTTCTTTACAGCTAAACAACATGCACCCAGCTCTCCTCCCTTTTACCCATCTGTGACTCCTGACCCATAATAATGGGCTTCCTGGCTCCCTTGGATTCGAGCAATAGGCTGTTACTATTTCCTTCTATCCTGAAATGCAGTGTACCTTCCTCTAGATCTAGTAGTGGAAAAAAAGAATATAAGGAAGGAAAGTACCATTGAAAACAAAAAGAAAGGAACACTAGTTGTATTTCATGCTTGCTTAACTGGAGGATTCACATGATCTTTTTCTGATATCTTCTTTTAGTGGTTGAATTAACCATCTTTTTAATATGTAGGTCACTTGCACTAGAAAAAAGTAAAATAAATACAATTTTTTTATGTTCTGACCTTATTTTTGTGCAGCTATGCATACCTTTGTGCATACCCTTTTATACAGATTCATATGCATACTTTTATTCAGAAGTTGATAAACCTCAAATTATTAAATGGTTTTAATAGAAAGCTGAATTTATTTTTTTTTACAAAAAGGTCTAACTATCCCTGAAAATAGCAATACCATCTTCTTATGGATTGCTGTTTGAAGTGTCCAGTCCTTACAAAGCAATGCCTTTAGTTAGATGAGTTGTTTACTCATTGGTTTCAATATCCCTGCCATTCTTGGTCATGAAAAAGAAAATTACTGCAAATCAAGGTAAGTAGAGAAGAAAAAAAGGAAAGAACAAAAAAAGAGAAAATGACTCATGTGCTAAAGACTTCAGTGTGAAATCCTCATCATCCTTTCAACTCACTCTGAATTAAGCAAGTGGTGCATAACATGTGCTGAAGCTGGATCAGCAGCACAAGCTGTACAGATGTGCCCATCTGGTATGCAGGTGTTTGTACAGATATTCTCCAGCCAAACTTCCAGGAGGTAGCATTTTTGTAAAACTGGCTTCTCACTAGTACAGGGAAAGCAAAAGAGAGGGACCACCCACTGATAATAAATAATGCCACTGCTAGGTTGACCACATGCCTGCAAAGATTGATTCTTAAATTTGATATGCATCAGAACCACTTGGGAAACTATGAAATGCAGAATCTTGAGCATCTTCTCCAAGAGATTTATATTCAATATACTATGGCATACTCCAAAAATCTATTTTCGACAAACATTCTAGGTTATTCTAATGTAAGTGTTCTTTAGTCCACACTTCAAGAAACGCTATCCTAACTCATAGAGCAAAATGGGTAAAAAAAAAATTTAGAAAATAAAAGTAAGTTCTCTCCTACAAAGTTTGTAGCAATCCTCCCTATTATGTGACTACTGCCCACAGCATCACAAATAAAATATTTAACCATAAAACCAGACATAGGTATTTAACCAAGCAAATACTGAGCATTAACAAACTTTTAAACAATAATTTATGTCTTTATCTATCAGATCCTACACCTACACTGGGCAACTAATTGCAACTCAGTTTTAGAATAGCAATAAAACATACATAGCTGAGGTTGGTAGATTTAAACCCTACCATGAGCCTGGTAGCCTACCCTATATATTAGTCTCAGGTGTCTTTCTGTGACCACTATCAATTAGGAACATGTGTCCCCTAGGAAATATTCTCTGAAACAGCTCCCAGCAACCAACAGTCACACATCTACTCACTTATTCCAAGACTGGAAAACAGGAAAAAAAAAAAAAAAAAAAGATAGATGTGAGGAAATATTCAAGAGCCAGATCATAGAAGTAATTTTGAAACATGTCGAATTCAGACTTTATTCAGCAGGCTAGAAGTCACTGAAGCATTTTGAATAGTGACGCATCATGATCGCAATAGTTCATAGATTCCGCCGGGTGCAGTGGCTCACGCCTATAATCCCAGCACTTTGGGAGGCTGAGGTGGGTGGATCATGAGGTCAAGAGATTGAAACCATCCTGGTCAACAAGGTGAAACCCAGTCTCTACTAAAAATACTAAAATTAACTGGGCATGGTGGTGCGTGCCTATAGTCCCAGCTACTCAGGAGGCTGAGGCAGGAAAATTGCTTGAACCCAGGAGGTGGAGGTTGCGGTGAGCCGAGATCGCGCCATTGCACTCCAGCCTGGGTAACGAGAGCAAAACTCTGTCTCAAAAAATAATAATAATAATTCATAGATTCCACATAGTTTAGGCTATAAACTGAAGACTTTGTGATACTGTATATAAAAGGATTCTGCTAAAAATAAAAGGGATATGTGCTAAGGACATATTGATGTGATGAAATTATGTCATTAATGACTCACATCAATATGTTCCTCCCTCTTCCAAAGTAAGAATAAAAGCTGAATATGGCACTTCTCGTTAGCCTCAAGAGTAAATTTCTAATAACAATGTTCATTCAGTAAGTAAGTACTGCATGTCCATGTTATGTTAGGCACCAAGCTAGGTGCTAGGGAGCAAAACAGGGAGGGTCTCCACTCTCCAGGTATTTACAGTCTGCCGAGACAGACACTGAACAAATAGCCAAACAAGCTGTGGGTTTTCCACATGAGTCTTTGCTATGTCTGGCAACACTGTGCTTTCGTTTCTTTTAAAATGTGAGCCCTTTACCTATTCTGCCTTTTTTTAAGGACTCCTAAGCATCGGAGGTCTCAAACGGACTGCCTGCAGACCTATTTTGTTTGGCCCACACAATGCTGAAGTCCACTTATTTCTTTTTTTAATTTGAATTTGTTGCCAATGTAAAATATGAACTCCCAGTTTCCCTTGAATATTTGGCCACAATGAACCTCAGATTTCACAGGGCAACAAGTGGCTGGAGCTGCACAGCAGCTGCCCTCTTCCAAAGTCAGATGTTTCCTCTGCTTCACCATGTTTAAGCCCAGTTCTTATCACTTTGATGCTGTGCAGGCCAAGGGTCTGCTGGTATTGACCATTTCAAGTTGCTGTTTTTCTTACACCTGGCTCAGTGTACTCATCTATGTTGCTTGCATATATGCCTCTTAGACAGTTTAGTTTGCAATTCCCACTCTACAGAGAAAGGTTAGGCAATTCTTTTACCAAATCCTCTTCAACGTGTTCCTTCCCCTTATTCTGCTGCTCTTCATGTGTCTACACTAGGTAATCACATGTTGCTTCTCTGTTTATTTATTCAAATGTCTCCTCAACTTCCCTTTCCAACTGTTCCATTTCTCAGATCCATTTAGTCTAAGCAAACAAGTTAGTCATTGGTCAGCACAAAATATAACCTGCTACCTTCTTTTTCATTGACTTTAATCTTACTAGAATCTCTGTCTAGAATTCATCCCAGCTCTCCAAATTCTGACTGTCTAATTCCATCTATCCTCATGTCCAGCTCAAATCCTACACCTTTTCCACAAATCCATTCCTGACTTCCCTAGCCAGATGTGGCATAACCTCCCTGTGAGCTCTCATGCCATCTTATCTGAACCTTTGTCAGGCCTGTTAGCTTTGTACCCCACAACATAGCTCTCTACATTTTAGTTTCTGGAAGGCTGAATCCTGTCTAACGTATCTTCTATATCTGATTAGCACAGTACCTGGCAGAGAATACTGAGCATTTCCACAATAAATGAAGAGAGAGTCTACTTAAAATAAGTAGTAAAGGGAATAGGGGGTGCTGAATGTATTTGAACTCCTCAAGGATACTAGTAGCTGTTTTCAATGCTCAAGCCACACTGATATAGATTTGTTTAGGGAATTATTTTTTATTTGCTTGACCTAGTATTCCCTATATTTTCTGTTCCCATACATGTGCCTGGTGGGAACATGCTCATTCATTCCATGCATTTTGATAATTTCTTAGCCATAATGTAGTCCAAGATACTTTCTCTTTTCTTCCATTCAGAATATTCCACAAAATATTCTAGATTGCACAAAATATTCTTGATTCCAGAGTCAAGCCACAACAAGATTTGGACTGTATCTTGACAGCAAGCCCATGAAGAGCAGGAAATCTCCCTATCATGCCTTATACTGTCAAATAGATGTTCTATTCACAAGTGCCTCTGATATATATTTAGAACTAATTTGAACATTAAACTAGAGCTAAAATGCATCCCTGTGATTTTGGTATGAATGTATGTGTTCACTTCTACTCATTAAAAAGGCAATATGTTTTTCTCTAAAATGAAAAAAGAAAAGCAAAAGGATATACAGAGCAGTTAAATTTAGTATCCAATTTCACATAGCTAGTTTCTGGAATCATCTAGATTATTTTGAAAACCAGTCTTATATATCCATGCACTGATTTTGGGCAATAGTTTCCTGAAGTCTTCAATTATCTATTCAGATGCTCAATTAGCACTCCTTGAGAGCCATGTGCTAAACCACCTAAAGCACACACACACGATTATCCTGTTTACTACTTATCAGGGTCACTTCCAAGCTCAAAGGAGATTTATTTATTTGTATAAGGCAACCTTTCAACCAGTCTAACCTCCACACTCCCAGTCCATACTTTCTTCTGTGTCAGCCACCCATTTAAAAATAAAAATAAAATAATTAAAATAAAATTGAAACTGTTCTCTTCTAGAGGGTAAAATTTTTCAGAGCCTTAAGTGCACACAAGAAGATTGCTTATAACTACACATTTTAGTTACAGAGTCCAACTTGGCAAATTACAGAGCGCAAGCCTGTGTTTTAATTCCAACCTATTTCATACTCAGGCTAGCTCAGCCATTTCCCTTATTTCCAATTCCTTGGGGATGCCAGATACTTTCTGGCTAAATCCCAGGCACAACATCCTAAATTCAAGGCACAGCTTCATTCCTTGGCATTCACCCAAAGCCCCTAAGCTGGTGGCTTCTCCTTTCCTGGTTGCAATCACTGGACCTCCTGATGGCCTGTCTTAGGCACATAGACGGGGTATGTTTCCATCAATTTTTGTCCCCTTCTGCTCTTAATTCAAATCTCATTTCCTCTGTCTTTGCTGTTCCCAGGCAGATTCATTAGTTCTCTTTTGCTTCCCAACCTGGACAATCGTGCTGTATTCTTGTCCCATTTCCTGCTGTCAGTCAATTCCAACTCTTAATCTTACGTTGATAAGTGGAAGGCTTTTTTTTATACTTGGTGGCTCAAACCTTGTGTTTCTATATTAAAGGATAAAGAGGTGAACCTAAAGTGCCTTCCATTAATGTACTTTTGGTGAGGAAAGTTAGCACAAAGTGGAACAAAAGTCACTAAGTTCAATCTATTAGTTACTCAGTACATATAAATAAAAAGTAGATGCTAGGGAAGTGTTTCTCAAAGTGCTGTTAAATAAACCACCTGCCTCAGAATCATTTGTGAAAAGGAAAGATTGAGGGTGTCATAAGAGGTTGCTAGACAAAATGCAGGTTCCTGGGCTCTACCCCAGATTGACAGCCAAAATCTCTGAGGATCTACTAGAAAGCTGAGGTTTTTTTTTTTTTTTTTTTACAAAGTCCAGTTCTTCATTTAATGTATATTTAAGAGTCATTGCACACCTGTCTCCCTCTATTATCCAGTTATTCTTTATCCTGTGTTTGTTGAGTGTCTAAAATCTAAGTTTCTTCTATCCTTGATACAGTACTGAATATATGCTCTTGTAGGCACTGGAGATATAGCAGAGAATGAATAGACAAGTTTCTTACTCATAAATCTTAAATTCTTCTGGGGGAAAGAGATTTGTGATCATCACTGCAAGAAAATAAAATGAAAATTAATGAAGAGTTCCAGCTATTTCATGAAGAACAAACGTTCATACATATACACAGTATATTTATGCATATATTTTTCTGTGTATTTTAATACTGCTATAAAATAAGAAAACATAAAATGGAAAAAAATAACCAGAATATTTAGTTTTTGTTTCAGGAATTACTTTGGGATATTATTTTATATTCTTTTAGAATCTTTTTAGAATATTATTTTGAAGGCTTTTTCCTACTAAAATATATTTTGTTCTTAGACAAAAATTTTAAATACTGAGCTGTGAGAGATGAACTCTTAGTGAAGAACATAAACATTAACCCTCCCCATCAGAAAAGCAATACCAAGAGAAATTGTGTCTGTTGGCTAACAGGCAGCAGGGCATGTACCCTGAGTGTAGCTATAGGTTGGATGTGTAAAGGTTTCTGCTCCCCCTACCTTCAAGCCAAGTATTCCCTACCAAGTTGCCTCCAAAATCTCTTGAAATTGTGAGGTCCACACTCAGCCTTTTACTACCACTATATAGAGAGAGTCACAATCAAATGCCTTTCTAGATTTAAATAGAAATTAAATGGGCAAAGGGGGATGAAAATCATATGAGCATCTGTGAGCCACGCTGCCAGCTTCACTCCCCCGCTTTACTCTTGCACAGACATATTTCATTTGAGAGTGTGAGTATATGTGTGCCCAGCACAAAAGCTGAGGATTTTCAAATCAGCCAGCAGTCCCTGGGCCATTTCAGCTGTGTTTGTACTTCACAGAGCCTCTTGGGGACAGCTGGGAGCAGGTGTGAAGTTCCAGTTTATTAGCAAGTTAAGTCAGTGTTGCTGTGCATTTTGAGGGGCCTAATAGACTGGCCAATCTCCATGAATATAAAATAGCACTGCACTGGGAAGACACAAAAAATGAAAATACTACCTATTGTTATTACTATTACAAACAGCACCTGTTGGGAATATACTATATTCCAGAGACTCTGATTCTGATGAATTCTGATGTTTATTAAAATTTTCAGATAAATTAGTAAAATTTTCTTCTGGATAAAGAACATTGAGAAATTATAGTTGATACTGAGGATCCAATCTGTATCAAAGAGATGCTCTACGTTGCTTCCCCACATATTGACTTCAATTTATTGTTTGCTTTGCAAATGAAGCTTAAAATTTGGGGCATGTTGTCTGCTGAGTACAGTGTGACCCATGAGGTTTGATTAACCATGAAAATATTTCAGAAGCTATAATCTCCATGGCAGGTGGAATGTTAATATTATTTATTTTTACTTTATTTTACTTTTGGCCTTGGGGGAGAACCAGAAGGAAAGAAATAGAACACAAAGTAGTAGTGTTGTATAGAATTTTAAAAAAATATTTAGTATCATTCCTTAATTTTTAATTTAAAATGAGGGCCAAACATAGTCTGATTTTTTTATTATCTCCTATATTTCCTTTTGTATTCAGGCTTTTCCTTCAACCATCTGGCTATCAACATGTGGTTTTCCAGCCAAATAAAATTCACCTCACCTCATGTTCCTTTTTAGAATTTTTTGCCTACATATCCAGTTCATAGAAGTGGGAGATGAGTAAAGCTAGAGCAGCCACCAGCCTTTTAGTAATCAACAACCATCAGGGATCACATCCAGGCTCAGAGCCACAAGTAATCCTAATTGTAGCCAGTGGAAATTGGTTTTAAAACTTGGAGGTGTTAAAGATTAGTTCCACAAAAATTGCATGATGGCACTGGGCTATAATAAAAGATTACTGATGAAGATAAAATACATGTGAATAATAACGTCTCAGTATCCTCATTCGTGTTTGTCTCACACTCACATGACTGAGTCAAAAGTGAAGTTTTTCCATGCACAGTTGTTATGGGGGGGAAATGCAGGCTACTCACCACTGGATTTCTGATCATTTAGCCTGCCATTGAAAAATATATAAAGTCCTTTTGTAGCATTTTTCCATTTCTTTTTATAAACCAGGAGAGTGGTACAAACGTACAAGCACCAAGGAGAGTCGTAGGAGCCAGCCAGCTTCCAAGAGGAAAGACTATGAAAACCAATCTGAGAAGACTTTTAGGAAGCATGTGAACTATCCCCAAATACCTGAAAGCCTATCAAAACTTGGTCTTTTGTTCCCAAGGAACAGTAATGATAAGTGTTCTATTTATTGTTGAGTACCCACCAGTATCGGGCATCATGCAATTGCTTTTAATATATTTTCTCTAATTTTTATATGAACTACAAAGTAGATAAGTTTTTCCCATTTAATAAGTGAATAAAGGGGGAGAGTGGTACACAGGGTGTACACAACATGCTTAAGCTGCTCACACAGATATTCCAATCTCGGTCTCTCTCCACCTCAGTAAGCACAATTCCACCTTTCCAGTTGCTCAGGAGACACCCGAGTCCTTTCACATCCTAGAGCTAATCCTTCAGCAGATTACATCTGGTCTACCCTCAAAATATATTCATAATCTGGGTAATTCCCACCACCTCCACAGTTCCTAGCCTGTTCTGAACCCATCCATGTTGTCTGTTACACAGTACATCACATCCATGTTACTTATCACATAGCTTCCTCCTAATGCCCTCCCGGCTTCTACCCACAGCCCCCGATGGTCTATGTTTAACACAGCAGCTAGGGTCATCCTTAAAAAACTAAGAGTTTATCTCCTCTATTCCAAAGTATCCAATGACATCCTAGCTTAACATGAATAAAAGCCAAAGTCATTATTTCAATTGACTGTATAAGACCCTACCCAATCTGGGTGCTGTTTTTTTCCTGTCTCCTTGCTCCTCCTCAAATACCCTGGCTTGGGGCCTTGGCACTTTCTGCATCCTCTTGCTGGAATGCTCTTTCCTGAAACAACTTCATAGCTCACCTCACTTCCACCTCCTTCAGAACGTTATTAAAGTGTTACCATCTCACTGAGGCTTTCCTGACCACTCGATTTTAAGTTGCAACCTGCCTACCCAGCTTTTTTTCCATAGCATTTGTTACCATCTAACAAACCATATTTTTTTCTCAATTTTTGCTTTTTAGCTGTCTTTTTTTCTCCTAGTACAATATGACTTCTATGAAAGCATGGTTGTTGATTTTTTTTCCTATTTGTTTACATTCTGTCTGTCTAGCAACAAAAACAGTGTCTTGTACCTACCTGGCCGTCCATAAACGTCTGTTGAAGAAATTACCATGCCACAAGACCATGGGATCCCACTGAGCCAGTCTGGCTTGAAGAGATATATCACTAAGCTAGGACCCTTAATATTATGGGAACACAGAATATCAAAGCTTAAAAGTGCCTAAGGATCATCTAATTCTCCAAATAAGACCAGTGGAGAGTCACTAAAGGAAGATACAGAGATTTTGTTTTTTTACAATGACTTCAAAAATATAACAGAGCTAGGTGAAGTCAAAATGGACTGCACAACCACACAGGGGAATCAATGTGGGAGAAAGGGGAAGTGTTAAATTCCTAAACTTAAAAGGCCTTCCTAAGTCTGGAATTCTGTAATTGTCAGACTTACTCTACCTTGGGCTGACCTCACATCCCAAGCTCATAACATTTTCTCTGGCTGGATTCTCTGAGCTATGCTCCAGCAGATACAGGGTACAGTACCATCTGTTTATAAGAAGCAGGGATTGGCTTCTCCAAGCATGAGCCTAAGTTCAGAGATGAGTGAATAAATATCCCATTGTGTCCCAGGTGCTAGGGCATGAAGAAAGTCAGGAGCCAGAGGGAGTCTTTTGAGAGGGCTGTAAGCAAGGCATCAGGACAACGCAGTTGCCTTTTATGGCAGATATGACTGGTTTCCTTGTCTCTGCAGGTATGTGAGCAGAACTTTCTAGGAGATACTTTAGAAGTGCATACAATCCTTAGAAGTTTCTGGAAGATGCAGATAATTCTTCCCCGTATCTAGTACTTCATAAATAATCTCAAATTTTCTATACATATACAATCAGAAAAATGGTGCTTTCACTTACAATATGTTGTCATTTACCCAAGGTTTAGAAAACATTGAAACTTTTTTTAAGTTAAAGAACAAGAAAACAGTAAGATCACAACCTTTGCCCAAGAAACCCTATATTTCTCCAACTGCCAATTAAACGTTCTCATTTTTAACAGTCATGGTTCTCTAAATTCAAAGGCTTTTGCCAGTGCAATGAATATTAAGTACAATTGCCCTCTGGTACTGAACTGAAACAGAATTAAAATTCTTAAAATTATATTTCATCCCACACTGCAGAAGTTCCCTTTTGAAGCCAACATAACTCACACATCAAAACCTCCAACGAAAGACTTTATTGGCTGTGAGATACAACTAATTGATTTCAGAAGCCTTACTAGGAATTGCATTTTTATTTTTATAGGCCTGGAAAAAAAACTGTTCTTAAAACAACTGCATGGTTCTTCAAGTTACCAATTTAATTACACTGTTTATTGCACCCACGGGATCCACAAAGGTGTAAAATATTTCGTATTTTCTTTTTCTCTTGTCCTTAAACCAAAGATAAATTATTTCAAAGGCAAATTTGAATCCTGGATGAAAGATAAAGTGTAAACGTAGAACTGAATCTCTTAAGGAACTATATGAAGCACTGGATTATTATAAAGTTATTCAATATTATAAGCTTCTTGTCATAAATAAATAAGCTTTAAAATATGAATAAAATAAACACTTAGAGGACCTATATAACAGACAAGCTGAGACTTGGAAGCATTTTTAATTCTCTGCTTTCTTATTATTTGAAAGTGAAAGTGGTAAAGGTTAAATTGAAGACATTACCTACAATGGCAAAGACACTCTCCCGTCCTTGTTTATAGACTTACTTGCTTTGAAGAGTCAGGGTCTGTAAGTAAGACAACTGGTAGAAAACAGACACCATACTTAATTATTGAAGAGAGCTATTTCCTTATCATACGTAGTATTTACTATTTCTGTATTTCAAAATGATACTCTCTATACTGTTTTTCTTTTGCAAGAAAGAAAATGCTATTTTCTCTCAGCTTTCTATACTGACCAATCTTATGTGTTCAGAAAGTGCATCCTAAAAAATTCAAGATGTTACTTTTGCACATATTTCCGAAAAAAGTATCTCATTTCAGAACAAGTGAATGGACATGACAATACTAGCAGAGATAAACGATGTCTTCATAACTTGAGCTTAAAGTCAACGCACCAGGCAAAATCTGGAAGCAAAGGTCTTAAGAAAGGTGCATGTGGCCCAAGCTGAAGGCATTTGCTGATGAAATCTTAACCAGAGCTCTGTGTGGCTTTCCAAGGAGTGGTATCTGGCTCTCTAGCAAAGAGAGTAGGGAGGAGTGAGGACTCTATCCTTCATATCAACAAAGCCACCATGGAAACATTCTTCAGATAGTCAGAGCACTGCAATCAAGGACATTTTTTGTTCCTTTGGCTGAGACTTGTACAAAAGGAAGGATTGATAACATCTAAGAGAGATGAATCTAAAACACTTATTAAAAGTTCAACCACATGGACCTACATGGTTAAAACTCAGGACTGTAACTATCACCAGTTGCCTTACCAAAATAATTTGGCACTTTTACTTCAATCTGAGGTAAAAGGAAATGGTTTCTAAATATGTAGTGTTGGGTTTTTGCTTTGTTTTATTTTGTTTTCAAGGAAACTCCAGGAGAGAGAATAAATGCTGAAGACTTTCATATAAATCATTTCCCTTATGTTTACATTTAACTGCCTTGCTACATTCATCTAATGAGTTTAGTCTGTTTTCTCTTTGCAAGCTCAGCATGGTTATAAATACAATAAAGCACAGCATGTCTTCTACCATCACTAGTCCCAAAATAGGCTTCAAATAAAACACATTGCAAAGATTATATTCGCCTTAAAGCTGTCATATTATCTATATATATATACAATATATAACACATATATATTTGTAATATATATTGTACATTTGTTTATTTGTAATATATATTATCCATGTATATGTATACATATATAAATGTGTATATGGATATATACATTTTATTTCTATTAATGAAAACTAGTAGCCATCCTTCCCCAATCTGGATTGACTTTATTTAGCCATCTTGGAAGGGAATGACAAAGCTAATGGAGTGTTTCTTCTCTCTTATCAGTATGTCACTTGTTGGGTATGTCATCCTTGAATGCTTTACCAAGAAACAGTTAATGAGAAAATCTGAGGTCTTGAGTTTTCTTCGAAGTGCAGTCACCTGTTCCCTATCATAATTAGTGTCTCTTTGCTCTTCAGCCCATTGCTTCTTGACAGCTTACTCCTGTCTTATGACATTTTCAAATAATGGTAGTAGGCTACTGAACCACTTTTAATCTGTGAAAATCAACGTGTCCTTAATGATACTTCAATAGAGAAAGCTGGAATATCTTATTTGTCAACATTTGAGACATTGGTTACATGAATTACTTTTAATACTGGTAACTTATAGAAATAGTGAGCTTCCCAGTAAAAATACATTTTAAAGATGACCACATAGGCTCAGTTGTGAGCAACAGCTCTAAAATTAAAAAGAATGTCAGCTAATATATGTAGAAGGAACGACAGAATTAGTAAGTTATCACTTTGTAAACTTTAACAAAATTATTGATTTAGGCAAGAAATATCACATGGTATTAAAACCATGGGTAAAAAGGTATGGCTGGATCAGACATTCTGTAGTGCCAAGATAACACCACAGGGACTACTTCCTGGCAGCAAGGGGAAAACGCAACATAATAGTGGACAATTAAGAAGTCATTAACATTCGCAGTCATAGTGACATAAATGGTGGGAAATCCAGATATTATGTTAGTACGTACTCTTACCAGAATATTAACCATAACCTAATCAAGCTTTGTCAGAAGGATGCAAGACATATCCAAAAAAATGAAATATTTTACAGGACAAATTATCCTCTTTTTTCAGCAAGTCAGAACTATTTTAAGCTAAAAAATGTTTAAATGATACAACAAACAAATGCAATTTGTTGTCCTAATTAGATTCTGGTATAAATAAACCAGCTGAAAAAAACATTTTAGGGAAAATTTTAAGGAATTTAAATATGGAATAAGTATTAGATTATATTCAGTGATTATTGTCAATTTTGTTAGGTATAATAATTCCATTTTGGTTATAAAAAATGTTCTCATTTTTTACAGACACGTAATAAGGTATTTATGAAGTATCATACTATGATGTCTATAATTTTTCCTTAAAATACATAAGTATTGTAAAAAAATGAGTTGAAAAGAAATAAAACAAAAATGAAATACTTTCTTCAGAATAAGCAAATGCAAGCAGCAGATGACATCCTCAGATGACACAGTTCTGGCCAACAACTTCCCTAAAAATCTGAATGTCTTCTGCACTTTTAATATTGCCTTAAAAGAGTGATAAATTCTTTTCATAAATAGGACATTTAGTCTCTCTTCTTTATTCACTGTTTTTCAGAAATAAGTCAGAACACTTCAGTTAAGCATTGTTTCCATTCTCTTCCTTTCTATATTCTAAGACAGTGGTTGTCAAAGTGTGGTCCTTGGAGAAGCAGCATCAGCACTGCCTAAGACTGTACTAAAAAGGCACATTCTGCTCCAGGCCCAGCCAATCAGAAGCTGTGGGGGTGGAGCCCAACCAGCTTTGTGTGTTCCACCCTCCAGGTGATGCTGATGCACACTTAGGTTTGACTGGTTGTTGTAGCGAGCTCCCATTTCTCCCGCGGTAATCCACCTCATCACTGCTAAGTTCCCTGCAAACTAGAGATAAAATAAAGTAAGATTCCAAATTGTAGAATTGATGCATAATTTTTATCATTTTCTATCTAAGCTTTTAGCCATGAAATGAGTAAACAATATTTGTTATATTTGACATTGCATTATGGTTACAAAACAATACTTTAGACATTATTGAAAACAATCAACTTGTTCCATGTAGTCACTGTTATACTTCCCAGACTCCAGGAGAACCTTCTACTCTCTACTGCAAGATGAAATAGATCCATTTTATGAGCTAGAGTTTGTGAAGCAATTTGAATGATGCCTGTCTTCAAACACTTCACAGAATTTTAACTAATGGGAACTTCTAGCATACTCACTCACAGTGTTCCGATTCTCTAGTGGTTTGCCTTGCCTCCCCAAGAAATAGTATCTTTGAAGACTGGTAACCATGCCTAAATGCTACAAAACACACTGCATCCCATATGCTCTAAGCACTCAGTAAATATGAGATTCTGCAATGCTGATACTTTCCTAATATTAGTGGCAAGTCAGAATCCTGAGAGGTTCCACAATGCCATCATATTCTTTTTTTTATTTTACTTCAAGTTCTGGGATACATTTGCAGATTATGCAGGTTTATTATATAGGTATACATGTGCCATAGTGGTTTGCTGCACCTATCAACATCATCTAGGTTTTAAGCCCGCATGCATTAGGTATTTCTCCTATCTGCTATCTCTCCCCTTGGCCCTTAACCCTATACAGGCCCCATTATGTGTTGTTCCCCTCCCTGTGTACGTGTGTTCTCATTGTTTAACTATCACTTATCAGTGAGAACATATGGTGTTTAGTTTTCTGTTCCTATTTTAGTTTGCTGAAAGTGATGGCTTCCAGCTTCATCCAGGTTCCTACAAAGGACATGATCTCATTCTTTTTTATGGCTGCACAGTATGCCATGGTTTAAATGTGTCACATTTTCTTTATCCAGTCTGTCAATGATGGGCATTTTTGTGTTTTCATGTCTTTGCTATTGTAAGTAGTGCTGCAATAAACATATGCGTGCATGTGTCTTCTTTATAGTAGAATGATTTATAATCCTTTGGGTATATACCCAGTAATGGGATGGCTGAGTCAAATGGTATTTCTGATTCTAGATCCTTGAGGAATTACCAAACTGTCTTCCACAATGGTTGAACTAATTTACATTCCCACCAAGAGCATAACAGCATTTCTATTTCTCCACAGCCTTGCCAGTATCTCTTGTTTCTTGGCTTTTTAATAATTGCCATTCTGACTGGCATTAAGTGGTATCTCATTGCAGTTTTTTTTTTTTTTTTGCATTTCTCTAATGATCAATGATGATGAGCTTTTTTTCATATGTTGCTTGGCCACATAAATATCTTCTTTTGAGAAATATCTGTTTATATCCTTTACCCACTTTTTGATGTTTTTTTTTCTTGTAAATTTGTTTAAGTTCTTTGTAGATTCTGGATATTAGCCCTTTATCAGATGGATAGATTGTAAAAATGTTCTCCCTTTCTGTAGGTTGCCTGTTCACTCTGATGATAGTTTCTTTTGCTGTGCAGAAGCTCTTTAGTTTAATTAGATCCCATTTGTCAATTTTGGCTTTTGGTTGTATTTGTTTTTGGTGTTTTAGTCATTAAGTTTTTGCCTGTGTCTATGTCCTGCATATTATTGCCTAGGTTTTCTTCCAGGGTTTTTATGGTTTTGGGTTTTACATTTAAGTCTTAAATCCAACTTAAGTTAATTTTTGTATAAGGTATAAGGAAGGGGTCCAGTTTCAGTTTTCTGCTTAGGGCTAGCCAGTTTTCCCAGCACCATTTATTAAAATGGAATCCTTTCTCCATTGCTTGTTTTTGTCAGGTTTGTCAAAGATCAGATGGTTGTAGATGTGTGATGTTATTTCTGTGGTCTCTGTTCTGTTCCATTGGTCTATATATCTGTTTTGGTACCAGTACCATGCTGTTTTGGTTACTGTAGCCTATAGTATAGTTTGAGGTTAGGTAACATGATGCCTCCAGCTTTATTCTTTTTGCTTAGGATTGTCTTGGTTATAGGGCTCTTTTTTGGATTCATATGAAATTTAAAGTAGCTTTTTCTAATTTTGAAAACAATTCAATGGTAGCTTGATGGGAATATCATTGAATCTATAAATTACTTTGGGCAATATGACCATTTTCACGATATTGATTCCTCCTATACATAAGCATGGAATTTTTTTCCATTTGTTTGTGTCCTCTCATATTTTTGAGCAGTGTTTTGTAGTTCTTCTTGAAGAGGTCCTTCACATCCCTTGCAAGTTGTGTTCCTAGGTATTTTATTCTCTTTGTAGCAATTGTGAATGACAGTTCACTCCTGATTTGGCTCTCTGCTTATCTATTGTTGGTGTATAGGAATGCTTGTGATTCTTGCACATTGATTTTGTATCCTAAGACTGCTGAAATTGCTTATCAGCTTAAGGAGTTTGGGGGCTGAGACAATGAAGGAACATATCTCAAAATAATAAGAGCTATTTATGACAAACCCATAGCCAATATCATACTGAATGGGCAAAAGCTGAAAGCATTTCTTTGTGATAACCAGCACAAGACAAGGATGCCTTCTCTCACCACTCCTATTCAACATAGTTCTGGCCATAGCAGTCAGGCAAGAGAAAGAAATAAAGGGTATTCAAATAAAAAGAGAGGAAGTCAGATTTCCTCTTTTTGCAGATGACATGATTCTATATGTATAAAACACCATCATTTTCTAGTGCACCAAACTAGAAACCTAACCGAAAATGTCCAACTTTCCATGCAGTGCTTTGTCCCCTGGACTTACTACCAGCAAAAAAAAATGTGGTATATAGAATTATAGTCCCATCCTCATGCTGGAGATTTAGAGACACATTTAACTATTTGATATTGATATTAGAGGTGTCCACGACTAACTAAAATCATACACTATTCCTCATACCAAATAGTGTTGTATAAGGTTTGTATTAAAGCATGACCAGGCTGACTCCCTGTCCTCCCATTTCAGGAACGAGGTTCTCTTAGGCCACCCATAAACCACAGGCACCATTCCTTACTGCCTGAGAATTTCGTGATACTCTTCACAAACCCTTCTTGAAAACATATGTGAAACAACGTCCAGTTCCTGCCCATGTCTGTCTGTTTGAGCACTAGCTACTGATGGCCAGATGCAGTAGTTAATGGGAACACTCAATTTTGGAGGCAGATGTCAAGAGAAGAAAAAATTCAATAATTCTGAAGCAAGAAAACTTCACTCAAACATGACTCAATAAGAAAGAAAATAACACACTTGCAGGAAATACACAGTGAAACTGAGAGAAGGCACCCGGGAAAAGATAGGAAAGGTAATGGTGATTTACAACACCTGAAAGAATCTGCTGTGAAGTTGCCCATTTCTACTCTTTAATCCTTTATATCTTCCAGCCTTCAAACACACAGTTATGTAACTAATTGTACTATGGCCAGTTACCTCATTGCTATAAATGGTTGAAGAAAATGGCCCTACCTCCTAAATAGTTTTTATCTATTTGAAATCACCTACTGCCTACAGAGGTGATTTTTAGATACATCCATATATCTATAAGCATGTGTGTAGCTCTATATATAATAATACATATATGCACACACATACATATTTATCACAAAGCTTAACATGTAGCATTAAATAAGGTAGCAATGAATTTGAATCCCAACTCTTCAACTTCTAAGTCATGTGATAGACTATAGGTAGTAACTTAATGAGTATAAACCTCAGGTTTCCATCTATGAATGGGGATAACAACATCTCTATCAGTTTGATGCAGGGTTTAAATTAGATGATGTATGCCTAAAGTTTTCCACAATTTCTAGCAGGAAGTCAGTACTCAATAAATAGTAGTTGTGATTAATATTAATATTGTATAACCCTGTGTGCATCAGAATTTCTCACTTGCTTTGTCACACACACAAAAAAATTAAATCTTTATTTTACTTTACTGGGATCAACATTTTGTCTACTACTAGAGCATAGAAGCTAAATTCTTGTTCATATTGCACATCTTTCTTTCAAGGAATCACTAAAAAGTATTTTAAAAATACTACATTCTAAATCTCATATTTGCCCTTTTATCACATGTCTCAGTTTCATTTGGTAATTTAACACTACTCTTCAGATAGCAGCAAGTCTATGAATGAAGGATTAGAACTGGCTGGAAAATCATTTGCTTGTGCTCAACAGTCCAAAATGAGTTGGGAGCATTGGTTAGCCACAAATGGAAACCAGAGGAGAACAGAGTGTGTGTGTGGCTGTGGGGTAGGGGTGGGATGTGGGGATGACTTGAAAAAGAAATCAGCACCATAAATAGCTCACATTTTGGGGGTAGATTCAATAAATGTGTCAATTATAGAGTAAGTAAGTATAAATGGTATTTACTTCATTTCTGTAATCAGCAATGGTGCTTAAAACCATTTTGCCTTGTAGGTAACTTCAAAGTGTTTCCAATGTGACAGCATAAAAAAATGTTATTTTGTATTTGAATGTTATTTTCTGTTTTTCTCTCCCCTTCCTCAAGAGAGTCCTCCATTTGCCTACAAAGTTTCTGATTCTTTGGCCCTCTGAAGGCTGGAGGTGATGAAGATTATTGGTGGTGTGCAGAATCCGGAGGATGGGTACAGAAGAAAGAATAGAGACTACCAATAAGCGAGGGGAAAATGAGTTAGAAAGACAGGGAAAAAATTTAGGGTGGAGTTTTATCCCAAGTGAGGAGGACTGAATCCTGTTGGTTAGAAGCAGAGAAGAGGAAAGGAAATGTCTTTAGAGGTTAAGGAAGTGGGAATAAGAAGAAATGGTTTTTGGGGGGCTTTTCTTGTTCAATTGGTTTTGGGTTTTTTGTTTTGTTTGTTAGTTTGTTTTTTGAAATGGAATCTCGCTCCGTCACCCAGGCTGGAGTGCAGTGATGTGATCTCGGCTCACTGCAACCTCCACCTCCCGGGTTCAAGCAGTTTCTCCTGCTTCAGCCTCCTGAGTAGCTGGGGTTACAGGCACGCACCAACATGCCAGGATAATTTTTGTATTTTTAGTAGAGACAGGGTTTTGCCATGTTGGCCAGGCTGGTCTTGAACTCCTGACCTGATGATCCGCCCACCTCAGCCTCCTAAAGTTCCAGGATTACAGGCATGAGCCGCTGCAGCCTGCCAAAAATGGTTTTCTAATGTTACTAAGAATTACATGACTTCTTCATATTTTAAGAAACTCAATTTTTTAAAACATCATTTTGCTTTCAAATCTGCCTAAGTTGTTGGAATGTGTTTCTTTGGCCAGAACATCCCTCTAAAATTGATAATGGCTTAGATGTGGTTACCCAATTTTCATAACTTCCTTATTTTCATTTGACTTTGCCTAATTAGCTCTCTGTTTATCAAATATCCTCAGATGTTTTCTCTGAATGTGCCATCACTTCACCATTCAGTATCTGAATGAGCATTTCTCCTTTTCTGTTCTCTAGAAACCTAGGATATCATCAGATAATTTGTAATCAGTTTCTCACTAAATTGAACAATAAATTTAACATACATGGGTGTGTTCACTTGTGTACTCATGCCCAGGGGTGTGTATCGTGGATAGAAAAATAGATTGGCACATAGCCAAAAGAAGCCCCAGTCAGAGTGAAGAAGCGTTAAGGATCATTGATAATCAAGAGAAGTTTCAGCACTTTTTAAAGTAGCACAATTGTCAGTGTGATTACTTAACGAATACAATAAGCAAAAGCAAAAAGCCCAGTAAAAATTAGGTTATGGGGTACTAGGATTTTATGAACCCTAGCCTTGATGCAAGGATGAAAAAGGCAGCAGAATTAGTGAACACTCTTTACTATTAAAATGGGCCTCAAGGCCAGACATGGTGACTCAACACTTATAATCTCAACACTTTGGGAGGCTGAGGCAGGAGGACTGCTTTGAGGACAGGAGTTCAAGACTAGCCTGGGCAACATAGCAAAACCTCATCTCAATAAAAAAAAAATAATAATAAGCATTTCCATGTATAGATTTAGCTAGCCTGCTAATAGAACATGTCCCCCAGAACAAACCATCTACATCATAGAGGCATATGTGTTTGTGTGTATTAGAGGTGGTAATAGGATATATGGATTGTGAATTAAAACCACTGGGTTTGAATTGTAGCTCTATTAATCAGGCAATTTATATTACATTATTATGTATATTAATAAAATTAACATTAGAGGGTTGCTATGAAGATTAAAGGTGGTATTATTCGTAAAAACCTTGTTACAATAATTGCACATAGAACAAAAAATAATCAATGTAACAGCACTCACATCGCACTGACTATATGTCAACACAGTGGTCTATGAGCTTTGTATACATTAACATATCAAATGCTCACAGCAAACGTATGACATGAGTACCATTATTATCTCTGTTTAATAGAAGATGAAAGGGAGACTCAGAGAGGTCAAGTAACTACTTCAGTTCTATACCATTACAATGTTTTAGAGCTGAGATTCAACCCCAGACTCGCTGGTTCTAAAATTTGCACCCAAGATTATCTTCTATATAAGAATAATAATAATCTGTTTATTATTGCTATTGTTATCATTACTGTATGGGAGAAGGTGTATGCTAACATAGGAGCTGATTTCATCAACTATGTAACTTCATATATTTTTTATATATTATTTAATCTATAGATATTAAATAATTGGATCTTGGAACAAATTTCCTGTAAACAACTGCACGTATTTTTCTTTATGATGGTTTCATCAACTACTAGTGCAAGATGCTGGAAAAAAACATAGATTGAGCAGTAAAGTGCAAGACAAATAAAATGAAAAACTAACCAAAGGTTAAAGTTTCTCTGAAGATACATAAATAACTGTAGTTTCTTATGTGTCTTAAAAGCGAAGTAAATAAATCTTATCACATACATATGAAACTTTCTCATTTTTAAGTTATGATATTAAGTATTGTAGCTACTGCCACCCAAAATACTTCTGTTAAAATGGTGTCAGAGAGTAGGTTTGCTAGATTTCAAAGATTAAAATATAGCACTTGGGACATACTTATACTAAAAAACATTCATTGTACACGTGAAATTCAAATTGAACTGGACATTCTGTATTTTATCCTAGAAATATCTCTGTATAGCCGTATTGTAGATCATGTGGCAATATAGATAACTGAAAAAGAAACAAATGCATCATTGGAGGAAAATGGGCAGGAGAGAAAGGACAGCAGCAGGGAAAAACCTCAAAAAATTCATCAATAAAAACTACTGCCTTGAGTGTCATATTTTCCATTGAAGCTGAAATTAGAACTAGGCTGGGTGTCAACTGTGTGTTGCAAACACAATTTTCTGAGCTTGTCACACAGAGCAGGGTATAGTTCTATTTTTCACTAGTGAAGATCTATCATTTAACCAGTGCAACTCCAAGCCAAAACTTCCATTACTGTATGCCAGCCCTTCCAGTGGAGACACCACCGTGTTTAAAACACAAAAGAGCCACATTTGGGCTGTGTATCAGGCAGCTGTTCCATGAAGAGAGGGTCTCATGCTGATAACCAACACAAAGCCTTTGCCGAGCCTTTGCAGGTGCTCATGTTCTGGCAGGAAGAAATTTCTTATCTTTAATGTGTGCAATAATGGGCTTAATGTTCATCTGGCAAAGCCTCACAAAGTTTTACACATTGACCATAAAAGGCAAGAACCATGTCTTCACAGCTCAATTAGCTTTGCATTCTCACCATTATTAGCAGCATTCGTATAATATATAGGATAGTCTGCAGTTGTTTCCAGGCTTCTTCCCTTTTAGAATCGGTGGAAAATGTCTGACAGCAAAGCAAAACATGAATCATGATAACCACTTTGTGCAAGGATTGGTATTTGCGATATCAGTAGCCAAAATATATGATATTATCCTGGAAAAACTTTCATTTATTCCCATTTATACAAGTAATTTACATGAAAAAAAAATCAAGCTGTCTTCCATAAAGGCAAATGTAATGAAGGAAGCATTTAAAATTCAGGCTCTTTTTTATCTTCCCTCAATTAACAACTCACGATGTTACAGACATAAACACTTCTTTTTACAGAATGTTAGTCTAGCCTATTGTTCTCTATCTTTTTTTGTCAACTGGCATATGGGAGAGATTTGACTCCATTACAACTAGCACATTTAAAAAAATGCACCTGGGTGTATTTTGTACTAAAGAATATTATGTTATTGGGAGTGACTATATTTACTTATAATGAGAAAGTTGTTATAATTACACTGTCTAAACAGAATCTGTATATAAATCTAAAGGTGTACAAAATCAGCAAAAAGGAAAGTCCATTTGTCTACCAACTAGAGAAAGCAGGTAACAAAGTAAGTTAAAACAGTATTTTCTCAGCATAGATTTCCTTCACATATCTGGTACTCTCTGTATGATCCCTGAACAGAGAGTTTGTCAATTTTTTACTTTATATTATTTTTAATTGACAAAGCATAATTATATTACACTTATGGTATATGATGTGATGTTTTACTAAATATAGCCGATGATTTAATAATTGTATACAAGTAAATCAAGCTAATTAGCATATTTATCACCTCACTTACTTGACATTTTTTGTGTTGAAATATTTGAAACTTACTGTCTTATTTTAAAATATACAACATATTATTATTGATCATAGCCACCCTGTTGTGCAAGAGATATTGCCAATTTCTACCCCAATATTTCTATCAGGTGAAAAGAAATATTCTGCATAGTTCAAAGACATCTAATAAGACAAAGTGCACCAGAGTGCTGACAAATTAAGAGAATGACCAACTTGTTCCATTCATGTCCTGCAATGAGAACTGGTTAGCAGTTGTCTGGTAAGGAGGGAAACTCAGGAAAGGATACTACAGGGGAGAAATACTCAGACAAGACCTTTTTTCTAAGTATAAAAAATCATTCAAACTGCACATTATTTGTATTTGGATTCATACAAAATTACCATTGGATGTAAGTATTGCTATAAAAACCAGTGCTGACCTTCAGTTAACTGTTTTACCTCTTCTGACTGCCAAATCTTTACTAAAATATATTTTATGCATAAATCTACAGGGTTAAAGAGAATGGGAGAAGACTGGGCAGGAACGAAATTTTGAAAGCTGGAAAGCAGAAAGATGAGTTGAATTTCAGTGTGTATGTCTGAGAAATCTGATAGAAGACAGAAAAGCAAGCTGTTTACTTGCATTGAACAGTTCTAAAACAGTGGAGGAACAGGCACTATCAGTTATCTCTGAAAGAGAGGCAAAAGGTTGCAGAGGGTGGGGTAAAAGAGAAGACTGAAAATTGGAGGAATGATTGAAACCTATGTAAGAAGTTAGACCCCAGATGCCCTCCACCGCCCCATTCATCCATTCTAGCAGAACACTAGAAATTTCTCCTCAGGAGGGATTGAGCTGCAGGAAGTCTGGACCCAGAAAACCAGGAAAGGCTGAGGAATGACAGGAATGTAATGAAAATGCAAGTCAAACTTGTCAATAATACGTAAACTGAAAAGACAGTGGAAGGATGCTTTAAAAAATCTCAGTGGGACATGGATGAATCTGGAGAACATCATCCTCAGCAAACTGACACAAGAACAGAAAATGAAACACCGCATATTTTCACTCATAGGCGGGTGATGAAGAATGAGAACACATGGACACAGGGAGGGGAGTACTAAAGACTGGGGTCTATTGGGGGGAAAAGGGGAGGGCCAGTGGGAGGGGGAGGTGGGGAGGGATAGCCTGGGGAGAAATGCCAAATGTGGGTGAAGGGGAGAAAGGAAGCAAAACACACTGCCATGTGTGTACCTACACAACTGTCTTGCATGTTCTGCTCATGTACCCCAAAACCTAAAATGCAATAAAAAATTAAAAAAAAAAAAACCTCTCAGTAGCAATGCTTTCTAACCTGGAATTCTACCCAACCAAACTATCATTGGAGATTTGATCTCAGGAAATTTACCTCCCGTGCACAACTTCGCAGGAAGCTAATGAAAAAGGTGACCTACTAAAATAAGAAAGAAGGATCCAGAAAACTAGAAACCCAATACCTGTTAGAAGTAAAAAAAAAAAATCTCAGGATGATGGGAAAAGGAATTTTAGGAGAACAGTTGTGAAGGACATATAAGAGCAACCAGCTCAGACTGGAGCAAGAGGACTGACGTCTCCAAAGAGGTAACTCTGCAAAGATGAATTTAACGTTTGAATTGACTGAAAGGAGATTTATCCTTCCGTGGGGTAAAAACATAAGCAAACGAGGAGAGAGAGGAGATTAGTAAGACTTAAAAAAAAATCCTTCTTACTGGGAAAAAAACTAATTGTAGAGTATAACACCATTAGTGTATTATATAATCATAGAAATATAATCCTTGAATATTTAATGTAACCAAAAATGATGAGGAAAGTTATATGTCATGGAGACAATGGGTAAGGTTGCTCAATCCTCAAATTCCAAAGTAAAATAAAAACACTACATATCTAAATGAAGAAAGCAATATGGGAATATTATTTAGAAATATGAAAATTAAAAACAACATAAACAACTAAAATAATTGAAAATGGCTGCCAAAGGGCAGCAAGAATGGTGGGGTGCAGGAGACAGGGGAACATTTTTCATAACAAGCTATGTAGAACTATTCACCTTTAAACTATGCATATATAAAACTATGATAAAAGTAAAAATATAATTTTTAAAGAGTAATTAACTATTTAACAGAGCTTATTTAATTATCAATAGCTCACATTCACTGCTTACTAGGAGTCCTTCTAGAAATCCTAGTACTCTGCTCATAGTAAGAGCCTTAGTGAAGTGGGTTTTTTTAAATTTTTTTAAATGATTCAGGAGGTATATGTGCAAGTTTGTCACATAGGTATATTGTGTGATGCCGAAGTTTAGGCTTCTAATGATAGCGTAGCCCAAGCAACAAACACAGTACTTGATAGGTAGTTTTTAAATGCTAAACCCCTTCTCTCCCTGTCCCCCTTTAAAATCCTCAGTCTATTGCTTCCATCTTTGTGTCTATGTGTCCCAATGTTTAGTTCCCACTTACAAGTGACAACATGCTGTATTTGGCTTTCTGTTTCTGAGTTAATTCATTCAGGATAATGGCCTCCAGCTGCACCCATGTTGCTGCCAAGGACAGGATTTTGTTATTTCTACAACTGCATAGTATTCCGTGGCATATACGTACCACATTGTCTTTATCCAATCCACCATTGATGGGCACCTGGGTTGATTTCAAGTTTTTACTATTGTGAATTGTACTGAGATAAACATATGAGTGCAGGTGTCTTTATGGTAGAATGATTTATTTTCCCACATGTGTACACCCAGTAATCAGACTACTGCGTTGAATGATAACTCTATTTTTAGTTCTTTGGCAAACCCTTCATCAGTGTTTAAAGCATGAATATTTTATTTAACAAGAGCAGGCATGGCAGTGTGCACCTATAGTTCAGCTACTCAGGAGGATAAGGTGGGAAAGTCCCTTGAACCTGGGAATTTGAGTCAGCCTGAGTAACACAGCAAGGCCACATCTTTAAAAATAAAGTTGAAACGAGAGAGAGGGAGAGAGGACAACAGTTCTCACCTACAAGAGAGAGCACAAACCTGAGGGTAGGGATGTAACATCCCATAAACAAAATTTTCTATTTCTCAATACATATAAATGCTTGAGTATCTGCCAGAGTGGATTGTGACTTTTATGAGGAATAGAGCTGTGTCTATCTCATTTTTTACTTTATCTTCAGCACCAAATACAGCATGGCACACAAACATCATCACAAATTTAATTAATTAATTGACACGTATTGATTTAATACAGAAAAGAGGACATCAAATAAAATAGCCATTTTACTAAAGAGTGATAAAATGATTACAGCTACATTAAGTGATACAGCTAACTATTTGGCATCACCAAATAAATGTGGATATGATTACTACAGTCTAAGAAGACCTGCTTAAGAATATTTTAGTCAGACAAATACCATAGGATCTCACTTATATGTGGAATCTAAAAGTCAATCTTGTGGGGTAGTGGCTCTCATTTGTAATCCCAGCTATGTGGAAGTATTGCCTGAGGCCAGGAGTTCAAGTCCAGCCTGGGAAACATAGCAAAACCCTTGGCTTTTGGTAGAGAAGGTGTGCTCTGTTGGGAATCCTTTTAAGCCCTGATTAGTTTGGGCTCTCCAAAGCCCACAGGTCAGACCAACTGAGATGCCTGAACAGCAAAGGTCAACAATACATTATTAAGCATATGCTCTTTTTTAGATTTCCAATTTATAAGAACATTTTGAATTACAAAATAAATTAATTTAATGGGCAAGTAATTGTATATATTCATGGGGTACTGTGAAAAGTAAAACAAAGAGAAAACAACAAAAACAAAAACACACAGAAACCTGATCCAAAGGTCAGTAACCTGAAAGACTGAAGGTAAATAAGCCCACAAAGATGAGAATAAATCAACAGAAAAGCACTTAAAACTCAAAAAGCCAGAGTTCCCCTTTTCCACCAAATGATTGCAACACTCCAGCAAGGGCTCAGACCTGGGCTGAGGTAGAGATGGCTGAAATGAAAGAAGTAGGCTTCAGAATATGGATAAAAAGGAATTCACTGAGCTAAAGGAGCATGTTGTAATCCTATGCAAAGGAACTAAGAATCATGATAAAACAATTCAGGAGCTGACAGACAAAATAGTCATTTTATAGAGGAACATAACCAACCTGATAGAGCTGACAAATACACTACAAGGACTTCACAATGCAATCACAACTATTAATAGCAGACTAAACTGAGTGGAGAAAAGATTCTCAGACCTGGAAGACTATCTTTCTGAAATAAGACAGGCAGGCAAGAATAGAGAAAAAAGAATAAAAAAGAATGAACAGAACCTCTGGAAAATATGGGATTAAGTAAAGACACCAAATCTATGACTGATTGAGGTACCTGAAAGAGACAAGGATAATAAAACCAATTGGGAAAACATACTTCAGGATATCATCCAGGAGAACTTCCCCAATCTAGCAAGATGGGCCAACATTCAAACTCAAGAAATCAAGAGAACCCCAGAAAGATACTCCACAAGAAAATCATCCCCAGGACACATAACTGTCAGAGTATACAAGGTCAAAATGAATGAAAAAATGTTAAGGTCAGCCAGAGAGAAAGGCTAGTTTACCTACAAAAGGAAGCCCATCAAACTAATATCAGACCTCTCAGCAGAAACCCTAAAGCCAGAAGAAATTGAGAGCCAATATTCAACATTCTTAAAGAAAATAATTTCCAATCCAGTTTCATATCCAGCCAAACTAAGCTTCATAAGCAAAGGAAAAATAAAATTGCTTATGCTTTCAGACAAGCAAATGCTGAGGGAATTCATCACCACCAGGTCTGCCTTGTGAAAGCTCCTGAAGAAATCATTAAATGTGGAAAGGAAAAACTATTACCAGCCACTGCAAAATGACATTGGAGTGCAAAGACTAATGACACTATGAAGCAACTAAATCGATAAGTCTGCAAAATAAACAGCTAGCATGATGATGGCAGGGTCAAATCACCATATGACAACACTAATCTTTGTTTGTTTGTTTGTTGTTTTTTGAGATGGAGTTTCGCTCTTGTTACCCAGTCTGGAGTGCAATGGTGCGATCTTGGATCACTGCAACCTCCACCCCCTGGGTTCAGGCAATTCTCCTGCCTCAGCCTCCTGAGTAGCTGGGATTACAGGCATGCGCCACCGTGCCCAGCTAATTTTTTTGTATTTTTAGTAGAGACAGCATTTCACCATGTTGACCAGGATGGTCTCAATCTCTTGACCTCATCATCCACCCTTCTCAGCCTCCCAAAGTGCTGGGATTACAGGCGTGAGCCACTGCACTTGGCCGACAACACTAATATTTAATGTAAATGGGCTAAATGCCCCCAATTAAATGGAACAGAATGGCAAGCTGAATAAAGAACCAACACTCATTGGTATGCTGTCTTCAAGAGACCTATCTCATGTGCAGACATACATAGGCTCAAAATAAAGGGATGGAGGAAAATTTACCAAGCAAATGGAATACAGAAAAAAAGCAGGAGTGGCAATCCTAGTTTCTGACAAAACAGACTTTAAGCCAACAAAGACCAAAAAACACAAAGAAAGGCATTATGTAATGGTAAAGAGTGCAATTCAACAAGAAAAAATAACTATCCTAAATATATATGTACCCAATACAAAATACAATTTATAAAGAAAGTTCTTAGAGACCTTCAAAGAGACTTAAACACCAACAAAATGATAGTGAAAATTTTAACACCGCACTGACAATATTAGAGAGATCATCAAGACAGAAAATTAATAAAGATATTCAGGACCTCAACTTGGCTCTGCATCAAGTGGACCTGATAGATATCTACAGAACTCTCCACCCAAAAACAACAGAATATACATTATTCTCATCACCACATGGCACCTACATTAAAATCGATAACATAATCAGAAAACATTCCTCAGCAAATGCAAAAGAGCTGAAATAACAAACAGCCTCTCAGACTAGAGCACAATCAAATTAGAACTCAAGACTACAAAATTCACTTAAAAACATACAACTACATGAAAATTGAATAACCTTCTCCTGAATAACTTTTGAGTAAATAATGAAATCAATCATTGAAATGAAAGAGAAAAAAGATACAACATTACAGAATCTCTGGGACACAGCTAAAGCAGTGTTAAGAGAAAAATTTACAGCACTAAAATGCCCACATCATTAAATTAGAAAAATCTCAATTTAGCCACCTAACATCACAATTAAAAGAACTAGAGAACCAAGAGCAAACCAATACCAATGCCAGCAGAAGACAAGAAATACCAAAATCAGAAGGAGATAGAGATGTGGAAAAAAATTCAAAAGATCAATGAATCCAGGAGCTGATTTTTTTTTAAATTAATAAAATAGACCACTAGCTAGACCAACAAAGAAGAAAAGAGATTCAAATTAACACAATCAGAAATAATAAGGGGGATATTGTCACTGATCCTACAGAAATACAAATAACCACAGGGAATATTATGAACATCTCTATGCACATAAACTAGAAAACTTAGAAGAAATGAATAAATTTCTGTACACATATACCCTCCCAAGACTGAATGAGTAAGAAATAGAAGCCCTGAATAGACCAATAATGAGTTCTAAAATTGAGGTAGTAATAAATAGCCTATGAACCAAAAAAAAAAAGCCCAGGACCAGGCAGATTTATGGTGGAATTCTACCAGAAGTACAAATTGATAGTAGCACTCCTACTGAAACTATTCCAAAAACTTGAAAAGACAGGTCTCCTCCCTAATCATTCTATCAGGCCAGCATCATCCTGATACCAAAACCTGGCAGAGACACAACAGAAAAAGAAAACTTCTGGTCAATATCCTTGATGAACATTGATGCAAAAATCATCAACAAAATGCTAGCAAACAAAATCCAGCAGCACATCAAAAAACTTATTCACCATGATCAAGTAGGCTTTGTGCCCAGGAGACAAGGCTATTTCAACATACACAAATCAATAAATGCAGTTCATCACATAAACAGAGCTAAAGACAAAAACCACATGATTATTTTAATAGATGGAGAAAAGATCTTTGATAAAATTTAGCGTAACTTCATGTTAAAAACTCCCAATAAACTAGGTATTGAAGGAACTTACTTCAAAATAATGAGTCATGTATGACAAACCCACAACCAATATCATACCAAATGGGCAAAAGCTTCTTAAGCTGACAAGCAACTTCAACAAAGTCTCAGGATATAAAATCAGTGTGCAAAATAGCTAGCCTTCCTATACACCAACAACAGGCAAGCTGAGAGCCAAATCATGAAGGAACTCCCATTCACAATTGCCACAAAAAGAATCCATTACCTAGGAATAGAGTTAACAAGAGAGTGAAGGAGCTCTTCAAGGAGAACTATAAAACACTGTTCAAAGAAATACAGATGATATAAGCAAATGAAAAACATTCCATGCTCATGGATAGAAAGAATCAATATTGTGAAAATGGACATACTGCCTAAAGTAATTTATAGATTCAATGCTATTCCCATTAAACTATCAGGGACATTCTTCACAGAATTAAAAACAAACTATTTTAAATTTACATGAAACCACAAAGAACCTGAATAGCCAAGGAAATCATAAGCCAAAAGAACAAAACTGGAGATATCACACTACCCAATTTCAAACTACACTACAAGGCTACAGTAACCCAAACAGCATGGTATTGGTACAAGAACAGACACATACACCAATGGAACAGAATAGAGAACCCAGAAATAGGACTGCATATTTACAACCATCTGATCTTCAACAAACCTGACCAAAAAAAAGAAAAAGAAAAGAAATGGGGAAAGGATTCCCTATTTAATAAATGATGCTAGGAGAACTGGCTAGCCATATGTGGAACATTGAAACTGGACCCCTTCCTTATACCATATACAAAACTCAACTCAAGATAGATTAAAGCCTTAAATATAAAACTTGAAACTATAAAAAACCTAGAAAAAAACCTAGGCAATACCATTCAAGACATAGGTATGATCTGAGATTTTATGACAAAAGCACCAAAAGCAATTCCAACAAAAGCAAAAATTGGCAAATGGGGTCTAATCAAACAAAAGAGCTCTGCACAGTAAAAGAAACTATCAACAGAGTAAACAAACAACCTACAGGATAGGAGAAAATTTTTGCAATCAATCCAGCTGACAAAGGTCTAATACCCAGCATCTATAAGGAACTTAAACAAATTTATAAGGGAAAAAAAAAACAAATAATCTCATTAAAAAGTGGGCAAAAGACATGAATAGACATTTCTCAAAAGAAAACGTACATATAGCCAAAATACATACGAAGAAAAAAGCCCAACATCACTGATCATTAGAGAAATGCAAATCAAAACCACAATGAGCTATTATCTAACAACAGTCAGAACAGCTGTGATTAAAAAGTCAAAAAATAAGAGATACTGACAAGGTTGTAGAGAAAAATGAACACTGATACCCTGTTGGTGGGAGTGTAAATTAGTTCAATCCTTGTGGAAGACAATCTGGTGATTTCTTAAAGACCTAAAAAGCAGAAATACCATTCGACCCAGCAATCCCATGACTAGGTATATACCCAAAGGGATATAAATCCTTATATTATAAAGATACATGCATGTGTATGTTCATTGCAGCACTACTTACTATAGCAAAGACATGGAATCAACCTAAATGTTCACCAGTGATAGACTGGATAAGAAAATATACACCTTAGTATACTATGCAGCCATAAAAAGGAACAAGATCACGTCCTTTACAGGGACATGGATAGAATTGGAGACCATTACCCTTAACAAACTAATGCAGAAACAGAAAACCAAATACCCTGTGTTCTCACTTATAAATGGGAGATTAAATATGAGAATAAATGAACACATGAGGGGCGAACAATACATACTGGGGCCTGTCAGAGTAGGGGGTGGGGTGGGAGGAGGGAGAGCACTAAGAAGAGCCAGTGAATGCTGGGCTTATTTCCTGGGTGATGGGATGATCTATGCAGCAAGCCACCATGGTACACATTTACCTATGTAACAAATCTCTACATCCTGCACATGTACCCCTGAACTTAAAAGCTGGAAATGAAAAAGAATATATATTTTAAAATGAGCAAAAGTCCCGAATAGATATTTCTGAATACACAAAAATATGTTAGGAAATCGAATGACTCAAAAGTCAGAAAAGAAATAAGCTAATTTTAGAAAAGGCAAAAGACTTGAATAGACATTTTTCAAAAGAAGACATCCAAATGGCCAGAGAATATATGAAAAACTGCTCAACACCACCAATTATCAGAGAATTGCAAATGAAAACCATAAAAGGATATCACCTCAAACCTGTTGGAATGGTTGCTATCAAAAAGAAAAAATATGCTAAGTATCATTGAGGATGTAAAGAAGAGGTAATGCTTTTACTTGGTTGGTGGTGAGGTAAATTTGTATAGCCATTATGAAAAGTAGTTTGGAGGTGTCTCAAAAACTTTAAAATAGAACTGCCATATGATTCAGCAATTCCACTTCTGGGTATATGCCCGAAGGAAACAAAATCAGTATCTTGAAAAGACCCCTGCACTCCCATGTTTATTGCAGCATTCTTTGCAATAATCAAGATATAGATTTATTCTAGATGTCTATCAACAAATCAATGGATTAAAAAATGTGGTAGATGAATGCAACAACGTATCATTCAGCCTTTAAAAAGAAAATAATCCTCTCATTTTTTCAAATATGGATGAATTTGGACAACATTATGCTAGGTGAAATAAGCCAGACACAAAAGACAAATGCTGCACAATCTCCCTTAGGTATGGAATCTAGGGGATTCCATGAGTTCTAGGACTCATAACAGAGTAGAATGGTAGTGGAGTATAGACAACAATACTATATTGATGATGAATATAGTTAATAATACTATATTGCATACTTGAAACTTTCTAAGAGTCGATCTTAAAGGTTCTCACTACACACACATACACAAATGGTAATTATGTGAGGTGACAGACATGTTAATTAGCTTGAATGTGGCAACCATTTCACAATGTATGTATATCAAAATATCATGTTATATACATTAAGTACATATAATTTTTGTCAATTATGTCAATAAATATATTTAAAATTTAATTATAAAGCTATAAAAAATTTCTAACAAAATATATTGTTAATCTCAAGTAAAAGTTAATTTTTATTACAGATTATTCATTTTATTGATACATAATAATTATACATATTTATGGGGATCATATGATAATTTGATAACTGCATACATTGATGAAGTAAGGGTAACTGAAGTAGTCATCACCTCAAACAATTATTATTTGTTTGTGTTGGGATTATTCCAGAGTTTCTTTTCTAACTCTTTCAAAATATACAACTGTTATCACCCTGCTGTGCTATCAAACATTTGAACTTATTCTTTCTATCTAACTGTATGTTTGTACCCATTAACCAACTTCTCTTCATAGCTCCACACCCTACCCACACACTCTTCCCAGACTCTGGCAGCTAGCACTCTACTCTCCACCTTCATGACATCACCGACTTTAGCTCCCACATATGTGTGAGAATATGCAATATTAGTCTTTCTGTGCCTGGCTTATTTCACTTCACATAATGACATCTAGTTCCATCCATGTCACTGCAAATTACAGGACAGTAAAAGTCAATTTTGATATTTTTGCTGGAAGTATGACAGCAGTATTCTACTTTATGGCCAGTTTTATGTAATCAATAAGTCTAAATGAGATATAACATTGTTTGTCTCATCAGTTGTTTAAACTTCCTTTGTATAAGTTTAAGGAAATACATTTTTAAATGTTTTGTGATAAAAACAGAGTTTTTCAGTATTTGTGCTTCAGTGAAAATCATGCTAATTCAATATGTATGCTTGCATCTGTTCTATTTGAGGATAAAGATATATTTTAGAGGGTTTTTTAAAAAAAAAATTGAATAACTGCTTTCTGAGGGAGTATCTACAATTATATGCCTTTATTTAGGGAAATAATTGAAACGATTTTAATCTGAGGCCTAATTTCTGCTGGCTGTGGCATTTTTAGCTCCTTTCCTTCAAACCTAACCAAAAACATTGATGATATTTAAATAAAAGAATGCAACTGTACACATGGCTGCCAAAAAGAGAAGATGGAGCTGCCATTTAGAACATGCCTAGATCCAGGAGCAAACCATGTGGGCTTGTCTAGCTGCTATGGCAGTTGCTAATTGAGATATGACTACTGTAGAAATAGCCTATGGAGCAATTCGTGAAATTAATAAAGTTCAGCACATCAATTCTATAAAATGTCTTCCGTCTAAATAATCAGGAATGGCCCACATACTACTGTTTAGTGGGAACATACAGGAGACTGAAATAGTACTTCTTCAGGCTGGCCTTGTTTATCAAGCAATCCAGATCAATATTAATCTCTACAACTGGGAAAGGGCTCTGGAACTGGCTATAAAATACAAAACACATGTTGATACGGTTCTTGCTTACTGTCAAAAGTTTTTGGAGACATCTGGTAAACAGGAAACTAATAAATGATACTTGAATTTTGCAGAAGGCCTCCAAATAGATTGGGAGAAAATCAACGCCAAAATTGAGATGGAAATTACAAAAGAATGAGGGCAATCATCGAGCAGCCAATCCAGCAGGAGTATGGGTCTAAAGCCCTAAATGCCATGCTTATCTTTAAGTTTTATTTTTTGAAGCAAATTCTGATTAACCATGGGTAAGCATGTTTTGGTTGCTAAAGAAAGAAGCAGCTGGACATGGTGGCTCAAGCCTGTAAACCCTGCACTTTGGGAGGCTGAGGTGGGCAGATCAAAAGGTCAAGAGATGGAGACCATCCTGGCCAACATGGTGAAACCCTATCTCAACTAAAAATACATATTTTTAAAAATATATCTAGAATGGGCAAGAAGGATTCTCCTCAATCCTCTCTTGACTTGAGAATGGTCAAGCAATAAGCCCTGAAGTCTGAATTTGTGAAAATTTCCTTAAGTGATAAACCTGTTTGATTACTTTTAATTTAATATGTCCCAAAGTTATTACAGCATAATCTTTTAAACAACAAAACAAACACTCCTTTGAAAGTCTTCTGTGAACCCATTTCTGGTAATGGTACATTATAGAGTGGGAATTTTTTGGAATGTTGAAATATTCTAAATGTACAGATGAAGTTTTTACAAAAGGAACACATCCTACACCTAAATCGAGAAATAGAATGTTACTAGGACACCAGTAGCCTCCATATATTTTCTTCCAATCTTGCCCACTACCCGCTTTCCAGGAAAGAATCATTCTGAATTCTAACATCAGAGATTAGCTTAGCCTGTTTATGAAGTTTTATCTTTATATATATGGAATAACAAGGTGTACCTTTGTACGTATCTGCCTTTTTTCAACATAATGCTTGTGAAATTTATCAGCATTCTTTCATGATATTATAATTTATTGTGAAGTGTAGCACCTTTGTTATTATTTACCTTGAAATATCTTCTACTTTCCACCAGTTTTCATTTTGGACTTGTTTATTTTTTAGTATGTGGCTTAAATTTCAAGAAGTTTGGAATTTTCTGGTTTAATTTTTTACTGATATCCAGGCTAATTCCACCATGACAAAATTACTTATTTCTAGTTATTTCAGTATTTTGAAATTTGTTGATATTTGCTTTGACTCACCACATGGTAAACTTTTGTAAATGTTATATTTTTGTTTGAAAAGGATTTTTATTCTGGTCTTATTAGATACAGTTTTCTTTGTATGTCAAATAAGTCAATTTTGCTCATTGGCTTTTCAGGTCTTTTATAACTTTATTGATTTTATTTTTGCTTATCTAATTAAGTATTTAAAGAGTTGCTTTAGTCTCCTAATATAATTGTGGATTTTTCTGTTTCTCCCTTTATTTGTATCAGTGTGTGCTGTGATATTGAGCACATATTTAGAGCCTTATACTTTTCTGCTAATTTGATCCTTTTGCCAATAGTAAATGTCCCATTTCATCTCTAAAAATGCATTTCTATTAATGTTTGTCTTATATTGATAAAGCTACTCCATTTTTTGTAAATGACTGCAAAGTATATGATTTCCTTTAAAGTTAATCTGTTCCTTATATTTATGGTTTTAATATTATAAGAAACATATATAGTCATTAAATATTTTTTGAGTAAGTTTGATAATCTCAGTTTTTTTACTTGAAGCATTGACTCCATTTACATGTAATGAAATTCCTATATAGGTAATAAAATTACATGTAAAGAAATTACTACTACCTTATATAGTAGATAGTTTATATCTACTACCTTATTTGTTTCCATTTAATACAACTCTTTATCACTTTCTTCTCTTTTCTCACCATCTTTTGCATTGATCAAATATTTCAACTATTATATATTCTTCAGTCATTAGTTATGCATTATTTTAAAATTCATTGAGTGATTACACTATAAAATGCATCAGGTATCACTGACTGATTTCAAGCTATTACAAATGTTTTTCTACATTTTTCCTAATAACGTTATCTTAAAACACTTTAAATTTCCTCCTCCCATTTTTTGTGTGTTATCACTCTCATGCATTTTAATTGGACATCATTTTTAAATCCCAAAGATGGTATTATCATTTTATATAATCCATATTCAATTATATTACCTATCTATGCTGTTTCTGTGTTCGAAATTTAGCAAATACCCTTCATTTCCAAGTTTCTGTCTGGGATCACTTGCCTTTTGCATAAAAAACTTCTGTTAATTTTTATCTTAAGCCATGCTTCTTACAGCATTCTCTCAAGTTTGATGTTTCTAAAAAATATTTTTTAAATATATTTTTCTTGAGATAGAACTCTAACTTGGGAGTGTGTTTGTTTGTTTGTTTTAAAGTTGTCACTCCATTCTCTCCTGTTTCTGTTCATTGTGGCACCTTTGAAGGTCAAGTGTCTTTTGTCTCAAGCTGCTTTTCTTCTTCTCTTTAGTTTTTGGCATTTGTATTACTATATGTCTAGTTAATTTTTGTGACCTCTTTGGAGTTCACAAGTCTTCTTGAATCTGCGAGTTAACGTTTTTCATCAATTTGGAGGGGGAAAAAATGCCAATGTCTCTTTTGATGCTGCTTCTGTCTCTTTTCTCTCTTCTCTTTTTGGTATTCCAAATAAATACACAGGTTTTAGAACTTCCAGTTGTGCTCCATATAGACCTAATGATTATTTGTGTACTTCCATTCTTTCTGTTTATTTTAGCTTATATATTTTCTTAGCTGATAGGTAGCTTCTCAATCCTATCTTCTACTCTTCTAATCTGTCACCATATTGATCTGGGTTCTTAATTCTCTCATTGTACTTTTCAGTTTCCAGTTGATTCTTTCTGTAGAGTTTAAATCTAAGCAGATTTTTAAAAATCTTTTCTTCTATTGTATCTCTTCTCAAGTTGATGTTTGGACCTGTTTTCATTTTCTGTTGTTTCTCTTGATTATAATTCATAATATTAATGTTTGCCTTGGCTGAATTGAGTTGAAGCTGGGTTTCAGCTTTGAAAAGGCTCAATCTTCCTCTGTTCATAGGACAAGTTCTCCAGAGGTTTCATCTGAGAGCATGGTACATTTGTTGTGACCCCTCTCCCTAGTAAGTCTTAAAGTCTAATCATTATCTCCTCAGCACTTGGAGACTAACAAAAATTCAGTTCTACTTTTCAGATTTCTTTGCTTATATTTTTAGCTTTTATCACTGTATAGTTTCAAAATTTGACAAATAATCTGAGGGTAAAACAGCCCTGTTCTCCTTTAATCTCCAATTTTCTAATTTTGTTTCTTTGAGTCTATCATAAGCCCTGCTCTTTTCTCTGACAACAATTTTCTGTTTGGTATAAAACCACTGTGTTCGTCTTCTTACCTATACCAAGAATTATTACATAAATGCAGGGAAAAACTAGCTGCAGAATGTCAGACTACCTCTCCATGATTTTCCCTTCTCTGGAATATTAACTCTTCTAGTTTTTGTTGCTTCAGCAGTTCTAGATATAAGCCTTTAATAAATTATTTTTATATTTGATTAATTTATTCTAGTTTTTGTTTCATATTTGGTCTATGTCTATTCTCCATTGGTGTGTCATAGCCATTCTATCCTACCTAGAAGCTTGTAATTTTATTTTATTTTCACTGAGAAAATACTTTTTCTTTAAAAAAAAAATAAGTATACCATCTGTTAGTTCTAGATACAAGGGGATCAAAGCAGCCTTTTGATTTAAAAGTAGTTTTTTATTGGAATGTCTTCTCAATAACAGATTCTATTTTTAAATGTGAATAGACCAAAACACTTAGAAATATCTGAGAATACTGACTTTGCTGTCTAAATTTTACTCATTTTGCATAGGAATCTGTTTTTTAATAAAGTGTGGCTAAAGATATTGACTTGCGTGATGCATTTTACATTCCAGAATCTACTCAATGAGACCATAATAAAATATAATTCATCACAAAACATGCCAATCAAAAAACATTTAACAAACACAAGGACAAATTGATTGTTACTCATGGTAGAATTGAGACAAAATTAGCACACTGCTAGTAATTCTTGTTTTTATATCAGCACTACCGAGCTATTCCTCTCAGACAGGTGAAGGAAATGGTAGGATTCTAGACCATTTAGAAGTTTCCAGGGCAATGGATCACAGCTGCATACATCTTCTTCTGTCAAGAAAAAGGCAAAGCTTAAGACAGTCTTGGGTCTTTTGACCTATTGAACACCTATTGTGACTTGTTTCAAAAAAGATTCAAGATGACTTACAAAAATAAATTTAAAATTGCATTATAAAGAGTGGAAGTTATTAGGGAAAAGAAAAAAAAAACAAAAAGAAAATAATTGATAAAGCTAGGGATAAAGTAATATTCACAATTAGGGTCAATGTAAGTGAGCCATGCAATATATTAATTGCCATGCTTCATTTAGACAAATAAAGAATTTAATCATTTTGTTTGTCTCCTTTATCAAGGTATTGCTCAACCAAACAATTGAAATATATAAGATGAATCATTTCACTGGGTTTGAAAAACCAGATTCCTAAATAAATTGGGAGGTGGTCTTTGTGATTACCTCCAACATCATGATATTATGGCTCAGGCCAATTCTAAAGGCAAGTGGAATTAACACCTGTGAGATTTGCTGTGAAGGACTTTCTGTCCCATATGGATTTCTTCTACTGCAAAATTTCCTTTCCCCCAGACATTTTCTACATTGTACAACCTATTATACTAGGGGTTGGGGAACATTTTCTGTAAAGGCCCAATAGTGAATATTTTGGACTCCAGGGGGAATATGGTCTTGCCAGAATTACTCAACTCTGCCATTGTATCAAAAACAACTATGGATGATACATTAAAAAAAGAGGGTGACTGTACTTCATAATAAATACAACTTTGTTTACAAAAGCAGGCAAAGGCTGAATTTAGCCCACAGGCATTGTTTGCCAACCTCTGCTTTAAACTAAGATCGTGTTTCACAAAATGTTCCTCAGTACTCCAAGCAAAGCCTATCTCAAAATGTCTTTAATACCTTGTATTCTATTCTTAAAAGCCGTTATAATTGTGCGTTCTACTTTATAATAATAAAATTCAATGATAGTATACGGATATTTCAAGTTTTTTCAAATTATAAACTAAAATGTTTGCTACTGGTGTAGTAAAATCTTTGGCCTTGCCCAAAGAAAGGGCTGGCCTTTCCTCTCAGCTTCCAGGAGGTAGCTTATGTCATATCTCGTTAGAAATGTCTTTGCTTGGGTGGGGACTCTCCAGAACAGAAGACCAACCATGCGATTTAGGCTGGGGGCTTTGGGTCACACATTCTCAGTCAGCCTGGATACTGAGTTTTACTGTGTGGGCAATCAATCAATCATATCTATGTAGTGAAGCCTCAATAAAAACTCTAAACTTTGAAGCTTATGTGAGTGTCCCTGTTTGGCAATACTTGATGCATATGACCACCCAGCAATTCCAGGAGAATAAGTCACCCAGACTCCATAGGAGAGGAAAACAGAAGCTTCACATTTGGAATCCTCCCAGTCTCTCCACTATGTGTATCTTTCTTTGGTCAATTTTAATCTGTATCCTTTCCTGTAACAAGCAGTAACAGTCACTATGACAACTTTTAATGAGTTCTTCAAGCCCTTCTTTGAATTACTGAAACTGAGGTGGTTTTGAGAACCCTCTCAAACTTGCAGTTTAGTGTCCGAAGTATCTGGCAATTCACAAAGGCTAGTTGAGAAGTAGAGGATAATGAAAATTAAGATCCCTAGTAAACACATATCTGTGGTTTACAAAGATAATACCTATTACCAATTTAGCATTCCTATTTATTAACTTTAACTCAAATCATACCATCAGACGGCTTTATGAGATGGTTCTGGACTCTTGCCTACCAATTTCAGTTGCTTCAGTGAACTGCTAATAAACCCAGGGCAATGGGTCATAAGTAAATACCCATTCACTTACAGTCATTTGAGACATCTTAATAATCTGATTAAACATTTCAATATGCACCAATATTTTGATGGAGCTATTAAAAATATTAACATTTTAGCACCCAGCCATGTATGACTCTCCACAAAAGTTAATTAGCCTCCATGTTATTTTAACTCTTCAGATCCATGCAATATAATGCATTCAATTTGGGGCAATACATTTTAAGGGAGTTATAACGTAAACTAAACTGTACACCAAAGAAAGTGCAGAGGAGGGTTAGTAAATTTAAAATGGATCTAAAAAAGTTGAATATACTGGGAATGGCAAAGATGAAACATTTGTGAATAATAATAGCAATCAGCAAATAAAAGATGATTTTGTGAAAGAGGAAGTTAATTATTTTCTCCATTCCTCTGCAGACCAATAAAGAACAAAGATAAATATGTGAAAATAAAAAGAAATATACATTTTAGATCAATTTTCAAAACATCTTTTAACCATCTAGAACTTTCCAACAATGAAATGTGTAGCTTTATGAAGCTACACTCTTTTTTTCATTGAAGGTATTCAAGCAGAGTCTGAATTATCTCTATCGCATGACTTATTTATTAAATAAATATTTATGAAGGACATATTATGTCCAAGGCACTGTGCTAAGACTATGGGAGTAGTAGAGATAAATCAGACTAAATTATTCCAAGATAGTGGAGGTGAGACTTGAACTAAATAATCAGAATACAAGGTAGAAGAAAAGGTGTCCTTAGAGATGTACAGCTAAAGCGGTATAGGAATGCAGAGGAGGAAGCATGACTTTCAGTTCATGGATGTTGGAGAAGTGTTTTCTCCACTACAATCTATTCCCGACAGAATAGCAAAAAACTCCGTTCATATCACACCCCTGTTCAAACTCTTCAACAGTTTTTTGTGACACATAGAATAAATAACAGAACTGTTTTCATTGTATTGGCTTCTAAAATCAAATGTAATCCAGCTTCTGCCTACAATCCCAGTTGCATGCACCTACCACATTAGTCTTTCTGTTTCTGTAACACACCCAGTTCATTCCTTCTAAGACCTTTCCATTTGTCACCAGCTCATCTGCTGAATGCTTCAATCACAGATCTTGGTGTGGTTAGTGATTTCTTATTTTTTGGTTTTCATCTTTCATGCCATTTCCTCCATCAGGTCATCCTGGACCACCCTATCTCAAGTAACTGAGGGTTTCTTCCTTTATCCCCCATCTCTCTAGAGTTATCACCATTTTATTTTCTCCCTAGTACTAACAAGATCTTATATTGTCCTTTCTCTTCAATTATTTGTAACTTCCCTGTCATCTGTGTCTATCAACTGCAACCTAACAAGAGTAAGAATTTGTAGGTCTTATTTGCTGCTGTTTTTCCAACATCTAGATTAGAACACATAATAAGCAGTCAATAAATATTTGTTAAAGGTTGACTAAATGAAGAGTTTTTTGCACAGGAAAGGAGTTTAGGCAAGGACCAAGATTTTTTAACTCTTTTGAACTCATATTTTGTGATATGAGTCTCAGTGTGATAAGTCTCATGATAATGGCTCTTAGCCAGGTCACCCCATTTGATCATCTCTAGAATTCTGGTCATTGCTTTTCTCCTGTTCTATAGACACACTCTCCAACTTTCAGGCTCAAAGGAAGAGGTATCCTTAGGTGATTCTTTCTTAATTCTTTCTGAATCATGATTAACTTTTCTTTTTATAAATTACAAACTTCTTTTCTAATAAGTCATACTTTTTTGTAAGTCATTTTGATATTATTTTCTACTTGCTTTTGTTTGATAGAGATATAATATTGCCTAAGTTGGCTCTATTCAATGAAACAATGCAAGCCACATTTGTAATTTTCTAGTAGCCACATTAAAAAGTGTTTAAAAAAAAAAAAACTAGCTGGAGGCTGGGCGCAGTGGCTCAAGCCTGTAATCCCAGCACTTTGGGAGGCCGAGGCAGGTGGATCACGAGGTCAAGAGATCAAGACCATCCTGGTCAACATGGTGAAACCCCATCTCTACTAATGCAAAAAAAAAAATTAGCTGGGCATGGTGATGTGTGCCTGTAATCCCAGCTACTCAGGAGGCTGAGGCAGGAGAACTGCCAGAACCCAGGAGGCAGAGGTTGCGGTGAGCCAAGATCGCTCCATTGCACTCCAGCCTGGGTAACAAGAGCAAAACTCCATCTCAAAAAAAAGAAACAAGCTGAAATTATTTTTAGTAATGTATTTCAATTTAACCTAATGTGTCTAAAATATTATCATTGCAACACATAATCTATAAAAATTGTTAATGACATATTTTACCTAAAGTTGTTTAATGGAAAATTATTTTGTAATGGATGTTGGAGAAGTGTTTTCTCCACTACAATCTATTTCTGACAAAATAGCAAGAACTCTGTTCATATCACACCCTTTATTAATTTTAATAAAGTAGTTAAAATTAAACAAAATTTAAAAATTCAATTCCTTAGTCACACTAGCCATACTTCAAGTGCACAACTAACCATGTATGGCTAGTAGGCACTTATACTATCTGATTAAATGATAGACACACTGGTGCAGGAATTGTACCTTCAAGTACTTCAAACCGTTCAGTAATTTGTTAGGTAGGTAAATTAATGAATAGGACGCTCTTTACTTTTTAATCAACAAATGAGAAAACATAAATGAATTATTTACATTGTTTATACAAATATGGGTTTAATTACTGGCATTGGGAATTGGCATTAATAAAACAAAAACAGCACTAGAAAGTAAAAATACTGGTAAGATTAGTGAATGTCTTGAGATCATACTTGTGTTAGTCGGTTTTCATGCTGCTGACAGACATATCCAAGACTGGGAAGAAAAAGAAGTTTAATTAGATTTACAGTTTCATATACCAGGGAGGCCTTGGAACCATAGTGGGAGGTGAAACGCACTTCTTACACAATAGCTGCAAGAGAAAATGAGGAAGATGCAAAAGCAAAAATCCCTGATAAAACCATCAGATTTCATGAGACTTATTCACTACTGCAAGAACAGTATGGGGAAAACTGCCCCCATTATTCAAATTATCTCCTACCAGGTCCCTCCCACAACACATGGGAATTATGGGATCATAATTCAAGATGACATTTGGGTGGGGGCAAAAAGCCAAACCATATCAGTGCTGTTGTGGTAAAAATAAATGTTGCCTATGCATAAAGCGAACTTCAATCATGCAGAGAATTATCTCAGGGCTGTCCTAAGGCTCTCAAGATTGTGTTTCTTTCCTTATACTTACTAGAAGCTCTGTCAAGCTTAGCTGGAGTAAGCTGGAGAGAAGGCTGCTACCTCCCCTTTGTGATAAGATAATCCATCACCACTCCTGCATCCTTGCTTTCATGTGAGCCTCTATTACAAAACAAAAATTATAAAATAAATAAATGTATATATGCATATATACACACATAAATAGAAGAAGAAATGAAAGAAAATAAAAAAGAAAGTAGAATAATAAAATAACACTTCAAAGGAAATTAATAAAATATTTTAAAACCTAATGAGATGACTGTAAGAATTTAAAAACAAAAAGAGCTTAAACATGTTTGAATTTCTTTTAAAAGTCACAAAAAACTTTAGTCACCAAAATAAAGAGATTAAAACTTTTTAAAACTTGAAAGGAGGTTGAGCGTGGCGGTTCATGCCTATCGTCCCAGAAATTTGGGAGGCCAAGGTGGATGGATTACTTCAGCTCATGAGTTCAAGACAAGCCTGGGCAACATGGGGAAACTCCATCTCTATAAAAAAAAAATACAAAAATTATCCAGATGTGGTGGCATACACCTACAGTCCCAGCCACCGAGGGGCTGAGGTGGGAGGGTCATTGAGCCTGGGAGGTTGAAGCTGCAGTGAGTCATGATCACACCACTGCATTCCAGCCTGGACAACAGAACAAAATCCTGCTTCAAAATTAAAAAAAATAATAATAATGAGAGAAAGAAAATATAAAACTTTAGAATTGTGGCAAAAATATATATATATTAAATAAAAATAAGAATTTCTACTGTCATAATAATAGTTTCCATTTATTCAGCACCTATCATGTGCCTGGCAACATATTAACTCCTCTTTCCACAAGAAATCCTGGGTAATATTTTCATTTTACAGATGATGAAACTAGGACTCAGAAGCTACCAGCAATCGACACTGCTAGAAAGTAGAAGCGTTAAAATTGGAAGATTAGAATATTCAGTATGATTTTTTCTAAATAGGCATATTTAGAAGAAATGTATGTTTTATTAAAGGGTGTTATAATGTTTAAAGTATGTATCACTCAAAAATTCATATATTGAAACTTAAATCCTGATCTGATAGTGTTTATTAAGAAGTAGGTCCTTTAGAAGGTGATTAAATCTTGAAGATGGAACCCTCATAAATGGGGTTAGCGACTTTATAAAAGGGTTGGAGGGAACTAGCTAGGCTCTTTTTGTTCTTCTGTCACTTCCACCATGTGAGGACAGAATATTCAAGGAACCGTCTTGGAAGCAGAGACCAGGCCCTCATTAGCCAATGAATCTGATCACACCTTGATCATGGACTCTCAGCCTCCAGGACTGTGAGAAAAAAATTTCTGTTTTATATAAATTATCTAGTCTCAGGTATATTGTTATAGGAGCATGCAAACACTAAGACAGATGACTTGACTTTTAAAGAAGTAGAAACAAAAACATATTATGAGAAAATAACTTCTACCCTCAAAGCCCCTCCACACACAGGGACTGTGCTGAGCTGATGGCAGCCCTGGCAAAGAGGTAAGTCCTAGTCCGGCAGAGGTCCTTGCTCTTCTCTGAGGCTCCCCTAGGGCATAAAGATATTCTCCCCTAGGGCATAAAGATATATGAGAATATCTTTATGCCTGATCACTAATGCCTGCTCAGTCCTTCACTAACATTTCTGCCGTTTTTACAATACTGCAAACATACAGGAAATATTTCCTCAAATTTGTACCTCATTTTGCATGGCTATACCTGCCTTCCACAAAAAACAGATGTTTATGGCATAGTATAAAGAACAATGTCTTACAGGAGACAGGGGTGGATTTTAGTCTCAATTCCATAAGAATGTTGATGGGACCCCTCTAGTCACAGCAGGAACTCAGGTTTATTTTCCTCAACCTTCAATAGAAAGGCAATTTGAAATATAATCTTAAAATTGGTTTTTTGAAAATGGGGCATAAATTATAAGTAAATTGAAAATAACTCATGAAAAATAAGCTGTACTCCTAGAAATTACAAAATGAGATTCTTAAATATTAATCTTACCCTTTGCTGATTGGTAAGAAAAAATAAGTAAAAAAACAATAGCTAGTCTATATTCTATGCAATCTTTGAGTCTATGCTGGGGGTGGGGAGGAGCCTTTCTGCATAAGTCAATATAAATATTCTGGATCAGCTTAGAAGGATTACACTTTAGTAGCTATGGCTGCACAGTAGGTAGATGAGACTACCCCTTAAGAAAATCCGATTCCCTTTATTCATCCTTGGAGTTTCTCACACTTGCCTGATCATTGCAATTACTTTGGCTTTTTTGGAGGTTCTTTTTTGATAGGTCTGAGCTGAGACATAGATTATATTTGTCAGAAGCACCCTGGAAATACTCAGGATCAGATCAGTTTGAGCTTCCTGCTTTATAGTGCAAGAGCTGTCTTCTCAGGTTAATTTGTTTCCTGAGATTCTTTCCTTCTAAAAAGGATAGAGGCTCTCCAGCTGTCACAAGTATGTTAGTCTGTTTGTAATCATATTTCTCAATGGAAAAACAAATTCTGTCTGTAAATTAGTTTTAGTTTCGTTTCTATAAATCAGCACCCATATCTCAGCTAGTTACCCCTGTATAAACTGAGAAAGCTGTCACTAACACTGCAACGACATCAGGCTAAAAGTGGCTCCACCATGACCATTGCTTGTACGGCTTTGCTGGAAACAGTCTACTGGCTTCTACCTTTGAATTTAAACAACTTAAGTTTCTGATATAAAAACTGAACAGCAATTAAAGAATACTTTGGCATGAGCACATCTTCTATGTACACAATTTCCGAAGACCAGAAGAAAACCAAGTAGTAAGATGAGGAAGGTCTCCATGGAGTCCTTTCTCCACCCCCAAACTTAGCAGATAAAAGAGCTTCATCCTCTTCCACATCATCCTTTACCCTTCCACCTAATTTTCCACACCACAAAAGATTCTGTTGGTATTCAGCTTCCTATGCTAAGCAGACTCCATCTACTTGCAAAGGCTTTTTCAGGGTGGTTGGGCCATTTGTCCTCCAAATGTGTTGTCCCTGGACAATGTTGTTCTGTTCCTTTCTGAGACTAACCCTACCCTGTGTTCTGCCATATTAAAGTGATTTGTAACAAGTATTGTAAGCAGTAGATAAGAGCCAAATATTATCAGAGGGAGTGTTATTTCCACGCTTTATTTGAAATCATAAAATCTTATCTTCACTTTCTCACAAGAATGTCATTATCTCCATTTCCCACATGGAGAAACAGATCCGAAAACATCAAGCGACCGGCCTCCTTCAAATCAGCAGCAAGCCTGGAACTGGTGCTTATACATTTCTACTTCATTGTGCTCTCCAGTCAGCCTGTGTGCCTGTCTTTAAAATATTATTTCATTCAAGAATTATATGCTCTTTCTTCCCAATCGTTAATAAAGACATTAAACAAAACCAGACCTCACGCTGACCCTATAGTCAACACATTGCCCTGCATCATTAGGATTTGTCCTCCAGCCAGTTCTCAGTCCATGTGACAGAGCACACAGCAGAGCCAATGCTAATTAGGTTGGCAAATAAGATTTATTGAGATACTGTATCAAATGGGCTACAAAAATATAAATATATGTGTGTTAAGGTACATTCATTGTGCTCACTAAGTTTTTAATTCTATTGAAAAAGCTATCAAGTCTGTCTGGCACTATTTGTCTTTATAAATCTATTCTTTTATAGCAGAGCTCTTTTAGCTCTTTTGATTCCATTATCCTCTGTGTTTCAATCTTAACAGCGGTTTCTGTTATTTTTTAAAAGAAATGATTTCACAATATGAATTCAAACACAGATTCTTTATTCCAAGATGATTACCAATAAAATTAACAACAATTAACCCCATTGAGGCATACCAGGCCAAAAAGAATTGTTGAGATCTTTTCAAGTGTCCTGTGATCGGAATGAGGATTTCTGATTTCCAGTTTTCCTCTTTAGCAATAAACACAGAATGGTTTAGGGCTAGAATTACAATGCCTTAGAAAAAGCTCATAGAACCATGCTTATAATTATGTCCTCCAAATGGAACAACTCCCATTCACATGTCTGATTTTTAGGCTTGTGTTTCTATGGATTCCACTCCATTATGTGTATTTTCTTGTCCTAGAATTCCTTGTACTATGCTGCATATCACCTTTTGTTGATACAGCGTAAAACTTTACCTACACTCTTCTCTCCCTGTTTAAACCATATGTTTTATACAGTTCAACAAATGCTTCTATCTTTTAGTGAAAATTTGAAACGTCATAAAAGGCAAGGAAATTCCATTTAAACTAAAGTCAAAGTGGTCTCCTGATGACTGCTGCAAAGCGTATTTTATGTGAATGGAAATTGGGTCAGCTAGGAATTGAATTAACAACCACCATATTTCCTTAACCACAATTGCATAACCTTATGTCCAACATATTCACAGCTGAGGACTTTACCACTGACTTCCAAAAAAAAAAAAAATAATGCTATGCACATAAAATTTTTGCCCTGTCTTTTAAAAAGTTTCTTTCTGGGCATGCTTTTTATTTTTACTACAGGTCTGAGCCATTTCACTGGGACCATACACTGTACATATGTTCCAGGTAACATGAGCTTTAAAATTGTAATATCTATTAACTACAATTACTATTCTAGAAAATAATATCTAATTTAAAATTTGGGTATTACATAGAAAGCTCTCTGCTAATTAATGGCTCTCTTCATTGTGAGAATAATAATGCATTTAGATTTTTTAATGAAAGTATAATAAATAAAATTTTAACGAATTTTAAATTTGCATGGAAGGGAAAGAACGACATTGTAGTATTGAGTGCATTGGGTGAGGAGATCTTATATATAAATGGTCTAATAAAGGAATTCTATAACTTTACTATACTTTTTGAAATATATATAAATCATTTATATGTGAAATATGAACTCATTCTTTATGATAATTGCAAGTATAGCAGCAATTGTGATTGAATATTTAGTATTATCAATTAATACGAATTTGTATCACTTAAAGAAAAATGAAGGGTATTCATATTTGAAGAGTTGTTTGTGGAGTCCCACTCTAATTGTTGAGTTTGCTTTTATACCTCAAGGACATTCTGCACAGGCAAATTTACAGTTATTCTAGTCCAGAAAAGACCAGGGTGCTTTATTATTACAAAAAAAAAAAAAAAAAACCCTGTGTGTATTTGTTTTTGTTTTCCATTAAAGGTATCAGCTTCTACAAGAACAAACTTATAAGCCTGTTTCTGAGTTTACTCCTATAGGCCAGTAAAATGGCTTTGTCTAAGCTGATTCTTTCTAATTTTTGTCATCATTTTTTTTTTGGCTGTTGAAATATTCAGATTAAGTATTTATAGAACTATGTACATGCAAACATGAATGTAATTTCATAGCAACTGATCTTATCAGGACCTGATTCAGAATGCAATTTATATCCTTAAGTAACATGGTATCACAATTAATATTTGTTTGCAAGTTTCATAAAGGTATGATATGGAAAGGAAAGTGACTTACATTTCATATTCTGCAATCAGAAGTATCTTATAAAAGAACAAGCACTAATATATTTAGCATTTCCTAGGTCTTGCTCTGTGCTAAGTACATTATGTACATAACTGTTATCATTGTATCCTCACAACAACAAATCTCTGAGGCAAAGTCTATAATTAGCCTCCTTTCACAGATGGGGAATATGAGGCACAGAGAGGTTAAGTAATTTATCCAAAGCACACAGCCAGAAAGTAGGATTTGAACGCAAGGAAACCTATACAGAGCTCTCATGCTTGAGCTTATGCTACCAGAAAATAATGTAGAGCAGTGGTTCTCAGACATGAGCAGGGATTAGAGCACCTGGAGGGCTTACCAAAACAGACTACCAGACTACCTGGCAGAGTTCTTAGTACAGTAGGTCTGGCCTGAGGCCTGAGAATTTGCATTTCTAACAAGTTTCCAGGTGATGTGGTGTTGCTGGTCTGGGGACCACATTTTGGGAACCACAGAGGTAAATGATTCTCTGGAAATCAGGGCAATTGAGCTGTGCATGGAGAGTTTAGGAACTAGAGATGCTACCATGTGACTGGAGAGAAAAAAGGGGGCATCCAGACACCAAGGCAGAAACTGAAGATGCTCCAGGAGACAGAGTCTCTGAGGGAAAGGAAGGCAGGAGCTAGACAGTTTTGGTTTTGGCAAAGCCTGAGGTTGAGAGGAGAGGGACAGGTGGGAAATCCCACAAGGAAAATAGATATCAAACAAAGGAAGAAACTTTTTAAAAGGAACGTCGAACTGCCACAGCAATTTCTACTTAAACACAACCCTGGAAAAGGTTTGACTTTTCTAAAGCATAATGACATCGCAAACAACAGACAACAGTGGCAAAGGCTTTAATCTGAAAGACAGGAGATCATAGCCCAAATCTGTTGGTGATCCTGTGGCTGTCATTTTAACACCTTAAGCCCCAGTCTTCTAGATCTTCCTCATATTTATTCTTGTTCATCTCGACAATCCCTTTTTGCTTTAATAGTCTCAGGTTCGACTGATGGAGGCAGGAGGTTATGATCCTCCGATATATTGGCTTTACAAATATGCTTCTCTCTTTCATCTAAGTTTCTTTAAAGTGATCATTACCCAGCCTGAGTTAGAATGGAGACATATGAACTCATTAATGACTTCTTATTAAAAGAGGGGACACTTACATTTGTCTCTGGTTTTGCGTCTTTAGACAGTACTGAGCTTAAACTGCTGTTTATTTTCAGCAACCAAGAACAAGAAGATGCTTAATGTTTGTTGTTTCTTGGGCCTGCCTTCTATGTGGATGTCTGTGAATGCCATCAATACAGTCAATGGAAGAAGAGAAATGTGCTAAGCCTGTTTTCTTTGTTATAATTGATGGAGGCTGCTCAGGGTGATGTTCCATTTGCGCTCAAATTAAGATGGCATGCAATGTCTCCTGTTCACCCAATTCTTTTTATTAAAGAGTTGAAGCACTTTTTAAATCAAGAAGAGAGGGAGATGGATTGAATCCAGGTACCTCTGCATTTCAGGAAAATTTAAGAGAGGGACATTCCAGGCCAAGGGACCAACAAAAGAAGACTGGGGCGTTTGTGTTCCTTTTGACATCATAGCCACACACATCCTCTTTTAAGCCAGGGTGGGGCTGGTGTTTGTTCAGTCTCCCTTCCTGTACTATTTTAGCAATAACCCAGAAAGTGTGTGACAAGGGGCCTTGAGCCTGTCTTTGAGTTTCTCAACATTAGCCCCCTCTCTATGTTCTGCTCTAAAATAGCCAGCTCTCTATTCAACTTCTGAAATATAGTTAGGCAGACTAAATGGAATCATGGCAGTGATTTTATATTACTTTTTGTAGTAACTTGAGTTCATAGGACTTTTCATATCCTGATCAAAGAAACAGAAAGTGGCTTGCTCTAAGCCCCACAGTGAGGTGGTAGCAGAAGCAGAATAGAAGCTGAGTCACTTATCCTTTAGTCTAATGATCCTTCTGGTCTACTACATCTCTCAGCCTTTGCTGGCAGCAAAGGCTTTCTTGGTGTATTTACTTCCTACTTGCACACACTCACACACAGTCTAACACACCCATCATCATACACACTCATCCTTCCTCTTACACACTCCTTCACCATCATACTAACACATTCACACTTACCTAAGTACAGGAGCACCAGAGCCACAGCTTCCCAGCATGGCCTATAGCTAGAGGCCCAACCCATCTACTCAGATTCCTTTTGTTGAAACAATGTGATCCATGCAAGGTTTCAAACCTGATGTAAACACCCAACTGAGGGCTCGGTCGGGATCTGGACCTACATGAGAGTTCCCTGTGGAGACACTGACCTCCATATTTTGAGTTCTAGATTAGGTGGCAGACAGCAAGGAATGAATCTTGCTAGAGAAAGTAATCAGAAAAGAATCCAATAGAATTCCAGGGTGAAGTCTGGTGGTCAGAAGGGAGTTGAGGCCAGAGAACTGATGACTATGAGAGTGAATTCTACAGACAAGAATCCAGTCATTGAACAGGACTAGGTTTCAGAAACAGAATTCAGGTATCTAAGAGCAGGGTGAGCATGAGGAAGCAGATGGTACTGAAGTTTATGAGATAATCAGAGGATAAATGGGGCAAGCAGCACTATCCCAAAGCATGACACTAACCATGAGGGAAGATGGTTTGGCTGTAGCTGGACTTTGCTGGCCTCTTTACCCCAGGTGACCCTCTTTGCTCTAGTCTGTGGTAGCTTCATACACTTAAGATTTGTTGCTTCTTCCCTGGACAAATGAGGCAAAAGTGACTATAACTAAATCACATCAGTGGGAAAGTTTAAGGAACACTTAGATTTTATAACTAATTCTTTTGTTGTTTTCGAGATGGAGTCTTGCTCTGTCACCCAGGCTGGAATGCAGTGGCGCCATCTTGGCTCACTGCAACCTCCGCCTACTGGGTTCAAGCAATTCTCCTGCCTCAGCCTCCCAAGTAGCTGGGACTACAGGTGAGCACCACCTCAACCGGCTAATTTTTGTATTTTTTAATAGAGACCGAGTTTCATCATATTGGCCAGACTACTCTCGACCTCCTGACCTCATGTTCCACCTGCCTTGGCCTCCCAAAGTGCGGGGATTACAGGTGTGAGTCAACATGCCCAGATATAGTTAATTCTTTGGGGGTAGCAATTATAGCTCTATCCCTCTTCTCCTCAACCCCACTGTAGACTGACAAGTGACACAGTGTTTCTGAAGATGCCTGAATTCTGTTGAGTCAACAGTGAAGCCTCTCAGAGAAGCACCCAGTATCTGGTGTGACAGTGATCTAGAACATGTTCTCACAACCACCCAGAAGCTGAATATCAAGTTTATCCAGACTTGGATCACAGTGATCATGGAACACAGCTTTTAATTACTCAACAATTAGTCAACAATATGCAGATAAGTAAGACAATTATTGGTCATATCTCTTACCTTCTCTGTTTTTGTAGCCTACTTTATGTCTAGGCAAAGTGGATGGCCACAGTAAAGTGAGATTTGATCCATGTAGGACAAAAAAGGACACTGCTTCAAAGTAGATTCCCCTCTTGTCAAAGGCACAGACATAATTAGCTAGATCCAAGGGCACAACTGTTCCTCTACAGACAATGAAGCCAGAGTGTGTTTGTATTTTATCTTGCAATATGCTCACCTAAAAAACATTTCTACAAAGACTGCATAAAATAGAACTATCAAGTTTCAGTCCTGCTCCATACACCAGCAGCACATTTGCAAATATGAAGGTCTCACATTTTGTCAAGACAAGGTACAGATCTGTTAGAAATTAAAAACCAATACCACTTCCTAATGGAACTTGGATTTTTTTTTCTCAACCAACCTCTGGACTAATTTGGCAATGAAAGCTTTCTACTTTAAACCCTGAAAGGGAGAAATAAACTAAATAAGTTGTATTTTAGGATTGATCTGATGTTCTAATGTTTATCTCCACACAAGCCTTCACTTAAAGTTAAAATATATGAGTCTTCTTTGATCTTCCTACATCAGTTGAACGGTGAGTCAGTTCTCAATGTTTACCTAGTGGTATTATGATAATAAAAATATTGTAGCAGTTCTGTTTTACTATTCAGACTTTCTCAAAGAAGAAATCCTAGTGCCAAAAGGTAACAAAAATTACCAAAACAAAATTTTTATTGTTAACCTGTCACAAGAAAATTTAACTCTAAGAGTATCACCTCACTACAAATGAATAAAATAGCAATCAGTTGTAGAATAATTTTTTAAACTGACATATTAAAGTTGTATAAGAGTCAAAAATATAAATATCATGTTTCTACATACTAATTTATGAGATATTATTCTTTTCTACAGATCCTGACAAGCTTTTGTTCCAATTCATACTCACTGTTTTGTTTTGTTTTGTTTTGTGACATTGCCAAAATATACACTGTTGCCCATTTAAGGTAAAATGGCCCTGTGTATAAAATGTCACATGGCGAATGCTTGCATTTCAATTTAAACCAGATCACTTGACATCTTTATGCATCTGAGCCCCAGCCATCTGAGGGTAGCTCTGTCAACCTCCTCCAGTCTTGATCAGTATAAGCACATCTATTCTTAGACGATGAAATATGGGTCTTAGGTGTCAGGGGAAGAATTGTTGGCTGGTCACAGCTGTGGCCTGGTGGGGAGTACTTTGTGTGGTCTGTGAGCAGAACTCTTCTGCCTTCCTTCCCAGCTGTGCACTGCTGAGTGGAAGAAGGTGTACCCCAGGCTCATCAATCTCTTTGTGCTCCTCACACTGAACTGGGAAGGTTAGAAAGAGGCAGGTCAGGAAGAGAGGACCAGAGGCCAGTTTCTTCCCACTGAGTCAAAGAATAGCATAGAAGGGAGTCTAAACAATTGTTCCTCTTCAGTTGCTTAGAAAGAAGACAGAGGCTGCTAAATGAATGAATCATTCTTTGGGAGCTTCTGTGCCAGGCTGATAACTGTATGTGAGTCAAAGCTGAATAACTTCAAGGGAAAAGATTCTGCAAAATGTTAGGTAAAAACTAACAGGGAAAAAAATACCTCAAAATTGCCGTTCATTTTTATTTATTGGTTATTAACTTGAAATGTATTCACTTGATCTATAAGTTTGCTTAAATGATAAAAAGATATTTTTCTGGTATTTTTCAAACAAAAAAATGCAGGTTTTTATATTTCTATACCACATTGTGGTTTAATTTAAATAGTTTTAACAACAACAACAAAAAAAAACTTTTTCTTATTAAAGTCCATTGTTGCCAGAGCCAATCAGAAGCAAAAGAAGATGTGTAAATTAGGCTGAGAATGTTCATTTGGGTAAAAAATTTAAAAATAAGCTTAATTCTTAGTTGCAGGAACCTTTCCCAACTGACACCTGGGAATTACACTATCACTGTCCTAACTTGGGTTTTAAGTCCATGTTAGAGTTCATCATGAAAAATGCCAGTGTCCCTGTTTTGTTACTTCAAGGACATGGTCATTATTTGTTGTGCTTATTTAAAAAGTCTAAGATATAAATTCTGCAAGACTGAAAAATGTAAAATGACTTCCCATTTTTCTTAACTCTTTCCTGCCATTTCTGTTTGAATAAAGATTTCAAAAGACTGTACAAACCAGTTTATCCATCACTAGAACAGATAAATCAAAATAGAACAGAATGCTACAGTGACAATAAAAGTGTTCTTAGACTCAACTAACAACCTTTAAAGAAAAATCATTCTAACTCAATTAGTTGATTGAGTTATCCCTGGTAACTGAAAGGAATGTTTATTTTTATTGGGATAAACAAAACTCTTTGGAAATATAAAATTTTGTTTGCTTTTATTAATAGATGAAGTGGCATACTTTACATTCAAGCTGTTGATTTCAAGCCCACTTTTGTTCTTCTTTCAGAGTAAAATTATTTCCAGATTCCCTGTACCTGTTTTCACAATCATTACATATTCAGAAAGTTTTCTTCTTAACATTAGTTGCTAAGCAAAATATATTTCAGTATGCCTGCTGTAAAATTGTCAATGAAACAAACATTGAAAGTGTTTGGGCCGGGCACGGTGGCTCAAGCCTGTAATCCCAGCACTTTGGGAGGCCGAGGCGGGTGGATCACAAGGTCAAGAGATCGAGACCATCCTGGTCAACATGGTGAAACCCCGTCTCTACTAAAAATTACAAAAAATTAGCTGGGCATGGTGGCGCATGCCTGTAATCCCAGCTACTCAGGAGGCTGAGGCAGGAGAATTGCCTGAACGCAGGGGGCGGAGGTTGCGGTGAGCCGAGATTGCGCCATTGCACTCCAGCCTGGGTAACAAGAGCGAAACTCCGTCTCAAAAAAAAAAAAAAAAGAAAGTGTTTGGTAATCTGATAACACCTTACCTTACCAGCCATTATCTGATATTTTACAATTGATGTAGGATATTTAACTAGAACAGAGTCATGCTTTGTATTGTGTGAAATTGGAGACGTGATGAAAAGAAATCTGAAATCTCCACATTCCCCCATTTCACTGGGGTTCTTACTTGACTATCTTAATTTCTTTATTGGAAGCACCCTGTCATGACTGGCTATTTTCACAAAAGTAGAAGCAGTCCTATGAACAGTAGCAAAATATTTCTCTCAAGTAGCAAAAGAATAAAAATTGTTTGCAAAAACATGTTTTTCTTTCATTTTACATAAAAAATATTATGCCTAAACCCTATAATTATCTTGAACTTTTGAATTAAATGGATTGAATGTAAGTTACTATTGCCAATGTAAGGCAACATGCAAGAAATGCATGCCATTTGTAAACTCTAGTTTTAAGGGCTGTTTATTAAAATGTGGGGAGATAGAGATTTGTCTGAGACTCTTCATCCTCATGGCCCAAATGAGAGTACGTGGAGAGCTTTTGTCTGTGAGTACGGCTTTGAATACTTATTTTGAATCTGCCTTTAACAACCCCTGTAAAATATAACAGAAAGTAGATTGTAGGAAGCTGTTCCTCTTACCTTGATTTTAAAGCCATATAGGGATTGTGAATTAGAGCAATATTTATGATAATAGAGTTTGATGCTGTGTTTGTTATTGCCTCTATGTTTTCCACTGGATTGCATATGACTGTGATAAAGAAACAATCTACGATAGCTAAACAAAGAGGTAGTCATTTCAGTTTATGTTTGAACTTCCACTCTTCTGTACCAATCAAACAAAGTGATATCCAGCTGCTTACTTAGTCTAGCCATAAAACATTGTTTTATCATACACTTCTGTACGTATCTATAAATATGTTATGTAAACCATTTTAATATGAGAAAGTTGAGGGTTCAATTGCATCAGAATCAGGAAATACAGGGTGAGGATTGCCAATTTAAACTTGAACCCTTCTCCTTATTATCAGCAATGTAATGGTGCCTTTTATTTCATGGATTTTTTGTTTGTGACCGTTTATGTTATATGTGAGCATGAGGTAATGGGTGACAGATAAGATTGCAAACCGAGGAGGACCATTCTTCCTTAGAATTGTAGTCAATTCTAATTCATCATTTTACATACATAATCCCTGAGCAGTGCAAGCCTGAGACATGTGAGCATCTGTTCACTGAATGCACCTATCTGCACGCCAACAGCATATTACATCTGAGTTTGACCAAATCATCGGGCTCCTAGACAGATAGGCTTTTACGCATTAATGAGTCTCGTTAGTAGCATTTCGTTAGTAGCATCGAAAGAAAAAACTTAGAACATATAAAAAGGCATGAAAAGAAAAATATATTTTGTTTTATATTTTGCTGAATGTCTTTCCTCTCCCTGATGGATGCTTCCACATTTCTATTTTACAAAATTGACATGTTATTCAAACAGTTATATAGGCCCTTATTTCAATGTTAATATTTTTGACCATTCATCCACCACAATAAACTTTTTATAAAATGATTGATTAAGGCTATGTATTTTCATTGTGTGGAAGTGAAAATCATTTTCATAACTACACTCCTGTTTTTGGACTTTAAATGTTTTTCTATTATAAAAAAAGCCTGCATTTTACCAACCTTAACTTTTTTAGAATAATTTTTTAGAAATAGAATTTGTGTCCAGGGCAAAAAAATTTAAAACCTTTAATATCTATTTTCCTATTGACTTTAAGAAAGTTTATTGTATATTAATTTATGGTCCCTGGACAATATTTCTTTAAATGAAACTGTTTATGGAATTTTCTATGCTCATATTTTGCTAAGAAACTTGTTGAATAAATTCAACTGTTACATCTAGTTCTATATTATAAATACAAACAAAAAATGATTTCTTTTAAATCTAGACCTAATCTGTTATTCTTATATTGAATGAGGACACACTGTTGAGTGTAAAGAGGACAGACTCTTACATGAGTAAAAGAATTATTTCTTCCATCCTAAACTGACTGAATTCTCTTCAATATTCTGAATCTTACTCACAAAAAGAGTCTCCTTGAATTTGTAAGTTTCATTGCTGCTGCCTGATTTCTCATTTTCTACACTGAAGGCTGCATATGAAGGGATCTCGTTCTTCCTCAAACACCTAAGCCAGTAGAATTGACCCAAAAATATGCAATTAGGCAAGACTATCCAATGTTCAATTGGCACGTGGTTTTATACACAGGAGTAAATCAGGCTTGTGAGTTCTGGCTTTGGCAGGGCAGTTGAGCCTTCGCCATACCACTTGTCCACCACTCTGAAAGTGATGTGAGCTGGCTATGGCCTTAGCAATGTCACAATGGCCTTCTTCTTCCACACGTCAACCCCCTACCCTTTCCCTTCTCTCCTTCCCTGGGTTTCTTATGAGGAAAGAGTCAGAAAAGAAATGTAATGAATGAGAAAACACTAAAGTGAAAGCGGATGACAAGCCTAGTGCCAAAAAGGCACAGATCAGGCCCAGACTCATTTTATTCCAGATTCATTTTATTTCTGAGCTCATATCACAGCCTTTGGGATAATGTTTCTTCTTCTAAACTTTTGAATCTCTGAGTAAGTGAATGAATGGAGAAGGAAACTCAATAGTGCAATAGTGGAGAGAGACTGAGTGTGCACATCCACCGAAACATGCATACTCGCATGCCTATTTGTGGGAGTACCTTAAACTGATTGAACATGAAATAGTACATAGAAAATATAGTCCAATATTTAAGATACTTTTGTGACCATGATCTCATGAGTAAACACTGTATTTGCTCTCTCCTTTCCTTGGATAGAGTAAATAAGACAGCCAGACTGACATAACTTAAATCTTCTGATTTTAAGCCAATGATCCATATTTCTGCTTGAGCACTCTATAAATTGCTTTTTGAAAACAGTATTTTATCTTCCTTTGTCTTACATTTCAGACAAGTTCCTATATCCTTCCCTTTTTATTATCTATGTATGGATTCTAACTTTTTCACCTTGGTAAAAGAGGCAGACCTTCCAAGCTTATACCAACTGCTTATCCAATTGTATTTTAAGGGAGTACAAATTGCTGTGGTTTTGCTGCAGCAGCATTTTTTTATTCTTACAGAGTCAGGGGGTACCTTTCCAGGCTTGTTACATGGGTATGTTGTGTAAAGGTGAAGTTTGGGCTCTGAGTGTGCCCTTCACCTGAATAGCGAACATAATACCCCATTGGTAATTTTTCAACCCTTATTTCTCTCTACACTTTCCCCCTTTTAAAGTCCCCAATGTCTATTATTTCCCTCAATATGTCCATGTGTACCTATTGTTTAGCATCCAGGCAGTATTTAATTTTCTACTTCACTTAGGATAATGGCCCCCGACTCCATCCATGTTGCTGCAAAAGAAATGATTTCAGTCTTTTTATGGTAGTGTAGTATTCCATGGTATGCATAAACCATATTTCCTTTATCCAGTCATCCACTGATGGACACTTAGGTTCATTCCATGACTGTGCTACTGTGAATATTGCTGTGATAAACATGTAAGTGCAGGTGTCTTTATTATTCTTTTCCTTTGGTTTAAGGAAAGACGTATTAAACATGTTAGAATAGTTATCTATGCACATGAATGTGCACACACACCTCACACTTACACCAGGACCTAAGAATCCAAGGCAATTCGAGTCTGTAGCATCATTTTACAGTGTATAAAATGAAATGTGTTTCCATAAAAAACTAGCATCATCACACAGTGTTTCTCATTTTCTTGTTGCTTTGGTGGTGGTGATAGTGGGTTTTTATCGGACCCCGGGTAATTCATATTGAATTCAAAGTTATTTATCACCAGTCCTCAACCCCCACATGTCAGCCTCCTACTCTTTCCCTTCTCTCCTTCCCTCGGTCTCTTATGAGGAAAGAGTCAGAAAAGAAATGCAAACAATGAAAAAAGATTAGAGGAGCAAGACCCCTCTAATCTATGTATTTGCTTCATTTTAGCCCTATTTTTTCTCATACACATAGCTATTTTAACATGTCTAATATAAGACTTTGACTTGTAAGCATGTTCTATAAGACAACTTATGAGTTTATGGCATCATTCTTAAATTTTTAAGAAATCCAAAACATCGATTTCTTTCAGCTTTTGAATGTTTCAAAGTTCATTTTGTGCCTTCCACTTTAAAAAAAGAGAGAGAAAAAGAAAACTTCCCCTTCATACTATCACTGTTAGAAACAAATTAATTCTCCTAGGAGACTTCTCTCTCCAGTCCTTCTAACCTACTTGTTTCTCTTCCAGACTAAGTTCCACCATCCTTTTCTCCATTGCCGTCACTTCTCTTCTAGCTCTCTCACGTTCTAGGACTTTACCAAAACACACTGGAATTATGCAATTATTTTCCAGAATGCTAATGCATGGATGGAAGTTTCAAAATATAATTTTCTAATAAGCAACATTTATCGTGACTTCTTCATTTGCATGTTCTTCTGTATTCATCCCTATATAGTATGGCTAAGAAAACGTACTTCATGCTGGGTGCTTGGGAAAACAGAGGGAAAATGAATGCTTCTCAATCCTTTTATTCTAGTCAACACATTAAGATTTAGAAAAAATAAACGTGTTAGAGAACAATTAAAGTGGCATTTAATTAGAAGCCGAAGCCAACGTTTCTAGAACTTAATATTTCTAGTGAGCCCTTCCGCTGAATAGTGAACATAAAACTCTATGGGTAATTTTTCAACCTCACTCCTCCCTACACTCCCCACTTTTGAAGTCTCCAAGGTCTATTGTTTCCCTCTGTGTGTCCGTGTATACACACTATTTAGCTTCCAGGCAGTATTTCAGCAAAATTACTGGGGTTGATGTGGTCGAACAAGTCTTTGCCATAGTCTTTTCCCTTTTCTCCATTAATCTATTAATAACTCTAATTCATAGATGAGGAAATTGAGATTTAAAGGGGGTAACTAACCCATGACCATACTGTTATCAGGACCGGAATCAAGGGGTTTTTTAAAATTCCAAAATCTACACACTAAAATGGGTTCTCTAATTGTTCACTACTGAGCTCAAAACCTGATGTGGCACTATAGGGATGTCTCCATTATTTAGTCCTCATTCATTCAACAATTTAGGCCCATCCTGTGTGCCAGGAGCTGGGCTAAGCATTACAGATAGAAGAATTAGATAGTACAGCATCTTCTCTAGTTAGTTGAAGGCCTGAGCAAAGCAAGCAGGGTGCTCACCTGCCCAAGTCCAAACATTCTTATTCAGGTGAAGTTTAGTAAAGTGCACATCAAGGGCATTCATAAAGGGGAAAAATATAATAAGGAAGCCTAAAGAACAATGAGCACAAAATTGAACCCCACTGTGGCTTACTGTAGCTTCAACTAATTTTTCTGCCAAATGAGTCTGCCATTCCTTACTACAGACTCACCCCTGATTTGTATCCCACATATTGGACTTGATCTCCTACCTTTAGATCAAACATGACATATTAGTATATTTATTATCATGATCATTCAAAATGATTCTCTGGGTTTTAACTTTCAGTTGTTAATTTTATAAACATAAAAACATGATCTAAAACCTGCTTCTGATTAAAAGATGAAGATTTCCTAAAATCCATGTAACAATCTATTTGTTTCACTCTTTAAAAAGCTGTTCATTGACATCCATAAAACAGCAATGAATGAAAATAAGAAAAGTATCGTTATGAAAAAATATGTCCTAAAATCTTGTGTAGGCCCTGTAGAACTTAGAGATAATGAAGCCATAGTTTGATTCTTGCCCTCTCTGGTCCAATCTGTAAGCAGCATCAGGACAAAATAGCACATGGAAACAAATGCTGGACAAGACGCTCAAAAGGGTCACCTCCAGGTCACTCATCCATGTGAGCAGCATTTTACGATTTGGTTCAGTGCTGCCTGAAACACACATTAACTTTAACTGAAACACATTTCTGAAGATTTTCTCAAGAATAAATCCAAGCAATTTCCCTTCTTTCTTCATTTGTAATGTGTTGACATTAATTAGTACCTAATTCCTGGAGTGTGTTCAGGCTTCAGTGAAAGACAGAAAGGAATGATTTTTGGAGCAGATTAGGCACACAGTCTCCTGGCCCAGTTCCAGAGAATGAAGAAACTGCCTACTGCTCTCAGGATCAGGTCCTTCTAAGTCTGATTCATAGTTCTCATTAGGAACCAAAAATCTTAAAAGAGAAAATGAAATAGTTCTTCTTAACAGTAGTAATCACTTTTTCATACGAAACTCAAAATATCCTGGGTTATTGTCCAAGATCTGTGAAGAATAAAAGATAAAGCCATTTAATGACTATGCATGGTGACTAAGCAAACCAGTGTCAAATGCAGGCCTGACTCCAGGACCCTCCGGCTTTACATTATTTAAATTTTATATATTTCTTCACACATCCCTGATCCAACATCTACACAAGTAGCTTCTACATTTCAATGAAAATGAGCTTTGTGAAGGATAGCCTCATTGTATCAAGCAGGCTATATTTCAAATTAAAGTATGGCAAGACTGAAAGGGTGGTATGGAGTTCTCCATGTATAATAGGTCTTCACCCAGGAAGAGAAGTCTTCTACTTGGTCAAAGAGCTGTGTGTGATAGTCCTGTGCCATCTCAGAGCTACACTGGAAAATGTTATCAGAGGCCACTGTTTGCCTTCAACCTGGTATGTTTGGCTCTTTATTTATAAAACGTATTTGATTATTAGAAAGATGGGATAGAGAATGCACAAATTAATAATAAATTATGAGAAAAGACCATCAAAATTGTGGTTTTTTTTTTTAACTCCCTACTTAGCTTGATAAAATTGTTTGTTAAAGAGTATGCAAATCCAGGTGCAGTGGTATAGGCCTGTAGTCCCAGCTACTTGGCTGGGAGGCTGAGGTGATAGGACTGCTTGAGGTTAGGAGTTTAAGACTAGCCTACACAACATAGCAGGATCCCATCTCTATAAAATTTAATTTAGTTCAATTTCATTTAAAAACAGAGTGTAACTACCACACAGATTCCAATAAATGATACAGCAATGACAAGCCTGGAACAGCAATAATACATACAGCAACATAAATAGTTTCTGAGGGAAACAAAGAAAATCAGACTGAGATTTATAACCTAGCCCCATTTATAAAAATTAAAAATGCAAGTACACAAAACAGCAAAACACATACAAACACAAGGATACATAACAAACACATTAGATTATTTTTTGGAGGAAAGAAGGAAATAGGTATGACAAATGGGATAAAATAGGATAAAGAAATAAACAAAAGAGGGGCTCTCCCAGGACCAGTAATGATAAGGAGCCATGACCTAAGAAATATGCTTGGCTCAACTCTGCATCTGGATTTTAAAAAAAAAGAAGTCCAGGGCTAAATAGACAACAGGGAACTTTTGGCTCCCAGTCTTAACCTCTTCTGTGCTTTATGGCAATATAGTGAATTCTTGCCTATTAACAAGTACATCACAAGCAAATTCCTCACTATGTATGCTCACGACTGGTATTGCAAGAACACTACACAGAAATCTACAGAAAAGGGGACCAATGTTCACACTGCCTTCTTACATGTAAGCAAGGAAAAAAAAACTTTCCTGCAGCAACAGGAAATAAGATTTAGTACATGTGATTTCTTCCATTTCTTTGAGCCTTTTAATTTGTTATACCCTATTAGAGAAGTATCAGCTAAATCTGATCCACCTCCAGGCAAAAGGCAAAATTACCCTTTATAGATTATTCACTTTCCAGTGAAGACACTTAGATTGATAGGTCAAAATACAGATATTAAAGAAATACTTAATATTTTCAACAAGACAGACTGAGCAAATTTTCTCTTGTCATCTTCCCTTTAGCCTACTCTCCCTGACGTGAGTGTCCATATTCATACTGAGTTAGAATAGTCTAACATTATCAATAACTTGCCTAGAGGAAAAAAATGATACTATTAAGGCAAGAGCTCATAGCAACTATGAAAATATAATCTCCTTCAAATATATTTTTAAAACAACAATGGATATTTTAAGTGATTTTTGTTGGTGGATTTTCCTTTTTTTTTTTTTTGCATGCTCTGCATGAAAGTGTTAATACCTTAGAAGCCTTCAGATTTTATGAACCAAAACATAATGCTTGTGAATACATTCTCATGGAGACTTCCAGCCCAAAGCTCCCTCTCAGGGAATAGCCCGAATATTAAATATTCAGCACAACTGGTTTTAAAATAGTTGAGTTTGTCAAGGGGATGGGCCATCTATCATAACGGAACATTAACTTCACTTAAAGTACACATTTATGGTTCTGTTTTTATGATACCATTACCATCTTTACTCCTATCTTGTTATTCTGTGATCAGAGTGTGAAAATACTGCAGAGATAAGTGACAAAGAGCTTAGTTGCCAGTTAGTTGAGGTTTAAAAGTTATTTGCCAATAGATTTTTCAATGCAAGATTTTTAAAAGGCTATTATCTATCGTTGTCAAAGAAATGTGGCCTGTGGTTTATGCAATTAAAATAACTCCTAATTACATGAAATTAGATTTGCTTTCTTCGTTGTCTATTTCATATGGAATAAATCAAAGGATTCATCCACTTCTTTTTTTTAAATATCCTTAGACTTGTCTCATTCTCCTGAACAACAGATGTGATGTAGCTTGGATACTGTGTGGATCAACCTGGTGACCTGCACAAAGTGAAAGAAAGATAGTACCAGCATTATCTCCTCCCAAAAAGTAGATGTTATTTTAGAGTAAAGGAATAAAACACTTAGCCTTTCTTTTCCTCCTAATGCAATTCAGCATATGCAATTTTTTTATCTAAATTACTGACTCATTTATTAAATCTTTATTCATAACAAAACCCTTATTTTAGAGTCAATCAAAAAAATATTTATTAAGCTCTTACAATAGACCAACCATAGTTCTAGTCTCCATAGTTTTGTCCCTCTAAATATGGTCTTCTAATCACCTACAACTGAGTCACTAGAAGTAATGCCAGTATCTCAATTACCATTCTCTAACCTAGACTCAGAATCTCAGAGGATAAGATCCAGGAAGCTGAACTGTTGAAAGCACCCCAAAATTACTTTGAAAACCCCAATTTAAAAACTTATCCCTGCCATCTAAATGAGAGTGCAGGTAGGAGATAGCAGATCTAGACTTAAGGTAAATAAAAGTTAAGCAATAATTTGTGTCATTTGTGGAATAAACCATTTAATTGACAGTGCTCTACTGTGTATTCTTATCTTCTTCTTACCTGGCAAAGCCTGAAACCTCATGTTTTTCATGAGGTATTATTATAAAATGCTAGTGTGCCTCCACAATAAATAGAACTGTCTTGCCAGTCCACACTGGACAGGTAGCATGAGCAAAAAATTCACCTTTCTTGATTTAAGCCACTGAGATTTGTGGGACTGTTTGTCACTGTAGCATAACCAATTTATCCTGACTGATATAGACATACTTGCCATCTTTTCCCCCATAAAGAGGGTCATTATTATACATTCTTTGCCTTAAAAACAGATAAAAGTGAATAAAAAAATCTAGAACAATCAGGTATTCTAAGAATAAAAGACTAAAGAATATTTTAATTAATAATACTTACTGACTCTTTCCATATGTTAGGCACTTTGCTTAAAGTTTTCTATATGAAGGTTTACAGACAGGACTTGTCTAGCAGAGGCAATAGTGAGAGCAAAGACCCT